>NW_008825545.1:827259-828295 GCF_000699105.1 Pygoscelis adeliae
TCCCAGTTTATTTTCTTTGCTTGCATTTAGTCAAAACACAGCACACATCTCTTTGGTTATGCATTTATTTATCATACTCCCACTTAAGAGTCATTGTGCTACTCACTGTAAATATATGTCATAAGATATAGTCCCAATGCCCCCCAAACTGTGCTGTAGAAAAGATGTGGCTGGGAGAGACAGGGCGAGGCAACAGATTACATTCAGGTTGGTGGCCAAGCTGGAAACACATTGGAGGTTTCTTTATCCTAATCTTTTGACCTCAGCCTGCATCTCCAGCTACAGGAAGTTCAAGCATCAGCTGTGCCCTCAGAACATCACTTGGTTTTGCTTTGCTGAACTTTCTGTTAAGCTGCTGGAGCTGCAGAGTGTAAATGAAGCTGGAAATAGGTCTACCCAACACTACTGATAAGTCATGCACGGCTTATTTTCCTGATGGGGGTTAAGGACGATCTCTGCTTTAAAATTGAATTTTGCTCATGGTTGAACATCAGGATCTAACCTATGTGACTATATTCCAGATTTCTATGATAAGATCACTGAAATCACAGCTCCTCAGTCTTCTTTCATGGAAGGTTTTGAGAAAAAAAGAAATGCAAACATGAGTTACTATATTCTGTCTGAGACCTGGCCGATTTCCCAGTGCCATTCTCTAATAGTAAAAGACCATCTCCATAAGAAAAGTTACAGGCTTGAAAGACTCATCAGATATTGTCAGAGTCCCGTGGCTTGCCTGGGGCAGACCTTTAATGCATAAATCCAAGCAGTACCATATAATAAAGATGATCATGGAAGCACCGGTTGGGTATATTAGAGCATGCTTGGAATTCTTCCTCCTTCCAGCAACGGGGTTCGAAGTAAGCGAGACAACTCTGGGCAAAGCAAAGAAAAACATTATTTGTTATTAAGGACAGCAGTTCAGAGTGATCTGAAATGGGAAGATGGAAAAGATCTGGTTAGTGTCAGGAGCCTGACGAACCGGCCATCCTGCTCAGACCGCGGAGTTTGGAGCCCTCTCCTACTCCAGGGACCTGGG
>NW_008825545.1:829565-830302 GCF_000699105.1 Pygoscelis adeliae
CAGGGCCGGGCCGGTGCGTGGGTCCGCCGCTGCAACTGAGCGGCGAGGCGGCAGAGGGTGGATATCGTCACGGGGGCTGAGCCACGGGTCCCAAAAAGTTGGGGTTTTTTGTTTGGTTTTCTTTTTTTTTTAGGCGAGGGGAGGAGGAATAAGGAAGGAGAGAGTGGAGCGAGTTCGGCTTGGCTAATCGCGAGTGTTATGCAGCACTACTGAAATCGCTCTCTTGGATACCTGTCCCAGGCTGAGCTCCTGCACATTAAGCTGACGCTACCGGGGAAAGCTATTTGAGACGGGGGCTGTACAGAAATTACCTCATGCTATTCCCGATCGGCGCCGAGTATTAATTCCAGTGACCTCTGCAGTAATATGGATATGCAACTCTTCCCGATCAAGGTATTTGTGTGTGTGTGTGTCTCCTTTAGCTCTTATTTTAAGGGGAGAGCAGTCCGCAAATAATGCAAGTTTTGCCTCAGTTAACGTTTTTGGGCTGGGCAATCCTCTCCACCTGCTTCGTTGCGCCGGGGGCTTTTGTTTTTCGCTTTAATTATTTATTATTTTTATTGTCGATATCCTCCCCCAATCAGCTCTAACGAAAGAGATCCCGGGCAGGATGCCGTCACAGCAGCGAGCAAAAAGGGAGAATTTCGGTGCTCCCGAACAGTGAGATCTCCCCCTTGCCTCCTTAACTGGGTCCTCTCCCATCCCCGAGAGGAGGGGGGGGGGGCACAGGGGTTCCC
>NW_008825545.1:831923-852900 GCF_000699105.1 Pygoscelis adeliae
CCAGCGCCTGCTCTGAACCCAGCTGTGCCGGCTGGGGAACGGGAGTCTGGTGGGAAGAGGGTAAAATGAAAACAAAAACAACAGAGAAAGCTCTCCTGGGCTGCCTGGGAAAATCTCCTTGATCATCACTTGCCAGACCAGAGGTGAAACCAACTCTGCAGGTGTTAATACTGATGGGCTTTATTCAGCTGTGAGACCAGGCAAGGGCAGAGGAAAATATTTGATGCTGTTTCCTTTTTAAAAATCGTAAGCTTCTATTAGTCTTACCCTGGCAGAAGGACCTGTGGTGGTTTTTAGCAGAGTAGCTTGTTTGGAAAATGGATATTTGCAGGGTAGAAGTGAAGGCAGGTGCTGTGGGGTATTTGAAAAGAGGCGGATCAGACTGAGGGGAGATATTTCTCTCATGGTGCACTAGGAAGAAATAGTTCCCGTAAACGAGATGCTGAGGGTGACTCGCCTTGAAGTCCTGATTATTGTGTAAAGGTTACCTCTGTGGCAGGGGCACAGCAAATCATTACAGAAGAGCTGAGGTAGATAAGACTATTTACATCAGTGAAGAATTCTCGTGCAAGTTAGGAGTTGGGATGTCAAGGCCTGTGGTTTTCCAAATTCCCTTCTGTTGTCAGCAAAACCCACTGATCTTCTGTATGTGTCAGGTTACTGTATGCAGGTGGCAACCCTTTAACGTCTCTGTGTGGAAATTCAGCTATTTGTTCATCGCTGAATGCTGTGCAGGAGAAAGAGGCAACTTCTATGAACACTAAAATTAATGTTAGCAAGATAATTCTTATTTGATAGTTCAGAACTAACATATCAAAAGGTCAAAATAATCACAGTTTCGCAATTTTTTTTTCCTCCTTAGAACTTCATAATGGAAGGTGCTGTTATTTTGTTTTCATTCAGTAAAACCAGATCAGTTTTGCATTGACTGGACAATCTGACTTTTTGTGAAAGTAGAAATGGGTTTTCACCCAAAACCTCCTCTTTTTCTAGTTCACAGAATATTGGTTTTATATTATTTTAGTGCAGTTCCAACTGTGTTTTAAATGCAATGACAAATAAATTTTTTGGCCTCAAACAAAATTTTAAACACTTTTTCTCAGATTCCGCCCTCCCCACTAAATAGGTTTTTTTTTTTGTCTCTCAGTAAAGGGTTCATGTGTGTCTGGCTGGCAACATCAATTAAAAAAATGTTCCATGAAGCTCAGTGAATATTTTTTCCTGCTTATGCTGCGGAGAGTACTCCTTGCTCCTGCAGCTGTCTGTAATCATGAGATTTTTTTAAACAGTATTTCCAGGTGAACATATTGAATCTTTCTATATGGTATCAGCCATGACTTCAGAGCCAGCTGAAGATGGCTCTTTCAGGAACCTTGTTACCAAAATACAGACATTGCCTATATTCATTTAAATATTTATCTGTTACTCTCATCTCATTATTTAGACCTTTACATTAACATAAAGAACTCCCATAACGAGCCCGTCTCTCGGTGCAATGAGTCTGTGGTTGGAATAGTGACCAGTCCAGGCACATGCTGACGCACTGACTCTGGCAACGTGGTACCAAAGTACCCATCCTTGAGCACCACATATCTCATAAAGCTGAATGATTTTATGAAGGAAGTAATTTCAGAACCAGACACTACATGCAGAAGTTTCCATGTCTTCTGTCTTGCAGTACCCCGCCTCCTTAGGTTTAAAAATAAATATATATTCTAGCAGAGCAAGTGGAGATTTGTGCTAAAATGCTGACTTTAAAAATAGCAATATGTTCTGATAATGCCAGATATATTTAATGAATTAAACCCAAGAGAAGCATGTATTCTGAAGTGACTGAAAGAGAGGCTTTGTGGTGCACTTACTCTTGGACTGTGCTGGGGAAATGTGTGAATTTCTTCTCTGAAGTCATGTTTCCAGTGAACACCAACTACTACAGTGGGGAATCTGGCAAATTGAGAATATATTTGCATTAATTCAAACTTTTATGGTCAATTGGAAAAGGACAGCATTGTACTTTGAATGAAATCTCTGCACATGAGGAAAGTTCATTCAGGCTTTATAGCCCAGAGGCCCACGCTTTTTCACTAAAATTCATTGATAAAAATGGAATTCATTTAGATCAGATGCTTTCTGCTTAGCTACACAGGCTTACAACATTCTGTAAAAGTTAATAGTAATCAATATATGAAAAGCAGTATGGCATGAATAAATTAGGCAGTGTAATAGAAGCTTTTATTTCTTGGGTAACGTAAAAAAAGACTGAAAGCTCTTAAATTTTTAAAAAGAACATTTTAAAATTTTGTTTCTGTTTTATAGACAAGCTGTGGACACTTGCAGCAAAGAAACATACTTTTTCAGGAAAACATGAAAGCTGAGGCAGAGCAATTAATGCTTATGTAGACTATAATGTTGAAAAACAATTATTATCTATTCATTTGACTTTCAGTCAGTTCCAGATAAGGTATTGGACTGAGGATATTGGGCTCACTGTAGATTCTCCACTGTTGTTGGAATTTGGGTTGCAATAGTTGAATTCATCACTATTTGTGCAAAGACTGACAGTTGCTTTAATTTCTGGGCATTCTTTGACTGTAAGGAATTGACCTGAGGCTGAGCAAGAGAAAAAGTAGCATTTCTTTCCTTCATGAATATTTTCACTTTTTCAGTGGTGCTTTCTTGTTCTCCGTACAGTGTTAAATAAGAGCAGTCTTATCTTTTATTGCCTCAGAATTGCTCCCTGTGTGGGTTGTACATACATGCATAGACTAGTGAGTTGGTTGTTCATTGTGGAACCAGAAAGGAAATTGCCTCTGTGTCTATTTTAGGTGTAGCTACAACTTTTACTCTTTATTATTTTGGACCCTTAACTGTGTTTTTCTACTAAAGCAATCAAGACAACAGGCAGTTGTGGCTAGTTAATAGTTAATACAATCTTTTCTCTATAGCATGGGCCATATAACAAACATCCCGTGGGGCTGGATCAACTCACACAGTGACGTTAGTCAAGTTCCTCCATTTGTGACTGAGTCTGAGTTCGGCTCATGGGGCTGAAACCTGGTCAGATTTGTAAACTATGTGCCCAAAAGGAGCCAAAGGAGAACGATGGGATTATCACATAAACCAGCACAGACTTTGTTTCATTTAGACTCAACCCTGAGCCAAATTCAAGCAAAACTAAATGTTAAAAGGCACTGAAAGTCTTGTGTGCTGCTGTTCTCAGTTGCAGTGATTTTATTCACACCCATTAAACAAGTTTCATTTTCAAGTCACTACTCTGTTACCAAATCACAGTGAGATACCTTCACGTTCAATAGAAGACTTTCCATTGTGAATCTTTTTCTCAGGTCTTCAAATAGCCACCATTTAAAAACTCTTCAGCTTTTGTGAGCTTAGTATTATCTTTTGGGGAAAAACTTGTAATAAAATAAATGTAAGAAGAGGATGATCAATTTAAAGCATTATCAAACCAAATTTTGAGTTTTGTTACCACATAATATATAAAAATCTTGTGGAAAATAATTCAAAATGTCTTTGTCAAACAGTATAGTTGTCTATAACTGTCTTCTAGTTTTGCCTGTAACTGCCTTCTAATTTGATCATATTTTTGGTAGGAACTAGTCAAATCACTAGAAGCAAAGTACATATCTACAGATAAGCCTGTTGCCTGGATTTTCTGTATAGGCAGTGAGGTAGGCACTTGTTCAATGTGATCAATTTCATAATAAATAAGACTTTTTTAAATAAAAAGTTCGGGTGAATTACGCCCTAGGGTGTCCACTGCTCTCCATAGCCTGTAACAGGTGCCTTGAGAGACTGGCTCAGACGCAGTTGCCCACAGTGTGCCTATCTAGTATTACGTAAAATTAATGCTCTCTCTCTTCTTCTCAGAAGTCTAAAAATTTATTCAGGCATGTGTAGTTTTGTTAAATATTGAAATAAATAAATGCCACTCATTTGAGAATTAAAGTGGGGGCAATTTGGAGATATTTAGAACAGTCTGTCAGGTGTTTAGATATGTAGGCTGAAATCCTGATCTCGTTAAAATCAGTGGGACTTCTCCAGATGTCACTGGGGGCACAACATTGTTCCTATTTAATGTGGTCCAAATGCAAGCAGACAATAGAGACCTTGTTCATGTTGGACCTCAGTTCAAGGGAAATGTCGGAAAGGGAATACTGGACATTCAGCTGGTTTCCTAACAGAATACATTGTGCTCTTTTTGCTTAAGAAATCAGCTACCTTTTCATAAAAGTAATTTAGTGTTAGAAATTATCTGGAAGGCATTTTAGATATATAGCAAGCCCAGAAAAAAAAGTGAAAACCGCTGGAGAAATAATCAGTTTAATATCCAAATGAATTGAATGTGCTTGCTCTGCAGCGGCTGAAGAGCGTACTTAAATTTAGGAGCCCTGATTACTCCATTGTCATAAATGGAACCTCTCTGTGAGTGAGAGTGTAAGTAGTTACTGCAATTCTGTAGGCTGGAGCAGAATGATGCAGCAAAACAGAAAATACAATGTGTTACGGATCAAATCTGTGTCTGGGTGTCATGCAATGTGAAGGTAAATACGAATTACTATTTGGAATCTGAACACCAAGCTAAGTTTAGTTCCCCTGAGTTGCCTTTTGCTCTGCTGGTATCATCAGTTTCCCAGCTTGTAGTACAGTGCAGCTAGGTGTTCAAATTCACAGAAGGCCAAGAATTACTCCCTTACAGAATATCAAAAGTAAAACCTAGGTGATGTAACTCATATTCAAAATAAATATACTGTGTGACAGGTATAAAACTACTGAACTAAATGGTATTTCTCACAGTTTTTTTTTTTCTTTTTTCCAGAAGTACCTCAGCTGCAGGGCAAAATACAAGGACATAAGCTACTGACCTCCTTTTAGCACAAGGGCCAGACATACTACCCTACACTTCACCATCAATTAAGAACAATTGAAAACCACCTCTCAGAAAAGCTGATCAACCCATGACATCAGTGGACATCTTTTGTAAAACGTTTTATGTACTTCTGCTGAGATCCTTTTTCTACCTACCGCATGGTTCTATATTACTTACTGGGCACTGATGGTAGCCTCCAGAAAGTGCAGCTTCAAATGGTCAACCTCATCCTTTAGCAAGAAGAAAATCTGGATACTGGATAACAACAACGTCTTCAGAGAAAATGGTATACGAAGGAAAACGATTAGTTTCCTGCCATTGTTTCTTCCTGTTAACAGCCAAATTCTACTGGATACTCACCCTGATGCAAAGAACTCATGGCCAGGAATATGCCCACTCCATCCGACTGGATGGGGACATCATCTTGGGAGGACTGTTCCCTGTTCATGCAAAAGGGGATAGAGGGGTGCCTTGTGGGGAGCTCAAGAAGGAGAAAGGGATTCACAGACTAGAGGCAATGCTGTATGCAATCGATCAGATTAATAAAGACCCTGATCTTCTTGCCAATATCACCTTAGGTGTCCGGATCCTTGATACGTGTTCCAGGGACACTTATGCATTGGAGCAGTCCTTAACATTTGTGCAAGCGTTGATAGAAAAAGATGGTTCAGACGTGAAGTGTGCTAATGGTGACCCACCTATTTTCACTAAGCCAGACAAGATATCAGGTGTGATAGGTGCTGCAGCAAGTTCTGTGTCCATTATGGTCGCAAATATTTTAAGACTTTTTAAGGTAAGGAAAATTTTCTACTTTTCTTTTAAATTTCAAGCACAATGAAATAAGTGAGGTGATTGTGTTGTTTTATCTTCAAAAAAGAAAGGACTTTTTCAGATTCAGAAATCTGAAATGAGTGGTTTGCCCTTTCAAAGCAAAGGAAAAAAAAAAGCAATAATTGCAGACCCTAATTTAAAGTGCCAAATGCCTCTTTTGAAGTTCTGTGCAACCAGAGTACATTTTAATTCTTTAGGGATTTGTATCCTTCTTTTTTTACTACTCATATTTGCTCCATATTGAGCGTTTATGCTCCTCAAGTCTAGGTTGAGATTGATTTCCCAAATTTCCAGGAGAATGAAATATAAGGCTTAAACACAAATCCATTTGTAGGAGGACCAGATAATTTCCCTAAATAGGAAGATATGCCAGTAATAATCTAATGCTATTGATGTGCATGTCTAGCCAAATGAAGAGGACTGAAATATCTTTGATTTCCTTGAAATCTAACCTCCTCCATGTTTTTTACAAGGTGATTTTTTTCCCCCAGACTTTGTTATCACTTTGTAAGAGATTACTTTTGGACAACAGTTCTACTGGCATTTCCTTCCATGTACTTTATTAAACTCTGGTGTTATAAATAATGGAAAAGTAAACCTGCCACTTTTAAACTTGCTAAGTTAGATGGGAAGATGAGCACATTTTAATCAATCAACTTAGCTGGAACAGATCAGGCAGCAGACATTTAATTTTTAATCCTGTGCGATGGCAAACAGATGATGGTAAGTTGAACACTTTTTTCTACACACGGAACGACTGTAACTTTTGTCTGAATCTATTACTGCTCTACCGCCCACTGTTATTCAGACACGTTCCTTCCGTTCAGAAATCTTGCCTTATGTCCTACAACTTCACAACCACCAAAGACCACTTAAAGACCATTTCTTTGACTTTGGTGGAGAAGATTCTGGTAACGCTAAATACTGCTGTTATGTATTTTGAAAGTGTTGCACTTGTTTTCTAATTGTTGTAACTGAGAGATTGATTAGAAGTAAGGCAAGATTGGCTTATTTTTTGAAGGTTTCTCAAATTGGCAAAGAGTGTTTCAGTCCTTTAAAAGGAGGTTTTTGTCCTTCCCTCTGGTTCTCCCATGAAGGGCATAATGATGGATTTACAGTTCAGTGGAGGAGCAAAGTGTCTGCTGGGTTGTGGTCAGGTGTTCATTACAGTCTCAAAACTGATCCCTAGCTGCACTTACTGCACAGGTTTGAGAGTAGTGGACTTGTTCCAGCCATATGTTTTTCTTATGAAAATCAAGTGCACAAAACTGAGCTAAGACTTAAAAATGTTCTATATGGAGAGCACCTCTGGAGCCGTGCCTGGTGGGGGAGGCCTGTCTTTCCTGGGAACAATCACGCATGTTGCGGGAGGTGTCTTTTTTTAATTTCATATCCTTTTTTGAAGTTGTGTTACCCTATTAAATAATGCATAGTTCTGAAGTAATGATAGATGGAACAGTCACTTTAATATCCATCATAATGCAGGGCCACATCGACTACGACTTACACCCAGTTTTGAGTTGAATACAGTGCCGTAGACTGATTTAAGAAACTAAGCCTTGTAAGACATGCATTAACGGTGAATTAAGAGCAGCAAGAAGGAAAGAGGCCTATGAATTGTCTAAGATAGTGGCAATTTGTCTTCTGAAACCATGACAGCTACCTCCTGATTTCCATTATGCAATAAGATTGCAAATAACGTTCTACTGCAGTCTTAATCAATAGAGGGTCACGTGACATCCCCTCTGGGGAAAGATCTTATTTACCCATTTAATTGACGTAACACAGCTGCTGGCAAAAGGAGGAGACATCTCTTTTAGTTTTAATTACAGATCCTGCACAAATATTCTTATTAATGTAAAAAATGACAAATTATACCCTTTAATGTCTGATGTTGAATCTGCATCTGAAGTCTGTTTTTACACCTTCCTCTCAGAAGTAGATCTGTTATCTCTGCATGAGTAAAGGTTTCTGGATAAGGCCCTTAGTTAGCAGCATTATAGAAACCATTCACAATGGTTATAGTCAAGAGGATTAGGAAATTAAGGGTCATTTGCCAGAAATATAGAAGTATAATCCAGTTTGGGTTGTACTCAGACCAAAGACATGGGCTGCGATTCTCAGCTGATGCATCCCCACAGCTCTGCAGCTGAGGACCAGGACTTTGGTCCATGCTCACAAAGGCTCCAGGTATAAAATTGTGTTCACTGTATCTTGGTATATGTCAAGGCTGGGCACTCAGCTGGTGTAAATGCCTGTACTTTCACGGAAGTCAGTGACCACCATCACGCAAATGCCTGTTCACATTATATCGAGGATGGGTGTGATTCATCCGTATTTCTGTCTAACAGTTCTATTCAGCAAGTTGAACGTGTAATTTGAAGTTCAGTATTGCTTTAATATCTACTCTGAAGCTCCTAAATGTCAAGACTACATATTTTTTGAGAACATTGTTATCCAGTGAAATTTTAATCTGTAATGGAATTGTGAGAAATACATTATATCACTCAATGTGAATACACAAACAAAGATAGCCTGAGAAATAGTATGCTCCACAGCTTGGATTTTCATGGTGTTATTTTTCTTTTTCTTGCCTTTTTTTTTTTCTTTCTTTATTGATTTTACAACATAAAACATACAGGTCAATAGTCCTATCTGATGATCTGGTGGATAGCATAAACTGATTGATAGTCATGGTATCCCTTTATCTAAGTGTTTTCATGAGAAGAGGGGAAAGGGGGCAACACAGAAAATGACCTTAATCTGTAGCCTTTCTCCTGGTCAAACGGCTCACCTTGAATTCTTCTCTGTCCTTTCTCCTTTTGTGAATTTCCAGGCGCATCACTGCTTAGCAGGTGATTTTCTGCCCTTAGTAGGACCAATACATTAAGGTCCAAATTTGGACAGCCTAAATTTCACCTGTTGATGGTTTTAGACCTTTCAGAGGCACTTTACAAACAGGAAACACTTGTTCAAGGAATTAACTGTTTGAAAGTGGACCTGTTTTTCCTTGATTATCATAAGGAGGCTGCTTTTTGCCTTATGTTACTCTGGTCCTTGATGCAAAAAAGATTGTGCGAAACAGTTGCTTATTAAGCTTTCAGAACGTGGAGGTGGTCTTGCTGCAAATATAGTGGAAGAAGGAGAGGACCTTCAGAGGGGAGCACAGAAGGACTGTGCTAGGTAGTAACACAGTAGCTACCCACTTAAACATTTTTTGTGGACCTCAGGACAGATTGTCCCCACTTGAAGTTGCTGGCTCATCATTTTAAGTTGTTTTTATCAGAGAACATCAGGAGTGGGCTGCCTCACAAGGGAAATTGAGACAGAAGGCAAGGGGACAGCAAGGCAAGAAATGCAGTCGTCTCACAGCCTCGCCTGAATGAGAAGAACAAAACAGGTCTGTCCGTGTAACCAGGTTCAGCCAACAGTCCAGTGATTGCCAGACAAGTCCATAGTAATGAGTTAGGTCCAAGGTCAGCCAGAAAGTCGGGTCAGCAAGGCAAGGCTGGGGTCAGCAAGGCAAGGTTGGGGTCAGCAAGGCAAGGTTGGGGTCAGCAAGGCAAGGTCATGGTCAGCAAGGTACAAGGCAAGCAGCATATCTCAAGCAGCAGCCAAGGGCGAGGACCAGAGCTGAAATGCAGCTGCCCAGCGAAGAAGGTGGACAGAGGTCCTGATGAGGTTTCTCGTTGCTCTTCCTCACAACTTAGCTGTTTTCCTGGGCTGATCCAGGGCTGCCATATTGGAGATGACCTTGAACACACAGAGCGAAATCCAGGGCTGGGGAAGGGAGGGTGTTGCAGAACCTGCTGGTGCATTCAGAGCCTTGACAGTTTTTTAGCATTTCCTATGGTAATGACTGTAGAAATAGGGCAGACAGGAATGGGCCAGCCTCTTTCCTTTCTTCTGGTGCACTAGGAGCTGCTCTTTCCTCTGGGTAACAGAAAGTGACAATGTTTGGTGTTTGTTCTTTTTCAGTCTGGAAATCCTGCTGCCAAGTTGGTTTCTGTTTGGCTGGTAGCATATATGAGGGGCTGGCTGTCTCAGTTGGCCACCTTTCACTAGAACAAAGGCAACCTTTCTATTGACTCAATCAGTCAAAAGCTTATTCTTATACCCTTCCTTGGCTTTGTCTCATTGAAATTTTGGCTTCCTGTAGGGTGCTCAGGCACGGCCGGGTGGTATCCTTTAGCTGCTTTGTGTGATGCTTACAAGCATCTGGGCTGTTCCCAGTCCCTCAAAACTTGTCCTGGAGGCAACAAGAAACTCTGTAACTTAGCTCACTTCATGTGTTATGTTCCCTGTATTCAAAGCTTCTACTTGTTTAATGTCTGAATAACTCATGTCAATGGTTAAAAACTGCTGGAAAAAGAGAGGCATTTGTTTATGCTAGTGTCCTCCAATCTAAAAACCTCACACTGTTTCTGAGCTCCTTGGTACGCTTCGTCACCTTCACACATCTTCTAGCCAATGTCACACTAGAAGCAGCCTAGGGATGATGGTTTGCATGTGAATTGAGATGGGGGCCAGTATGCTTGGTGAATTGTGACCTTAAGCTTTTATGTATATATTTATGTACATGCATATAAAGCCAAAATATTCATCAACAGTTTTATTTGGTTCCTTGCCTTGCCTTTTGCCTTGCTTTGCCTTGCCTTTTGCCTTGCCTTGCCTTCTGTTTTCTCCTCTTTTCCCAAGACTAAATGACTTATTTCCTCTTTTTGGTCAAATTCCCTTCTTGCTGCATCACTGTAATCCACTTTAATAGCTGCTGTCTGGAGGGACTAATATTCACTTCATGCACATTTGCCTTATACATTTCATACACATTTACCTCTTCAGAAGTACAAGTACAAATGACATTATGGAGTTACTCTTCAACTTTATGTGCAACCATCTAAAATGCAAGGCATAGTTTCTTTCAGTAAATCTAGAAGTGAATATATTAGTTTCCTCAGCATTTTGTTTATTTGCTTTGGTTGTTTCCTTGCCTCATTTTGGGTTTTAGCGTATATCTTTGGCTGGTAGCTTTGTGCAGCTACCAGGGCTGTAACTGGATGATGCTTTTTTTTAGATTTGGTTGCAGGTCTTTTTACGTTTGGCTGCCATTTGGCACTCTTGCTTCCTTGTGTTCCAGACCTGCACAAAACATCAGACAGGCATCCCAGAAACGAGGGAATTACCATTGTACAGAGGCTAACCTCATTGAACTTCATAAATACAGGGCTATGTATTTAATTGTGGCAATAGAGTGCACCTCATGATTGAAGGGAATATGATGTAAATAAAATGTAATAACATTTTACCACATAATTTCAGAGCGTACATACATACTTTTGTGAGACAACCTGAACCATACACAGATCCTGATCCTGATTCTATATCTAGGGAAATTTTTGCACCTCATGAGCATTACTGACTTCAGAGGCTCTAGGGGGATGCAGGAGTCAGTCTGTTCCATGTCTGACTGCAGAGCCTTTCCATAATGGAAAAGCTTTACCATATACTTTATAAAAAGTGAAGAACAGGCTCAAGAATTTTACCCAACATATTGGCATTCATTAATAAAAAGTGTGCTGCACTGATTAAAATATATTAATTTTCTGTTCACTGTCACACTACATTTGTCAATAACATTTTCTGCTGCATAGCATTTGAAATTTGAAATAGAATGATTTTTTTTGTGGTTAAAACATATGCAGAAAATCTTGTGAAGAAGTGTGAAGAAAAATTGCTGTTAGTAGAGAGAAGACGACTGAAACATTTTGAAATCAGCTCTTAAGATGAACAGATTTGTTTTACTTTTGTTCTAGATAATATTTTCACCTTCTGAATCATTTTTAATTATAAAAGGAAACCATTGCCAATACATCCCATTTAATTTTATGGTGTTTTTTGTAGCTTATTACAAGCACGTATCTGTTTAGCGCCTGAGCATCTTGTCTTGTTATTGGCTGCAAAATACCATTATAATAACTCAATTTTTTTCTGTTTTTTTCATAATTTAGCTTCTTTTACATAGAAACAACATTCATATCTCTTTATATTTCCATGGTAGTAGATACTTGATTATGCAAAAAAACCCTTTTAATTCAACCGTGATTCTTCTGTCAGTACCAGGTTAAATGTGTTATGGTCAAGAGAGGCAAATGCCAGGTCAACATCAAGATAAAATTATAGGTGCAACAGATACTTTACAAGTATCAATAATGAAACAGTTGGGAAACTTTTTAGTTGCAGACAGAGGAAATAATAGATTTTCAGATTCTGTGAAAACTGCTAGGACTGATTAGCATCAAATTTTATTTGTGCTAAGCTGCTTGAGGCAAGGGAGTACAAAAGCAACTTGATGCATTCATTTAGCATTTTACAGTATATTAGTTCCTTAAATATCCCTCTAAAGATTTAATATTTTTAGTCTTCTCCCATTCCTGGATGGAGCTATAACTAGTGGTTAGAGCAAAGGGGCAATCTGGTTTTCTGTATTATTTTCCATGTTTGTCATTGGTTTACTACAAGGGTTGAGAAGCATCTCTTGTCCTTTTTGTGCTTCTCTTTTGTCATTTTGATTTGCTTGTATTTAACTGTTTCACAGGAACAATCAGAAGCTTGATTAATGTTTGTTAAATGGTTTGAGATGTCTCCCCTGTCTTTGTAGGCAAGTTGAAGCTGTCTAAAATGTTGAGGTTTTTATGTCATTCCATAACCACAGTATGTGAGCACCTTACAGAGAGTGTAGCTATTAAAGGCCAATGGTTTGATTTTCTTTCTACTTCCCCAAGGGCAGTTGGGACTATATATATACACACACATCTTTCCCTCACATGAAAGAAACTGCATATGTGGAGAGAATTATTTCACCCTTTCATGGCTGAAGTTTTGCTGAGTTCCTACCACCATATTAGGGTTGTTTGTATGTGACAGAGGCTACTGAGTTATTTGTTAAATATTGCCTATATTAATATAGATATCAGTCATAATTTCACAAATGAGAAGACGAAAAGGCTGAGAGGAGTCTAGCAGTTCAGCAAGGGCTAACTTACACACAGAAACACAAACTCTGCAGTGGGCTTTTTTAAAGATCTTGTGTTAATAGGAGGCATTTTTTACATCTCTGCTAGTAAACAAAATGTACCTGGCATAGTTCTCTGGCAACGAGGCCCTCTGACACAGACAATTCACATCTGTATCATAAAGTCCTCTATTCCCCCAAATCATGGGGCTGCATGCAAACTGCTGGGAGGGAATGATTCCTGACCCATGCTGACTTCTGAAGCCTGTCTGAAAACTGGCAGACTGCTGGCTGGCACAGGTTGTGGCTGAGCTATGGACCGTCCTGACAGTCTAGTGGTGGAGGCAGCTGAGCTGGTGCTGAGGGATGTGCTCTGAAATTATGTGATTTACCAGCATAGACGTCACTGCCGATTTCTCAGGACAGAGCTCCTCTGCTCCTACATCACACTGAAGGGAAGCCAAGGCACTGCAAGGGTCATTGATGCTGTTTCAATGTTTTAGTACAGCAATGTTATTAGCCATGATGAGAACTAAATTAAGACTTTTTTTTTCCCCTGGTGGATAATAGTTTCAGTACAGTGACAGCTATGCAATATGAATAGTCCTGCATTCTGACTGTCATCAGAAACCAGGCACTATTGTGTGTTACAGCCAACTGGTAGATTTTGTGGGTTTGTGTATTTCCATCCTCATCATTTTCCCTAAAGCACATTGTGCTTTTAGGATTAAACTGGTTTAGAGTGCTTAAATGTATATCCTGTGTTTGCTGCATTTATCAGAGAAAAATAGTCATCCAAACAAAAGTCTTACTGAAGGACACTAATTCCACATGAATGAATTAAATAGCCAAGAGCAAAATGCTGCTCTGGCCTGGGATCTACTTATGCTCCCAGATCAGAAAAGCAAGATGTTATGTCCCCTATCCTTCTGACAGGACAATTAAGCATTTAAGTGAGGTCTTAAATTAGGAGACCGTTTGTCCTTGGCTGCCTGTGTCCTCAATAGAGAGAGTAAAATGCTTTCAGAGGGGGACTGGATCAGGTCTATGAGTGTGGATGCATCTATCGCGTTTACAGAAAGATGATGGGTTGATCCATGCTTGCACTTTCACCAGACGGAACGTCTTTTTGCTGGAAGGTTTTGGAAGCCTTGCATGCAAGTCATAGGTGGCTCTGAACACATTTATAAGAAGATTTTAAACGCCTGCAAAGGTGGTGCCAGTTTCTTAACTCCATCCTCACTTTCCTGTGGGAGGAATCTTATTCATCTTCTTTTCTCTTCCATTTTCCCCCTGCCCTATTTCTCTCTCTTGTTGTCTTAAGAAAGCTACTTTTTGACCACTGTTCCCAATATTTTTCAAGTGAGTATTTCATTCCATAGCCTCCAGACAAATTTTTTTCAGACATGCTGAATAAGCAAGGCTCTGACTAGGTCTCAGTTTCTGTAGGTTGTGAGGGTGAGTGGGTCAGCAGGAGGAAGAGCTGGAGTTTGGGCGACTTATGAGTAAGGCCTATCTATGGGGATAACAGGAAATAAGGGAAATGCTTGTTGAGAGGTTGGGCCCTTAAGGGACAAGGGTCTCTCCTTTTCACCTCACTGTAGGATTTCGTGTCTGGCACTTCAGATAGATATCTGGCTCTAACTCTTCTCTGAAATAAATTATTTCTGATAGCAATGCTGAGATATGCCATGGTATTGCAAGAGCTCTTTTCCTATTGTATTTCTTTTATAGCTTGAGACTGTGGAACAGGAGCAAAAGTGATTTCTCTGAGCTGGAATAATTCATATTTCGAGTTTTGGCTTATGTTCTTTCATAGAAGGTGCCTCCAGCATTTAGTTGCGTAGCAGCAGTATTGGTAGAGGCAGAGTCAGGATCTTTATTCCTTCTTCAGTGGTACATTTATGCACATGGCTCTTCTATAAACTTAAAAGTAGCAAAAGGATGATAGCCCATTTTAGGTATCATTCTACAAAAAGCTCCTAACAACTTCCATTAGCTTTTTTACTTTGATAGTGGCTCTGTCACATTTAAAATGCCATTACAGTCTTCTTCCAGGCTGGGTAAAATTTTGTCAAGCAATTCCATTACATTATGTTAGCACTGATCCCCCACGGTGATTGTTACTCTTATTCAGATAAATTTTCTTTGTTTTTTGTTTGTAAAGTCCTTTCAAATGTTAAGGTCTTAGTGATAAGTTATCACCACAGTTATATTTAGGCTATTGTTTAGAGAAACATTTCAAAGAGGATCCTGCGCTAGTTCTCCTGGCCTGACACTTCCAAAACAAAGCCCAAGAAATGAGCTGAAGAAATGGCTGGCTTTCTTGCCATTCTTATTTCTTCTTTTGGTGCCATGAGTATGCTTTGGTTTTATTAATAGTGCTGAAACACAGAAAGTCCCCTTCCAGAAGAGCTGACTTCCTTGAGGGTTGTCACCTAGACAAGGACTCACCAGTCTAGAAGGTGTGCCATATGAATGCAGATGAAGTCACAGGAGTTCTCAAGACTTGCCTATTTGAATGATATGCGAAAGGATTATTAAGTGAAGTGGAGCATGGGCTAAAATGTTGAAATGCACTGCTATAGAAGACAATACATACTGGCTAATACTAGGAAGGAGGGAATATATCATGGCTGTATGTGTGCTTTTGCACATGTATATTTGCTACGTTATTATATTATCATAAATTCATTGGCTGTGGACTATACAGTCAAAACAACCTTTCAAGAGAGTGCTGTGGGAGAAGAGAACGTATCTTAGTAATCTAAGACAAGGAACTCACTTATCATTAGGAGCAGCACAAAAAATCCTGGGGATTCAGACTATGCTCATTGCTATGAAGTCCGGGACCAAACAAAAACATGCCCTGCAGAAAGAGACAAAGAGGCTGGTATCATACTCTGAATGTAAAATGCGAAGGCCTGGGAATCCCAAGACTGCAGAAGGCTTGCTGCAGGGGCAAGTCTTGTTTTCTGATTCAGACATCTGGCTTCTGCTGGATTCAGGAGCAGCAGATAAGTAGCATAAGTGACTACATTCTTCTGTAGCCAGCTGGATAGGACCTGCTTGTTGAAATCTGCTTACTCAAAAGGGAAATGGAGTCTGATTTTTCTGTCACTTTTAGTCTTGTTTAAATGAGAAAGAATCCCTGAGAGACCAATGTATTCCAGCGAAGTCAGTGAATTATACCACTCTAAAACTGGATTTATCCAGAGGCAAATAATGTCCTGCGTCCATGCAATATTGCATCCCGTTGGTATTACTGTCAGTAGGCTTTCTATTCCAGCACAGGAGTTCAACAGGTGTGTGGCAAAAGTAGATGTCCTCAATTATTGCTTCATGATGTTTCCAGATATGATCATGGTGATGCTCTTTTGGCCTCAGTCTGCAAAGAGATATGGATATGTTCAATTGGAAGAGAGATAGTTTGTTTCTGTGGGACAGCACTGATCTTGGGGGAGCTGGCAATCTGATCTCCACAGGCATGTCTCTGCAGAGTGGCTTTTATAGTATGGACTAACTACAAACATAACACCCCAAATTCTACTCATAAAGAGGAGTTAGTAGAGCACGGACATGTATAGCTAGGATATTGTTTCAGGAGGCAAAATATAGATTGACTATTAGAAAAAAATATTGCCAAGAAGTACCCTGTTGTACATTGTCTAAAGGTTAATCCAGTTGTGTGGGATAGGAGAAATGTCAAATTTCCTAATTCCTACCTTTCTGAAAATTAGAGTGGATAGAAGTATAAAAATATACATTTTTGTATATCAGTGGGAAAATAATCTAGATAGCCAGTAGTAGCCAGTGTTTTCCACTCCTAAATTTGATGGTTCTGTTTGCGATCCTTTGCACAACAACACACAGTATTTAAGTTACCAGCTGCTATATTTACTTTCCAAAGTGTGAAGAAAATATGTATTGTCCCGAGGATTAAAGGGCTGATTCTCTTCGTGCTCAGTTCAGGCAGAACTGAAGTTTGTAATGAAAGTAAAAGCTATTAGAAAGCATGAAACATGAGAGAAAAAAAATGCGTTTATGTCGTCTTTGTTGGACAGGATTTGATGATGCTCTTTGAAAGTTTAAGTGTAAACATTTAACTTATTAACCAGCATTTCTTTTTTTTTTTTTGCATGTTACAAACAATTCCACCTGCAAAACCTAAATGCAGTTGGAGCTGTTGTTTCAGCCCACTGGGAACTGTTTTGCCAAATATCTCCTGAACAGCAAAAACTCATCATCTGTGAGCTAGTTCACATCTATAGTACCAACTGAACAGCATTTTGTAAAACTGTAAGGTATTTGAGACAAGATGTACTGCAGAGAAAGAATAATATCTGTAGAACTAGTTGTGGGGACTGGAATATGAAAGGAGGGTAGCTGTGCTGTATACGGGAGCGTGAAAAGCTTGCAGTTGGAACAGATGCTGAGAGTGCCCTGTGACTCAAGGTATGATTTCCTGCTGTTCCTGCCAAGTTTCAAAGCTTGTTTTTTCCTTTTTTTCTCTCCTTATTTCTATTTTCAGGCTGAATAGCAAAGGACTTGTGCTTCAGGAATGAAGATTCACCATTCGAGTTACGCTTATTTTATTGCGTCTTTGCAGACGCATCAAATAATGTTTGATTCTGGCATGCAGGAGAGAATAAGAGTAAATGTAAAAAGCTGATGAAAACACAGAGTATTTTTGGGATGGGTCAAATAATCACTTGGCTCAATGGCAAGCTGCAAAGCTTTGTCTGAGTGTGACAGACTGCCCTTGCTGTGTGGTAGTGCCCATTGAAACCTTACATCCTTTGTCTTGCTTCACCACAGATTTTCTCTGTGACCTTGGGCAAGTCATGCAGAACCAAATCCTCAGCCTGTCGGCTGGTGCCCATGGAGCTCGGTGCCCAAGTGACTCTGGAGGACTGAAGTCCAGGGTCCCCCACCCCTGCTTCCCTGGTTATAGCACTTCTGCGCCTGAAGGGATTTGTGAATATAAAGGCTCCTTGATAATCAGATATGAGAGTGAGGGGTGGGGGAAGTACCTCAGATAGCTAGTTCTTAATGAGGGATTCCCTTGTATCCTCTTGCATAGTTCCCTCCCCTGGGTTTTGCTATGAAAGGGGATTATCCAACTCATTGTATGATTTAAATATGCAAGTCATCAGTCTCTGGAGCAAGTGGTGAAACCTGCCTGACCTGCAATCAGTGGTTGTACATCCCCCTTAGGAAACCATGACAGTCAGAGAGCACCAGAGTTAGGAAAAAATATTTGGATTATTGCTCAGTAAAATTAAATTTGTTAAAACTAATCTCTGCAATCTATATTAGAGTGATTGGGAAAAATGAATGTCTGCCATCATTACGACAAAGCATGAAATTAAGTCGTGGAGGAAACAAAAAAATTAAGCACAGTTACCAGCTGCTATATTTACTTTCCAAAGTGTGAAGAAAATATGTATTGTCCCGAGGATTAAAGGGCTGATTCTCTTCGTGCTCAGTTCAGGCAGAACTGAAGTTTGTAATGAAAGTAAAAGCTATTAGAAAGCATGAAACATGAGAGAAAAAAAATGCGTTTATGTCGTCTTTGTTGGACAGGAATTGATGATGCTCTTTGAAAGTTTAAGGGGAAAAAATTTAACTTATTAACCAGCATTTCTTTTTTTTTTTTTGCATGTTACAAACAATTCCACCTGCAAAACCTAAATGCAGTTGGAGCTGTTGTTTCAGCCCACTGGGAACTGTTTTGCCAAATATCTCCTGAACAGCAAAAACTCATCATCTGTGAGCTAGTTCACATCTATAGTACCAACTGAACAGCATTTTGTAAAACTGTAAGGTATTTGAGACAAGATGTACTGCAGAGAAAGAATAATATCTGTAGAACTAGTTGTGGGGACTGGAATATGAAAGGAGGGTAGCTGTGCTGTATACGGGAGCGTGAAAAGCTTGCAGTTGGAACAGATGCTGAGAGTGCCCTGTGACTCAAGGTATGATTTCCTGCTGTTCCTGCCAAGTTTCAAAGCTTGTTTTTTCCTTTTTTTCTCTCCTTATTTCTATTTTCAGGCTGAATAGCAAAGGACTTGTGCTTCAGGAATGAAGATTCACCATTCGAGTTACGCTTATTTTATTGCGTCTTTGCAGACGCATCAAATAATGTTTGATTCTGGCATGCAGGAGAGAATAAGAGTAAATGTAAAAAGCTGATGAAAACACAGAGTATTTTTGGGATGGGTCAAATAATCACTTGGCTCAATGGCAAGCTGCAAAGCTTTGTCTGAGTGTGACAGACTGCCCTTGCTGTGTGGTAGTGCCCGTTGAAACCTTACATCCTTTGTCTTGCTTCACCACAGATTTTCTCTGTGACCTTGGGCAAGTCATGCAGAACCGAATCCTCAGCCTGTCGGCTGGTGCCCATGGAGCTCGGTGCCCAAGTGACTCTGGAGGACTGAAGTCCAGGGTCCCCCACCCCTGCTTCCCTGGTTATAGCACTTCTGCGCCTGAAGGGATTTGTGAATATAAAGGCTCCTTGATAATCAGATATGAGAGTGAGGGGTGGGGGAAGTACCTCAGATAGCTAGTTCTTAATGAGGGATTCCCTTGTATCCTCTTGCATAGTTCCCTCCCCTGGGTTTTGCTATGAAAGGGGATTATCCAACTCATTGTATGATTTAAATATGCAAGTCATCAGTCTCTGGAGCAAGTGGTGAAACCTGCCTGACCTGCAATCAGAGGTTGTACATCCCCCTTAGGAAACCATGACAGTCAGAGAGCACCAGAGTTAGGAAAAAATATTTGGATTATTGCTCAGTAAAATTAAATTTGTTAAAACTAATCTCTGCAATCTATATTAGAGTGATTGGGAAAAATGAATGTCTGCCATCATTACGACAAAGCATGAAATTAAGTCGTGTGGGATAAAAGAAAATTAAGACAAGTGTGTGCAAAGGTATGTTCTATTTGGCTGAGTGGATTTTTTTGTTCTTAAATGCTTGAGAAGAGTGACAGTCAAATCAGTTTTGTAAAAGACTTGCTAGCTGACAATTATTCCAGTTTATTTCTTGGTGTCTCAGGAACCATTTTTTTTGTTTCATTTTTCATGTTGATTTCATTAAAAGTTTGTTTGCTTATCTCTAGCAAACAAAAAATTCCTATGAATAGTGCAACTTCTGGCAGCTGTGTGGCAATAACTGCCTCATCTATTTACCAGGATCGGGAGCTAAGAGGGCCTTCCACACCTTTTAGAAAAGGTGATTCCTATTTTTAAATTTTCTCCTTTTCATTTGTTTTTAATATACCCAAAGCATGAATGCAATATTGTGAGCAAGGCTCTGCAAATAATGAGTCAGTTTGACAGCTGAACTGAAAATAAACATTCATTTCAATCTGAACCAAAATGATCATGTTGAATTGGGATTTGGGGCTTCTTTATTTGGTTGGGTTTTTTTTGTTTTATTTTGTTGAGGAAAGCTGTCCAAAATGTTTTGTTTTGTGTTAAATGCTAACTTCTATTCCACGTGAAACAAAATATTTTATTTACCTTTTGAAAATTTTATAATTTATAAAGAAGTGATAGGTTTTAAAGCCCATCTTTGGTACCATTCCTTAAGTGGTGGTGCCCCTCTTTTTATCACAGCGTGTTTACTCATGACTTACACAAGGCTCTAGGACAAATTCTTCCTTTTGGATTCAGAGCAGGGAATCAAGTATAGTTTAGGAGATGGGACAGCTCAACCCCAGTCCCCACAACAACAGACAAAACTGCTTTATAGTAAAATTAAGAGTTCTGGTCACAGAGGGTGAGACCCCCGCAGAAGCGGGGACGCCAGGGCACTCTGTATAATTTAGCTTCCCTGAACTTCCAACCCGTGACTTTTCTTTCTGCCAGAACAGGCCTTATCCCTTGAATATCTTGTGTGCAGGACTTTTCCTGGAGAGCTCTAATCTCAGAACTGTCAAAACTTTGCAAAACAGGCCTGTAATTGTGCATCTGCTTCTTTGGAACCTCCTTCCCACTCTCCTCCCTCTGAACAGCTGTACGCAGGTTAACACTGCTGTTACCAGATGCTGTCTATTCACTGCTGATAAGCTTTCACAATGGGAACATTTTATTTCATCTATGCTAAAATTCATTAAATATTCATTAGAGCAATGATTTGAACTTACCTATCCCTGTTCCTTGCTGAATACTGGACTATACAGTGAATTACTCTCAGGCGGGTCCAATGGAAGCTTAATTGTTTTAGAAAACATGAACA
>NW_008825545.1:853140-856350 GCF_000699105.1 Pygoscelis adeliae
CTGCTGAATGTGGGGAGACCTAACAGTAAAGCGCATTTGAATACTGAAACATTCATTTAGATGCTTTAGCAATGGATTTCCAAGCTTTTATCTTTAAAATGAAGTTTGAAAGTCTTGGCCAGAATGATAACACAAGATTTGTCTCACCCCCGTCTCCAGCTGCCTAGGTTAACATAGACCTCAAGGACAGACCCTTGTATTCATATGAATGGCTGAATCATCTCCTGTGAATCTGAAGTGCAAGTGGACTTCTGGAAGTGCCTATGTATGTTCCTCAATCGTAGACAAAGACCTAGTGACTTCCAAAGGCTAGGAATTTCTAACCACCTACTGCTATACAGTACTGACCGTCTCACTTCTGAACTGTCTAAATGCCAAGCAGGTCCCTCAGTGTCTAGGGCTGATATCTCTGCAGTGCAAAACGCTTGCCATGAACCATCTTATTTACATACTCTCATAAAATATAGATGGTTTCTGTCCTTAACACACAGGCTTGTAATTACTTTTGATTTTTTTACACATAGGGCTTTGTAGAAGGACTGTAGAGCTTTTTGTTTTGAATATAGAAAATTGGAAGACACTCCCACAGCAGCTATTGAGAGTGATATTTGTCATTCTTTCTTTCTTCAGGCTATTGTGGATATTGTGGATACTATAGTTATTTAGGCAGACTGATATCAGAATAATAAATAATGTCATATTTTACTTTACAGCTCCTATTTGCAGCAGTGCTCCAGGCGCCCCCCTATAATACACTAAAGACCATTAAAATATTAAAGCACACAGAAAATGAACCATAAAACCAACATCAAATGGACAAATAAAATAAAATAATTGGACTATGATGGAAGCTTTTTTTTTTCAAATCTAACATAGAAGTCTCCCTAAAGAGTTAAGTCTGTGGCATTTTTTAACTGAAGGCTCAGGACGTGGGGAGGGCTGGAGGAGGCAAGGGCAGCATGCAACCAACATTTTCTGCAAGTCATAATGAAAGAGTACAGTAGTTATACCTTTAATTGGGGTACTTTTCAGACCCACTGACTGAAAAAAATTGAGTTATGGAGTTAGATGTCTATATATATGAATCTCACTGATTTTACTAAAAACTTCTGTTGAAAAGATTAAGGGGAAAAAAAGTTGTTAAGAAACATCATATACATATTTATTCCCACTTTGTACGAGCTTAATTCTGCACTCCCCGCACTGTACCACATGCCCAGGAGAACAGAAAATGATGGCAGGAGCCTGAGACCTGTGAGCAGGCAGTGCTCCGCAGCCCCAGCTGCTACCCCTGGGCAGTGCACCATGGCGTCTGAGGACATGAGAAATGCAATACCACTAGATCAAAGTGGTTATACTTTTGGAGAAGTAGAGTTGTCCTGTGCCTCAGACCAGCTTGTGCATATACTATTAGCATCAAATTTTATCTGGCAATGTATCAAACAGGGACTTTGTTTTGGTTTACAAAAAACAGCCATGTGTGGTCTTTGATATGCTGGAGCCAACAAGTTAAAAATCATCCATCCTGCCTGCAGTGGCAGGTTGTCCTTTGCACCAGGAAAGCCTGTGGCAGCTGACCATCGGCTTTGCAGGAGGGACATCTCAGTATCGTGGGCCAAGTGTTCTCTCGTGGGCACAGGCTCAATTTCCTTCCGTAGCAATGAGAATGTCTGAAGCTGGTTTAAGGGCATTAAGTGACTCATGGAAATTTAGTGCAAAATGGTACGTGAAAGTTTCCTCTTCCTTTGGTTACTGCTGGAAACCATTCCAGAATGGTGTGAATTAAGAAGCATTTATTGCTACCTTAGAAAAAAGTGAAAGAAATGCTTTGGTCTTTTCATCGCACAGACCAGTGTAGCACTTTGGTACGGCTGATGATCATACGAGTGACTTGAAAATTCTCTCTAACAAGCAAGTGAACAAACCTTGATAGTAATACTGCAAATTGCAAAATGCAGCTACAGGCTTGTCCTAGAAAAGCTTAACAGCTTTTAATGTATTTTCAAGCAAAGGATTATCAAGTAGGCACCAGTTAGGTAAAACCAGAAAGGCAAAGTTAGTAAAATTCTGCTGCTGGTAAGCACTTGTAAAACCAAAAGTAACATTACTTCCATATATCTTTGATCATTTTCCAGTGCTACATGTGTTTTTTTGAAAATGATTTAACTTGCTGTAAATGGTGTCTGAACTGACCATCTATCACCACACAGTTTGTCTGCAGTACTTACAAATCTAACACCCAGAATGACAAGTGTAATTACATGCTACTGAAACATATGCTGTAATTTATGGATATTAAGCAAGTATAAACAAGAGATCAAATCCTAGTGTAAGCAGTCATCCAAGAAACCATCTTGACATTTATTTCATGAAAAGCTTTCTTTCAGTACGACAGTCAGAACATACCTGAGTAGCACTATCGGCACATCTGCAGATACTTGCCAATTACTGTGTGTTTGCAAAGCAAAGGATCAGGTACATGCATACAGTTAACACTTAATTTTCAGTTACATTTTGCACATGTAGTTATGTAGGTGTTTATCATGCTCCCTTATTATTATTATTATTATTATTATTATTATTATTATTATTATTGATTTCCTACAGGAGATTAATATACGGGACTTAAATAGCAACATCCTTTTTCACTTATTTATACTGTGTGTTAACATTCAATGTAATTTGAATTAGAAAACTGAGTAAAAAGGCTCAAGCCCTAGAGAGCTGGTGGTTTGTTGTCTTGAGATCCTGCTAGAAAGAGGAGCAGAAAAAAACGAGTGAGGCTGGGCATGCTGGGTGAGGTATCCCCAACACAGACTAGCAGAGCATTGCTGTACTTGCTAGGCAAAGCTGCAGACGTGAGCACAGGAGCAGGCTGGGCACTCAGACTCCCACCTGGGATCTTCCACACCCTGTGTCTTATCGCAGTACCTAGAAGGCAATGGGGTTGCTAATATTGTGTAGATTGTAAAATTGATTTTTATTTCCTGTTGTCAGCATTACCTCTGAGACTCTGTGTCTGCCTTATCCCTCCTGCTAAGCAGCGCATTACTCCATGAACACTGCCAGGGAAATCTGAGAACTAGAATAAGCCAATATTTTGAAAAGGGGGAAAAAAAAAAAAAGGCAATTCTGGCATCCAGTCCCTGCCAGGGGCAAAATAATGCAACAGCTGATATAAAATGGTATTTATGTAAAATGAAACTATCA
>NW_008825545.1:856360-858305 GCF_000699105.1 Pygoscelis adeliae
AGCCCACATGGAGGGATGGAAAATAGGTCTTGGCAAATAAACCTGATTATCTTTTTAGCAAGCTTTTGAGTTGTAAAGCTAATGGTGTTGACTTTTGTAAACCTCAGTACCACAAGTCATTCTGTGAGGTCCTGAGTTAACTTTAACCTTATCTTATTTAAAAAGACCATCATAAATATATCTATTTTTGAATTCAGTTCTTTACATTAATACCAGCAATAGCTTGGGGTTTATCTGGATAAGCTTTTGCTCAGGAATGGGAAGGAAGGTTCATGGGGAAAAGTCCTCTGCTGAACTACTGTTGGTATTGCTCTTATGTCAATGCCTGATTCAGTGAAGGAAATGTTTCCTCCCCACATTGACAGTGCTCCTCTACAGCCCCTCCGGACACTCCTTTCCTGATTATGAGCCAGAACCTAGGGGGTTGTCGCAGCCAGTTTTCCTTGAACATTTTTAACTGTCCAGCTTGTTTCTAAGGTTTTCTTGGAATACCTGTGAGGCATAAACAGAGTACGTTGGTGCAAGCTGAAATCTCTGTATTTGCCAGGATGTCTCTGATGGCCTCCGAGAGAGGCAAGCAACATGGAGGGAGGGTGAAAGATCTGCCTGTGAAAGGTGAGGAAATAAGACTGTGTCAGGGGAGGAAACCTACTGACAAATTACAGCAAGTTTGCATGGTCTCTTTAGCGAAGCAACTGGGAGAATGGGGTCGGTGAGTTCAACAAACAAGTGCTTCACTTCTGTTCGAGAGTGCAATGAACAGACAGGCTCTGAAAATCATTAGAAGCGGTTGGTAACGTTGCAGTTTTCTTGCAGGGAAAGGGAAGAGGTGTATGTTTCTTGTGTCTTTTTTGGGATATTTCTGGTCGTATAATCTGTCAGTTGTATTGTTAATCTACAGAAGCTCCAAGCTCAAGCATTTGTTTTCAGGATGATAATAACCATTCAAAATGCTAGCTGTTATCTCATATCATCTATGTAACTTACTCTTCCCCATGCACAGTAGTTTGCAGCCTCATTTATCAATGTCTCTCTCTTCTCAAGTCTTAATGAAGAAATTAGACACCAAAAGTTCATTTTTTTTTAAATTATACTGTCATTATTTAAAAAAAAAATTAACTTTAAAGTCTGTATTTTATAACAGGCTGACTAACAGTTTTTCTTCATCCCCTAACAGCAAGATAATGAAATTGGGGTGTTTTTTCATATATTGCATTGCATTTCTCATTTTACTTCTTTCCTTTGTTTGGTCATAAGCCCCAGAAACAACACACTCCTGCATCAGGCGCATTTGCCTCATTGGCAGGCTCCTCAGGCCCTTGTGCTGGCATTCTGCGGTTGCCTTAGGGGATGGCCTTGTGGTTAAGCTACAGGCATACTGTCTGAGCTGCCTTGTCCTCTGTTCAACACACTGTTCATGCAAAGGTGCGCTTTACTCTGTACTATGCATTCGGTTGTACTATGCATTCGGTTGTGCTTACTATCAGTTAGCAAGCTGAAACCAGTTGTATAATTTGAATTTATTGTTTTCCTGTTAGCTCAGTCACCCAAGCCATTTCAAGATACACACACTGAGCCAAAAGAAATGGGATTCGTGGGTCAAGATTATTCATGTTCTGTACAGTACAATATAAAATCTTGGCTCTATAACTAAAAAAAAAAAAATAAAATTTGAGCAAATACTTATTTTATCCGGAATTTGTTGCTAAAATTGTCCTGCAGGGAGCCTGATCAAAAACTTGATAATTTTTCATGAGATTAGGAGAATAGTTACCACTTAGTTTGTGCTTTGATCCTAATGATCAGTTGCAAATACAAGGTTGGGAAAGAATAGTCAGGAAGAATATTTGAAATTTGTCTTGTGTCATAGAATATATTCTTGAAGGATCGGTGGGTAGAAGGCAAAATTGACAGGACATGGTAATGTTGGTACCACTGCTATTTC
>NW_008825545.1:858323-861875 GCF_000699105.1 Pygoscelis adeliae
ACACATCTCTTTCAGCCTGGAACCACCATGCGAGCAATACTAACTTACTACTGCAGTATTGTGGCTTGCAGGGTCCTGAGCCAGAGGACTGTTTAAAAGATCAATTGGCTGGAAAGCATTCATTACCTGAAATCTACCTCTGGTACTTGACTTTCAAATAACGTCTCGGCTTCTTTGCACTTGAAATGTCTTTTCAGGCTGGAAACAATCCATTTCCCCAAATACACAGAAAGTACGCTTGTTTATAACCAAACATAATATTATAAAAGATGGCATGAAATAGCGAGATACAAACTCCCATGCTTTATGTTTTCTTCACCACATCTTTCCACTGTCTTGAGCAGACGTACTAGTTTTCAGAAAGCTAGTTGCCCTGAGATTTTCTGCATTTATTGGATATATTCAAGAGTAGCATAGGTGCTATTCTTGAAAAAGCTGTCAACATCTTTGATTATTATTAATTTCACCTGGACGTTTTCTGGTGTGTGCAGGGCCATGGGAAGATAGGATTGTTTGCAAAAATCATGGTCCCTCCACAACTTTCTTTTACAAGGGAAGGAGTATTATTAATGTTGCTGTCTTAGTCCGTTCCCGGTAAGATAATAATATCAGACCTTTTCTAGTACCATGAACTTTATTGGAATAAACAAATTTGCTTTGGGAATCACTAGCTTTAACAGAGCCTATTAATTATTCTTTAGTTATTCTCCTAAAAGCTGTTGGGTTTTAAAGTACTTTGCACCGCTCTGGAATTGGCTGCATGGCGATCAAGCGTGGAGTAATTTGGCACCATACTCATTACTTTTTCAGCTCTTTGAGATCTTTCTCAGCTATACCTGTAGTATGCTTCGATATTATTTACTGCTTTTAAAAAGTATGTGAGACAAGTCCTGGGTTCATCTGTACGTGCTAATATACAGGCCCCACTGTGAACGACAGCATGACAGTGATCCTGTTCAGATCATCACCTTTTTTTTTTCTCTGAAAACTCAGTGACACTGGTGTACGACAGACTTTTAAATCCCTTTTGTTCAGTTACAACAATGTTTACACTTTATGGTGAGATTTGATGGACTCATAAAGACCTCTGATAAACAGTGAGCGTGGTGGGTAAAGAGGAGATCATCTACAGACGATCATTCCTGTGTGCTGGGGGACCTGCTTTTGCTCTTGTGGAAGTGTTGGCAGTCAAAAATCTCCAGACCCACTGCCTCAGACTTGCAGCTAATTTTTTTTTTTGTTGAAAAAGCCAAAAAAATAAAGAAGCTAGGAATTAAATTTGAATAAAAATTCAAACATATACTGTAGCAGCCATTCAAATCAACTATTGCATTGTTTACTAAGAAAAAGAAAAAAACCCTTCTACTTCATCCTTCTTGGTATTTCTGTTTAACTTTTTATTTGCAGGCATAAAACAAGAAAACACATAAGTCTCTTTTCCCGCGTACCAACTTTCCTCAGATCCCCCCAAGATCTCAGATCTTCTGTATGACTTTTAACTTTTGCTTGCTTTGTAGGACCCATTTCAATAGCATGAGTAGCAGAACTTCACATGTGATTTATTTTTCCACGTTTTAAAAATAAACCAAACAAAATACTATCTGCTCAGTTTGCTTATGGGAATTGATACATGAATGGAAAAAGGAGAAATTTCAATATATCCGACTAATAAATTAGCAGCCTGTGCTCCAGAGAGAAATGGAAAATTGCAGCATTAAATCAATTTTATGTGGTAACATACAAAAACAACAGATTGTTTGGGGTACTGGAGGTAACCACCTTTCCCTGGTAATATATGATTGTCAGTAACACTTAGCAACACGTTCTTCATCAAGTTTATAGTGAAAATTTCTGACAGTGGCAGGTGAGGAATTAGTTTTAAGGATGATGTCCTTCTGGTGGCTCATGCTGAGAATGATATTATTTATACTAACTGGCAAAATAGCCTGGCAGCACACAGGCAATTACCTCAATTTTATGTTTAGTGCTTTTCTCATAAATCTATGTAATGATGGCATCTCGGTTATGAGCTTACATTAACTTACTGGTTACAGTAATTGTATTGAAACAAGTAAATGTCCACTCTGTGATGAAGGTAGTACAGTTACAGTATTCCAAATAAATAATTGCTTGACATATATATGAGAAGAACAGATCAGGACTTTATGAAAGGAAACTTTAATTGCACAATTAAGCAAAGCTTAGGTAGTGATCTTTCCTGCGTATGTGTGAATTTGTTCTCCATAAGGATTTGGTCTCAAGAAGGCAAAGTGGACATTATACATTTATTTTCTCTGACAGATCCTGTCCTCAAAACTGGTGTTTAAAGTCATTAATGGAGGTGAAATAAAATGCAGTATATGTCCCCTTGGTCTTGCCAAAAAAACTTTATTCCCCATAATAACTTAGTCTGATGGGGAATAGCTGCATCATCTGATGCAAAGGCAGATCTGCTGTTTGTCGTGCTCTTTCCTGAGGCATTTGTTACTGACCACTGTCAAAGATAGACCATTGGTTTGACCCAATATGGTTTCTTTCTCATGTGCTACTGTGAGAGGAACTGCAGAGGTTTCTGTGGGTGATTTCTGTTTGGTGTGAAGCTGGAATTTACAAAAGTGCATATCCAAAGTGTCAGGCCAAGTAATCACTGGAATCACACTTCAAGTACAAAAAAACTTTGTGCTTTATCAGGTAATACATGTGTTGTTTTCTTATAACCTATGAAATCTTTCTTTGGGCATCCTGGTCAGATGGGAAACGGGTATCCCTGCATCCTTTCAAATATTCCTGTATCAGTTAATAAAGAGGAACTGTAACTTGTGTTGTCTTAGGGGGAAAGTTAAGTTCCAAAAATATTTAATATTTTCTCCTTCCATGAACATTAGAAATTCATCTTAATGTGCTGACCTTGGCTGTGCACATTTTAAACAGATCCATTAAGGTAAAAATAGCTTTTGAATTACCCAATTTGACAGACTACCTGACCTGCTAAGTACCTGCAAAAAATTCATTCAGGTATTCTCTGTCCAGAGTGCTTTATTATCTGATGGCAACTGCTTGGGCTTTAGCAGAAAACATTAGAAAAATTCAGAAAACATCAGTTTTAGGACATTTGATCTACAATTCATGTGTGCCAAAATCACTGCAAAATGAAGCAATGAAATCAGATTTGCCACAGGCAGGGACTGAGACAGACCACTTGAAGACCCTCTGGATTGACTTAAAAATAACGGTACTTATTTACTTGTGAGTAATTTTGAATAGACAGTTGCTGTGCTCTTGAGATAAATTTGTGAGCATGGCATTTTAGGAATACTGCAGTTCATGGGGACTATCACTGGCAAAGGTTTGGAGTCCTGCACTTTTAATAAGCAAACACATTGGTAGCCAGAAAATAGCTACTCCCGCTGATATCCTCAGGTCCTTCTAACATCCCTTCTGATCTCACTGCTCTGTAAAGTGAGTACAAAGAAACACGCACGAGTTGATTCAGTAAGGTCATTCGGCGTGGCTGGGAACGCTCGCTCAGTCACAACCAAGGGTTAAGAAATA
>NW_008825545.1:861920-873478 GCF_000699105.1 Pygoscelis adeliae
GGAGTTTGAAATTACTTGCTTCCATCTCCTTTCAGTCTTACTGTTCATATGATGGCTTAGGAAAGGGCACAAGCCAAAGATGCTGCCTCTCTTTTAGAGGAATAGAAATTCATAGGGATTTCAGCTATCAATCAGATGAGTCCAGTACTGAAATTCTAGCTTTTACCACTCACTTGCTGAGTGGCAGCTGGCAGAAAAGGGTGAATGTCACTGGACCATGCTGAAGGATTTGGTCTGTATTTTCCAGGCAAGGTAGATTCAACTTATCAGAAGAGAGAGAAGATGGAAATGGTGACGTAGCTATAGCAGTAAAGAGAGAGGGAGCGAATTAAAATCCGCATATCTTAGAAACCAGAGGATTATTTTGGGTTTACTTCTGTCTGATAGCAATAATAAAAATGATAATATTATAGTCTCAACATCAATGGGAGGAATGCCACTGTGATCCTTCAGCTAGTCAAACAGCATAGCTTAGAAATTAAAGCTTTGACATCAGTAAATTTTTTTCCTTAAAGACTACCCTTCTGAAAATAGATTTATCTCTGCTAAGCAGAAAAGCAGATTCAATATCCCACAGCATTCAGAGATACTGTGAGGTTATTACTGTAACATGTTTATCCTTTCATCAAGGAATGTTATTCACTGAACTGTCTGGGCCTCTTCTTGTCAAAAGAATTTGTCTCTGAACTAGCAGCATAACAGGACTCCACAAGCTCTGCTTTATGCAATGACTGGTCCTTTCCCCGGTTTGTCTCTGTCTCGGATAAACCAGTTATGCTTCTCTCCCTAATCAAATGAAAAAGGACTTCCTCCCCTAGGAGATCCTTTCCCATAAAAGATCGCTTGGTTACCTTCAACCTTCCACATTACTCAAATGGCTGGTTTACATCTGTGTTACTGCATGTGGTTTGAAAAGTTACTGCATTTTCTGCTGTTGATGTACCTTGAGTCTGCTAATCTCACAAATGAAGTGGTTCTTAAAGCTTTTTTTTTTAACAGTCATACGTTTACTTGACAGACACCAACCCAAAGACAAAGTCAATGGGAAGGTACGCTGAAGGCAAGTGTTCTTTGACTTGGGTCAAGATATTGTAGAAATAGGAAAGGGAAAAATAGTATGTGGTACTTAAATTCCTGTAAATCCCTCACATCCATTTTGGAGCTGCATTAAATTGCAATAGCATCATTATTACCTTTACCCTTGCCAACATGTCTGTGATGGCAGTAGCCCAAAATCCCACAGTGGAGACAGAGAGTACTGAGAAACGCTAAGTAAAAAGTGAAATAAAAAGAGAGTATTGGCTGGAGCTGTGGTTGCCAACGTGGAGAAGGGAAAGCCTTTGAGCTGGGAATGGCATTGAAAGATGAGCTGGTGGACCTTCACACATGAAAACTAAAGCAAGGAGTGTATTCCTTCCAAATAGCATCATTGCTTCCAGTTTTCAAATTGGTGAGATCCTCAGAAAAGATTTCAAGAGGAAAAAGTAGAGAATTGGAAGGCGTAGCTATGCAGTTTGACTCTCAGAAATGACTCAGAGTCATACAAGGCTTTCCAGAAGAGAGTAAGGTAACTTGAAAACTAGATTAGAGAGAAAGGGAGCTAAACAATAAATAAGAAGCAGATAAAATTAAATGTGACTTAAAAATAGCCAGGGGATTGAAGTCCTTTTTTAATATTGCTTTTAACAAGAAATGGAAAGAAAAGGAAGGCTAGGCGATTGGAAGACAATTGAGATTGTGTAACAACAGCTATTGATAAAATACAGATTTGGGAATACTTGGAAAATGTAAACAGAGACAAATCAGTCATTCCAGATGATTCTTAATCACTGAAACTCTCCAAGCATCTGACCACTTACAAAGACCACTAGCAACTGGGATGGCACCAGAGACTCAAGAAAAGACAAGACATTACCCAGCTCCAGGACAGGAAAAAAAAAAGGGAAGAGCAACTACTATCCAGTAAGGACAGCAAATTAGATATAAGCGTGCTATGTGATAAAGCTATAGAAAAGGACAGTATGATTTCAGTGTGTTTTCATGAAAGGATCACAACACAGAGGAAAGAGACAGCAGTTTATGTCGAACCTGTATAATTTTTCACCCATATTTTTTCTTCCTATCTTGACAAATTAGAGCAACATTTCAAAGGTGAACAACAGACATTATTGTGGTCTGGAGAAATCACCGTCAGGAAAGATTTAAAGAGCTAAATATGTACAGCAGTTAAACAATGATTTAGAGAGGAAAATACAACAAGAAATGACTAATTGGAAGATTTGAACACTGAGGTGAAAGAAGACCAGAGATATGTCTCCTTATAGGAGCATATTAGGTCACAGAAGATACATGCACTTACTATGAGTCTTCATCCTGGCAGAGAACAGGTAAGGAAATTCCATAAATCTTGTCCATCCCTACCTTTGGTAGGTCAGATCTGTCAACTTTTTGTTCAGTTTAACCAGCAAATAATGTCATAGCCCTCTGGAGATCAGGTATTAAGCAGAAATCCTGATGGTGAATGAGACTGAATGACCTTGTTCCTTGTAAAATACGGACAAAATTGGTTTGGACTATTTTGTCTCTGTTTTTCAATGTTTAAATTTTTATTTTTGCCCTTTGTGCCAGTAGCTCACACCTGTATAGCAAAGTTATATTCCTGCCCAGGATGGCCAGTACCTGCCCCAGGTTATTCCCCAAGTTAAGTCTGGGCATATTCTGGGATGGTAGCTGTTGACTGAAACCAAAACTGTGCCATGGGATTTGCTGACATTTCTACCATACAGATGATTGTATGTCAGGACGAGTCTGTCCCTAGCCTTGTTGTCTTTATTCCAAAAGCTGCAAAAGGACTTCTAGGTAAGAAGAACCAGCATAATATCAGTCCAGACTTTGTACTGTGTTTGAGCACCCCTTGTGTCACACAACTGCATGGCTCTTGGGAAGCAAGGGAAGGACACTGTGTGTGTCTCTGAATGAAAGAAAAGAAATTATATGTATGGCTAGGTCAGACAGATCCACATGTAGATACAGTGTTCATGTTCCCAGACTTCAGGAAGCTGCTGGGAAATCCATATGCACTCCCAAATGGGAGAATCTTTCTATCTCATCCCTGCTGAGTCTCCCAGTGAAGACCATCGTATCCCAACTGTGCAGCAGATCTGAAATTTTCACCTTAAATGCCTAAGAGACTACTTAACAGTCTGTAAAGTTTAAGAAGTCTTGTAATGACAGCTTCACAAAGGTAATTGTTGATCTTGGCACAACTACAGCCTGAGACAATGAAGCAAGGTATTAGTAAGGCTTTTTTACAATGTCTCATGAAATCCTAATTTTCCTGCTAATTCAAATAGCCTTTTGACATGAAAATCTAGTAACTGGACCACAAGTGAAAGGTAATAATATATGTCTAGGTAATAAATTAGGGGGAGCTGTCTAGCGGGATGCCAGAGAGAATATTATTAAACCCTTTCTTATACAAAATGATCTGGGAGAGGGGATTGACAGCAAACTGATGACATTAACAGATGATAGCAAAGAAGAGGAGAAGAGGAAATGGAAGACATATTTAAAGGCTAAGTGAGAATAAAGGAAAATGAAAAGGTAGAAGGAGATTCGGAGGATGGAATTAGAAACTCAAAAATAAAACAGAACAAAGGAACAAGAAAGAGAAGCAAAATACTTGCCCAACTTTTCTCAGAAAATGAGGAGAATTAGGCTTTTCCCCCTATTTTTTTTAAAATGTAATTTATCATATTTCAGGGAAAGGTACTGGTATTCTTTGTGATGCAAAAAGCTGGTGAGATTTAATATCTTGGAAGAAACAAGGATGGAACAAAAAGCAAATCTGATGAGTGCTTGTGGTGTAGGAAAAGAGCAAAAGCGGCCTGTACAACATGGGATTGAACAGATCAAATAACCCAGTGGAGTATAATGGCTCCTTTTCTGGTCCTGTTTCAACAGTAAGGCTGCCTGCCCTTCCAGGCACATTGACCTCACAAGAGACTCCCACACAGGGAAGCTCCAGTTAGGAAAGAGGAGAAATCATAGAAACAGAAGGCTGAACAACTTAAAATGAAATTTCACAAGAGTTAATAGGCCTGAATCCTGGGTTTCAAGAAAGTCAGTCATTTCAAGCTATGTTTAACTTGGTTGGATGCAGCAGTAATTCCGAGAATGCCTGCTACAGAATCCATGCAGTGGGGTGAGATTTTGGCCCCCTTGATTTATCAGCAGCGAAGATAAGATTTCGTGCACTGTATATCTGCAGATAAATAATTCTGAATGATTTAGGGTGGTCTTAGAGTTTATAACAAGTAATTAAATGAAATGAAGTAACTAATCATTGACCTTGACTATCTTTTTTTATGGCTGAAATATTTTCAGAGACAAACTGGCCTCCTGAGGAAGGAATATGTCATATCTCATGTGACATCTAAACCTGGACTGAGCAAAGTGTCAGAAAATGCCCTTTAAAAAGATAATCCTGTCCTGACAGGTGGATGGAGTGTATAGTAATAATAATAATAATACCTTTTATTGATATATGATCTGCTTATAACAGATAACAGCTCTTTTTTTTTTTAATTTATCCAAGTCCTACAGTTCAGTATAATACATATATTGAAGTCACAGGGGATTGCACAGGCAATCCTGAGGACAGAATTAGGCCCTGTTATTCTGTCCTGCTTCTCTTGTTCAGTTTGGGCACCCCTCTCAGTATTTAGAGTGTTTGAATTCAATCATACTCAGGCATGTCCTTCTCATCTTGGACATAAGGACTTTAAGTATGAAAGCATTAGATCCAAAAGCAAAAGTTTTATGAATCTGTTTTCAGTAATGATAATGCATTCAAAAGGATATGACAATGAGCTAAAATATCAGCATTTCAATGAAAACAAAAGTTCTTTTAAAATGTTTCAGTGCATCTGAAAACAGCATGACATGGGCTAATTTATTTGTCATTAAGAAACCTTTAAATCTGCACTGGGCTTTTGCTCATTGTCAGTCTCCCAGAAGAGTCAGATCCATTTCTTACAGAAGGTATATACATGTCAATAGTAGATCAGAGAAAACAGTTGTGAGTCATGATAGGGGGAAAGGAACTGTTGACTGCACTTCTGTTGGTTTAATGATCCAGAGGACAGAGATGTGGATGAAACATGAAGTCTGGAAGACACTTGTAGTTGATCAGCTTTGCTCTGAGGTTGTTCACCTTGCTAGTAAAGCTTTTATTGGAAATAAATAAGTATTCTAAACTTAAGATTAAAGAAAGAGACTGGAAAGTACAGCTCTGAGCATTTGGCAGATGCATAATTACGTTATGAATTGTATTAATTTCGTCTTTTTTTTTTTTTATCAGAGCATGCATTTGCTTGAATTCTTGGGCTAATGTCACAGCAGAAAAGATCTAAATTTATATGGTCTTAAGAAGTTAAATCTTAAGAAGTTAAATCTTAAGAAGTTAATTCTTAAGCAGCTAATGCCTAAGCTTTTTAAGTTTCCTAATCAGAGTGGCTGTAGACTTTGTATATAATGAAAAAAAGCTAAAGGAAAAGGAGGGATGTGAATAGAAACCTTTCTATCGATCACAACAAATTCCAGGAAAGGAAGGAAAAAATCCTAACTCTCAACTGTTCGAGGAATCGTACCCAGCAGTTTACATAGCTTTTAGCTCATAAGCAGGAGTACTTTTTCAGAGAATTATTGAGATGACATTTGAGCCTTGGATTCTAAAATCTCACCATATCATTCCCTCAAAGTGTGCTCTTTTAAACTTCCAAATCGAATATTGTGTTTCATTTTCCTGTGGTGTTGACATCATAGGCAAACCATACGCCAGCAGCTGGATTGTCTTCATCTGGGGGCACCGTAGGTTCGGCTATAAGGTGGCTCATTTTGAGGTGCCTGTAAGTGAACTTGGAAATTTAGAGAGAAGAGATACCATCCACAAGTAGATAACCTAAATCAGGAACCTCAGCTAACCTCTTCTACACTAAATAATGTAACAGCTACCTGTGAGAGTGCACAGTGGCATGTGAAGTAACCAGGGCATCTACACAAACTGTTGTGAAATGGACTGAGGACTGCTGTTAGAGGAGTATTTGCAGTTAAAAGGTACCAGACTGCTCTGAAAATTGGCTCATCGTTTGAAGTTCAAAAACAATCTTATGGGAACTCCTTAGGAGTCCTTATGAGTTATACTTAAACCAAAACAAAGTATCTTTGGGTGTAACAGCATGTGTTTGTGATCTACAGTATTTAAGAAAATCTATTTAAATCGAGGGGTAAACCATCTGGCCTTATGAACCTGCTAAACCCTGCCTTTGTTGTAATATGTTCAGAAAGAGAGTGCTACCTGAGATAAACTTGGCCAGCTGGTACTGATGCAGCCGCAAGGGCTTCGGCTGTGCCACCCCCAGACCCTCCAGCCGTGGCCCGTCTCAACCACGCCAGCACACGTCCCCTTATTAAAGCCCCATCTTGCCTTTGCTGTTCCAGATGAAATTCTCGTTTCCCTGGGAGATTTTCCTGATGAAATGCTCAGGGTCCTGCTGATGTGTGCAGTTCTGTTCTGCTGAATCTTCCCTAGCACAAGCATCTCACAGAGTTTTAAAGAAGAATGCACTACTTTTTACCATAAGGTAAAGATTTAACACTAGTTTCCAAAGAAATTCCCAGAGCAAAACTTTCATGAGGTAGATGGGATCGCAGTCATAATTTTATGGGTATTTTAAGCCCTGGTAATATTACTATAAGAAGCATGCCCATGCAGGATCAGATCACAAAAGAAAGATTTTTAAAAATACTTATAAGCATACAGAAAATATTTAAAAATTAGCTGTATTTATATTTAAAAACTGTATTTGTGTAAAAAGATAAAATATGGAGTTTCAAAAAATGATCTCTGCATATATCTGCTGGGGGTAATATTTAATAGAGAGGCACTGGTCCCATTTTTGGAAGACAAACATAAGCATGGCTACCTTAAATTTGGAATAATTGTTCATTCATTTCTGAGTTTCATGGCTATTAGGGGAAATAATAACAGTTTTAAAATCTGCATCGATCTTGGTAAAAATGCTGGTGATTTCACAACCAGTCCATAACATCTACTCCAACGTCAATATTCCAGAAACCCCAGATACTGGATCAGATCCTGAAGTGCTTGATTACTATTTATATGCACTGTAATCAATAAGAATGTTGCTTGCACTCAGTACTTTGTTGGCATAGCTAGAATAAAGCATATTCAATTGCTGAGAAAGACAGAAGAATACAGTCCAAGTTGTGCAGCTGTAAGATTAAAAACTGCTTTTCAAAAGGAAATAAGCTTATCCTTCTCTAATGAAATGAATAGCACTATGAGATGACAATTGTCATATTTCAGCCAATACTCAGAATAAAAGATTATTCATTTGTTATAGGCAACATAACATTCATAAATTTTATCCAATTCTGTCATTGTTTTTATAGTTAGCCTTTGTCATTGTTCTTTAAAAAGGTAATTACATTCAGAGAAATGAAGATCCAATCAAACCATTTCACATTTAAAAAAAACCTGAGCAAAACCAAACCACAGGCCAATCCTTCACATCTTTAATTGGTGCAGTATATGAATATTAATGCTGGGCTTAGCTAAAATGACCAGGTTTTGGTACAAGAGTATTTTAGTTAAAAAAGCATCCATATTTAAATAGGTAGTAAGAACAGTTTAAGCTTACAGCTGGTGTGAACACAGATGTCAGTTGTGCAACACAAAAGGTGTGTTCTGACATAAATCAGTAACTGTTTATGTGAATAAACATTAAGGCTGGAGGATAAAGATCTTACCCTTCCTTTCAGGAAGGAGTTCTCCATCCTGTTTCTGTCTTCCTTAAGAACTCAGTAAAGCCACCTGACAGACTGGAAAAACCATAACCTTAACTCTTGTCTTGCTTAATTTGACTCTTTTCTAACATAGGCAGCTTCCTAGATGACCCATTTTCTGGGTTTGCTGTGTCTTGGCTTGGATTCTTTTTTCTTTTTTTTTTTTTACCCCCTTCTTTACTTGCGGGGTGTTTTTGCTCAGCTGTCATTTCTATTCTTTGCTTAAAATAGTGAGAAGAATCTGTAATTACAGTGATGGAATAAAGTTAAGAGAAAAAGTAATGAAATGACAGTATTAATTCCCAGGAAAATTACTGGGCTAAACCAGCCTCTAAGCAGGAGTCCTTTAAACTCCCCATGGATAAAATGAATGTAGGTTTATGTCAATAAACTAACTCTTGGATACAGATTCCCTGGGAGACTTCTAGGTCTAGGAGTGTTGGCTCACAGCCTGGAGCAGTTAGGGACATAAGTGTGGTACAGGGCTGCACTTTCTGCATGGACCTCCAGAGGTGTACTTAGCTGCAGTGGGACCTGTTCAGATGAGCTGTGAGAAAAGAAGTGTGAGAGGTTCAGATCATTCCCTCTCCTGCGCTGTATTTTCAGCACAATCTACAGAGCAGTTGTGACTTTTAAGCAAGGAGCCAACCTAAAGAGCCTGTCCTGCTAAAGCGTCTGTAAAATGATGAGCAACCAGGATGTCAACAGATGCTTGGTGAAGATCATGGAGCTTTTATTAGCGGTTGTTTAAGCCTTCTGGTACATAAGACTGTGGTCAGCAGTGACCTATGGTATACTGTTTGCATTGCTCTTTGCTAACACAAAGGCAGAGCATGCATGTTGGCACAGTCTGTTTTTTAGAAGGCAGTGTCCTTTCTGAATCCGCTCATATGGTACGTATACAGTGTGTGCACATGTCCTCGGCTGAGTGCAGTGGCTATATTTCCCTCTCTTCCCATAGCACAACAACCCCCTTTTCTCACCATGGCATCCCAGGCACCAATAATGTAATTGGCCCTTGCCTGTAGATGGACTGGGGGAAACCTCTGCCTGGCCATTCCCCGTACAAGAACCATTGTTAGATTGGCTGCATTGCTTGAGTTCATACTTCACATCCATCTGTAGGAGGCTGTCTAGAAAAAAACCACCATTCTCAGAGACAAATATAATTATGCCTTACTACTTTTAAATGCAAACTATTGTTGGTAGAGGTGATTAGGTGCTGCAAACATGCTTTGCTCCTGACATTGAAGAAAGGTAGGTAGTACATGCCCATATTTCATGGGTGTATGTTCACACAAATCAAACTGAATTTGAACTGGAGAAAACTCTTGCAGGGGGAGAAAACTGCACCTAGATTAAGGATTTAATTAGAGCCTGTATCCTGAAACTATGAAAGACAGGACTGTATTTTTCTCCCATTTATATCAATATCGATATCAATAAAAAGTAGTCTCCTTTAAGATTTTTCATTCTACATATGTGATAGTGGATTATTGTCCCTATATACCCTGCTTAAAAATTGAGTCCATAATGCTTAAAAAATTCCGTTTTGGCCACCAGAGGGCAATGATTTCTTCTGTTCCTCAAAATCAGAATTAATCTATTTTGAGTGAGAGTCAGATGTTAATATAACCCCCTGACATTTTTGAGCTTTGTAGTATGGGTACTTTCACCTCTAAGTTCAAAACTGGCTGTTGTTTGTAGTGACTCAAAATTCTTCACTTGATAGTTAATTGGTGTATGTGAAGCAACTTTGGTCTTTTCAGTTCATTTTTTTAGGTACAGATGTCCACAGCACAGACTTGATAGTTGCCCCTCTTCTGGCAGGTCAATTAAGATAAAATGAAAATGTTTATGGGAAAAGTAGGCAAAATATAATGTGAAAAAATAACCTCTCAGCACTCAAGGATTAAAAACACCTATTCCTTAGGTTTCCTTTATCACTAGCATTTACATTTATCTATCTGTATATCAATCTACACACAGACATCTAAGCTCTTTACATTTAGACTGAATAGATTTCATTTTTACTAAAAAGAATATTAAAATTATTGTAATCTGTGATATCTGAATGTGAATTAATTTGAATAAGATTTATCCCTATTATATGCTGCCCATTGAGTTATTTTTTCTAACTGGATTTTGAGTCATTATCACAGCTTTCAATTAAAATTTCAGTAGAAAGAGTAGGAGCTATTCAGGGAAAAACTATTGAAGGATGTTATCTCTGTCTTGTAAACAAATTTCATGCCAAAATGAAGATTTAGCAGACAAGCTGCCAGAAAGCTGCTGGCTTTCTTGCCACAAAGCTCCTAGAGATATCACTGAATAGCTGCGGTCAGCAGATATGCAGCCTTTTCAGATTTTTAAAGTATTTTGGGTAAAGGCACTCTTAAAGCATGCATGACTAATGGATTTATCCTGAACAATGTTTGTTCATTTTGGCCTGTTTTGCAGAGTTTCTGAGTGGTCAGCTGTACTATTGTGGTGACCAGGCTCCCAAAAATCAGGCCACTTGGCTGAAGTGGAGCACACATATGTCCTTTGAGAGAGATTCTTAGTATTTTGGTGGAATTATGAACTTGAGCTATGTGGAACAGATATAAATAGGACCATCAAGGTTTCTCCAGTATGCCCCTGCTGTTTCTATTTGCACCATCTACTAAAACCTCTACAGACAGAAGGGAGGAGTGTGTCTGCAAGAGAAAGAAGCTTTAGCATCTGCTTTGGAGCAGATGCTCAGCATCATGTGCTACCCAAATTAGCTGGCCATCAGCCTCAACCTTGCTGGACTCAGCTGCTGTCCTAATATTTGAAAGAACAATCCTTTGCAGTAGGAACTCTTGCAGAGTGACCTGTGGATTTATTAATTACAAATCAAGCTGAGCCTTCTGTTCCCATGTTCAAAGCCATAAAAGTTTTCACTCAGAAAGTACTGATTACAGCTAACATACTTCACAAGATCCTTCATAGATATTATTCCTAAAACACATCAATGATACTGGGTAAAGTTTGGGAAAGTATTTGTTGTAGAGAAGCTTAACAGATTGCAAGAAAAAAAGAAGAGAGTAAGCATTTAGACTATTAGTCATTTTCAGACTTACGAACAGAGTAGTTTGTAGTTGACATGTCAGGTTTGAAATCTTTACCCGCCTTTGTTACCTGAGACTCAAGTATGTGTAAGACTGATTGGGTCATCCCCAGCCAGGCTGTGTGCGCAGCCTCAGTGCACCTAGATTTAATTCTATGTAATGTGATTCATAAATTTTCCATGCTAGGACCAGCTCCGCTCCTGCAGCAGAAAGCTAATGAAGGAGTAATGAACACTGCAAATATTCTGAAGGGGAATCCCTAAATGCTGGGAAATCTCTTCCAGGAATGTTGCTGTTTTTCTGTTTTCATGCTCATCCCATAATGCAGCGAGCCAGGAAAGGCAGGAGCACTAAATACCAGTGCCCTGGTAAGAGCCTGCTGCAAAGGAGGCAGGCAGAGAACAGAGAAGACTCTAAGTGGCTGCTTGATTGAATCATAGAATCATAGAATCATTAAGGTTGGAAAAGACCTCTAAGATCATCGAGTCCAAACATCAACCCAACACCACCATGCCCACTAAACCATGTCCCTAAGCACCTCATCTACACGTCTTTTAAATACTTCCAGGGATGGTGACTCCACCACTTCCCTGG
>NW_008825545.1:874649-876978 GCF_000699105.1 Pygoscelis adeliae
CGAGGTCAGGCTGACAGGCCTGTAGTTCCCTGGATCCTCCTTCCGGCCCTTCTTGTAGATGGGCGTCACATTGGCCAGCCTCCAGTCATCCGGGACCTACCCCGTTAACCAGGACCACTGATAAATGATGGAGAGTGGCTTGGCGAGCTCCCCTGCCAGCTCTCTCAACACTCTCGGGTGGATCCCATCTGGCCCCATAGACTTGTGAGCATCCAGGTGGCATAGCAGGTCGTTAACTGCTTCCTCTTGGATTATGGGGGGTTCATCCTGCTCACCATCCCTGTCTTCCAGCTCAGGGGGCTGAACACCCTGAGGATAACTGGTCTGCCTGTTAAAGGCTGAGGCAAAGATGGCATTAAGTACCTCAGTCTTTTCCTCATCCTCGGTGACTATGTTCCCCCCCACATCCAATAAAGGATGGAGATTCTCCCTGGCTCTCTTCTTGTCATTAATATATTTGTAAAAACTTTTTTTGTTGTCTTTAACGACAGCGGCCAGATTGCGTTCTAGCTGGGCTTTTGCCTTTCTCATTTCCTCTCTGCATGACCTAATGAGATCCCTGTACTCTTCTTGAGTCGCCTGCCCCTTCTTCCACAAGTGGTAAACTCTCCTTTTTTTCCTGAGTCCCAGCAAGAGCTTCCCGTTCAGCCATTCCCATGGAATTCTCCATGTATGCTGCAGAGGTTACAACAAATCAATTTGTGAAACATCCCAGTTTGTTTCACTCCACTGAAAAGCTAGTCAAACCTGGAAGAATCAGCTTATTTTTTTTTAAATTATGAGTATTTGACAATGTAGAATGAGAGGACTGGAAAGGTCACTTGATCTATCACTCAATCATTATTGATTCTTGTTCCCTCCACCACAAAAAGCCAGGTAACAGATGCTTAGTTTAAGTGGGTCCACAAAATGCCATCACAGACTAAGGCCATTGCAACACTCCATCACAGTGTACAACCTTCAGTAAGAGCGACCCAAAACTACAGAAAATTGCAGTGAGTAGGAAATCTCAGTCTCTGAGACCATCACAAATTAGGAGATAACTTAAAAATGGGTTCCTCTGAAAGTTTTCTTTAATTTGTGAAGCATTTGCCTTCAAACAAATGTACTGACTCAAGTGCTTTAAAATCTGGCTTGGTTTGCAGTCTGTGTAACAACTTAAAGATCAAAATTTTATTTGAAAAATAAAAGTAAAACAGGATTTGTAGGCAGTGGAATAACATTTTCTGAAATTCTAATCACTGAGACTATTGGAGGGATTAGGATTATTTTATTCACAGTAGCTTTAGGTACAGGATATCTGTGATAATCAGGGTGTCGCTAGTTGCTAAAAAGAATATATTTGATACATCTAATTTTCTGCATGTAAGTTTGAAAATGTTGATACAGGCTGATAGCCTGGAATATCTTGTCACATCACAGTTTAGACTGTAGGCCAGATCCTGTTCTCCTAAGTCTTGTCTGAGCCAGAATGCAAGTGTATGAATTCCCCTTATACCTCCAACAGCAATTCAGCCGTCAGACCTGCATGCATAATCCCTTAAATACATCCCTGCTTGCTTAAAAATTCCTATGGCATCTGAAGTATGTCATAGAATCATAGAATCATTTAGGTTGGAAAAGACCCTTAAGATCATCAAGTCCAACTGTTAACCTAGCACTGCTGAGTCGTCCACTAAAACATGTCCCTAAGTGCCACGTCTACACATGCTTCCGAGTGCTTATGTAGCCCATAAGCACTCAGAAACATTATTTTCTAGAGAGATAGGTTTCTCAGCTTCATGCCTGTTCGGGTTTAGGCTGCTTTCTGACCCAGAAAAGCTGTCAAAATCAGTAATGGGTGAAGCTACAACTAACTTTGTGGTGGCACCCTCTAAATAATAGCAAGGTGAAAAAAACTGGGGATGGGACCTGGTGGGATTGCGAGAAAAACAAAAGGGACACCGCGAGTCTTCCTTAGCCTGGCCAGGACCTGTCCAGCCATTTCCTCCATCTTCCCACGTGGCCAAGCCCCTGGCATGGGGCAAAACTGTTACAACACATCAGGCTGTGGTCCTTTGCCTGTGCTATGAGGAGTGTCAGTTTCATGGGGCAAAAGGAACCACAGCAAAGGCAACCTGATTGTAATTAAGATGAGCTAGATGACATTGCCCTTGTTTTTATGTAGTGTTTCCCCAATGGTGATGTCATGCAAAATGAATATAGGTTTCCAGGAGCAAGAGTTACCTTCCTGGGTTGCACCCTACTAGAAAGGCAGGGAATCTGACACCACCTCTCCTCTCTGCCAGCGCCCTGCTGCTGGATGGCGAAGGCACTCGCCTTAATGTAT
>NW_008825545.1:877313-883740 GCF_000699105.1 Pygoscelis adeliae
CTTTTTAATGATAGAAAAAATGAATTAAAATCTGTTTGCAGTACCTGCTGATGTCAAGCAACCAATGCATGCTGATATTATCCCCACTATTTTTTTGGTATATAAGCTCGCTGACTGCAACTTTTTCAGCCCTGTCTTGTGAGAAAGAGCTTTTTCATGTCTGCAAGTCAGCCTTTGTCATGGCTAAAACTGCAGTTTTTATTTCTTTTACATGTAATAAATGAATGAAAGGGCCATTCTGTAAGTGATTTTTGGAATGTTTTTCCAGTATTAGATAAGAACACACAATTTCCTAACAGGATGTTATGTAGTAAGTTTATACAATACATACGGAATACACCCTTTTGATAAATTGCTTTTGATCTTGTGATTACTATGGTCTAATGTTCAAAGTGGGAAAACAGTTTCTCAAGTGAGTTAATCCCTATTCCTTTTTGAAATAATCAAAAGGGGAGATCTCATTAGTTTGAGTCATAACGTTGACTATGTCTAATTAGATAGCTGGTTTGAGTGAGCACCATAGACTGAAATTGACTGTAGTTTTATTTTGATTGACAAATGATTCACCTGCAACAGAATAATAATAAAAAAACCCCATAAAAATAAAATAAGTACTATATCAACATTTGGATACTACCAACTACTGCTTGTCTGGAATTTTGCGATGAACACTGGCTTTTTTTATTTGAAAATGATGACTTATTGAATCAAATTTTTAATGGCAGTGTGTAGTGTTACTAAAACTCTGACCATGGAAAGTTTTCCAGATCCGTTAAGGAGTTTCTGTGTTTACCAACACATATAGCTTCCAGATAGCCCCCAATCCCAACTGAAATATCAGTGTATCACTTTTCAGTTCCTAGTTAGACATTTAAACTTTGATTTTCCACATCTTAGAAACACCTCGTGTGATAAACCATTGATTCACTTTTTTTTCAGTGGAAAAGTTGGGCAGATCTTGTTTCCATCCTCATGCAGAACAGAAAATATTTTGAAATCTTGAAATCATTGTTGGGGTAGAGAAACCTTTTACCACCCAGCTCTGACAGCACCTGGTTATAAACCATTTGAAAAAGCATGTGTCTGAAAATGTTGTATTCATTGTCTTTAGTATTGTAAAGAGTGTTCCTTAGGGTCTTTGCAATTATCTTCAAGTTTCATGAACAGTATTTCTGTTTGCAAAGATTTCTGTGCATATTATTTCTTCCTTGCATTCATGCACCGACAGCAGAAAAGAACAGTGCAATATATACAGAAAAGCAAGTAAGAAATGGGAATTGGCTCTTTACCCTAAATGGCCCATCTAAGAACAACATACTTTGTAGTTGTACTAGGAAATATGACTGTTGTAAGATCTGATGATACAAATGGAAGTTCCTTGCATTATGAGAATAAATGCAGTTTTCCCAAACAAAGTCATTAGAAATACTAACAATGTATTTCATCATAGATATGTTCTTATGGGAGACATACTTTAGACACCAAAGGAACTTTTAGGCCAAGCAGAAATGTGTTTAAAGGATTATGCACATGGGTCAGAGGGTTGGATTGCTGTTGGAGGTATAAGGGGAATTCATACACTTGCATCCTGGCTCAGGCAGGATTTAGGAGAGCAGGATCTGGCCTACAGTCTAAATGGCGATGTGACCAGATATTCCAGGCTATCAGCCTGTATCAACATTTTCAAACTTAGGTGCAGAAAATTAGGTGTATCAAATATATTCAGACTGAGCAGTAAACTGAAATAGAATCTCTTTAGGTAGAAATGTCTTGAAAATGCTTAATCTTTTGTAAATTTATACTCCTTCCCCCACCCCCACTTTTTCTGCAGTGCCAAAAAGCTAGTGTTAATGTTGTTGTAGTGCTCTTTATACCACAGTGACCTGAAGAGGTAAGCAATCTAAAATAGGGGAAATTGATACTATAGCTTGAAGATTGCTGTTTGTTTTCTAGCCCTGAAGGGTTTTATGCAAAAAACATGGCTACCTTTTTTTAGCTACAGCAGTATGCCTATAACATAATTGATCTACTTAAACCATGATGTTTTCTGAATATCTGTACAGCATGTTTATCTGTGTGCTCTGATCTTCTTATTCTATGTTATGGTAAATATGGTGACTTCCTACTTTTTGCTTTTTGCTTTTTCACTCTTATGTAGTGTCCATAGGGACTGGAAAAAATTCCCTCAAGGGACGTAGTTGTAGCAAAAGGACAGTGAGAGAATAAATAGATTAGTGAGGAAGAGGGAAACTACAGTAATCTTCTTTGTTGTGAGTATATGATTTAAGATTTCTTTGGCATGAGAATATCTTAACAGATATACCAGATAATGCAAGGAATGTGAAAAACAAGACAAAATTTCAGTACCAGTGTAACTTCAGGACTTTTCAGATAACTAAGTACTCTGCAGGAGAAGCAGTCTCTCAAGCAGGCAGAGCCCAAAGTTATATATGTATTACCGCACATTTTTAATCACATATGCAAATCCTTGCAGTCAGATTGGTTGATGAGAACTGATTTGCATAGCTACAGTATGATTATTTCTCAGTAACTCTATCACGCACAAATCCCTTACTTCTGACAGTTATTTGTCACTATTACCTAATCAAAGCACAAATATTTGTAGTAACTGTGATTATGGAAATCTCTGGCTTTATAATCATTGGGATGCAGGCAGCAATTGGTTCCAGTTTTTATTTTTATTGGTTAGAGACAGTGAGGACCCGGGCTCATCCCACTGATAGGTTGTTCCTCACAGCAATGAAAGCCTGGCTTTGGGCACTCTCAGAGAGAACGAGCACAGGTTTTGTCAAGAGAGTCATCATCTTTCAGAAGCATTTTTACCAAAAGCATTTTGCCAGAGGCATTCTGCTTAGCGAGAGATTTGTCTAGGGAGGCATTCCCTGGAAGCACTTTCCTTCCAGGGGCTTGTCTGTAGAACTGTTCTCCTGAGGCTTTTCCCCAAGCACAAAGACTTATTTATGTCATAATTCTAATGTTTTGAAAACCTTATTCTTTTTGTATGATTTTTTTGATATATATATTTTTATATATGTGTGTATATATAAAACAGACTAGCTATAGTCTTAAACTGACTGATCTAACGTATGTCACAAATAGGTTTCTCCAACTACCTCTTCAATTTAAGATCTCTAGCGATGTGCTAGCTACAAAAATGGCCACTTCAGTTTCCCACTTCTTTCATTTAGAGCAAATCCGCTGCTACTTTCTCACACTCCAGATTGCACATACAGACCCAGAATTGTTCTACCCTCAGTTCACATACATAGCACTCATTTCTGCTGATGGGAATCACACATACAGTCCAAGCAGGAAGATACCATTCTACATTTAGTTCTCTCAGGCGGCAGAACAAAAATTAAATTCATGTTCTCATTTTGGGCTTTTTGAAAATGATCTTCTGGGTGAAATGTTCCATTGTATTTTACAGTCTCTAAAAACTCGTCTGTCACCTTTTAGTGAATATGAAACGTATTTCCTTTGTTTTTAGCATTTGATACTTTGCAGAAAATGCGTATGCATGTGTGCTGGTTTTGGCTGGGATAGAGTTAATTTTCTTCACAGTAGCTAGTATGAGGCCATGTTTTAGATTTGTGCTGAAAACAGGCTTGATAATACAGGGATGTTTTAGTTACTGCTGAGCAGTGCTTACACACAGACAAGGCCTTTTCTGCTTCTTGCACCACCCCACCAGTGAGTAGGCTGGGGGTGCACAAGAAGCTGGGAGGGGACACAGCTGGGACAGCTGACCCCAACTGACCAAAGGGATATTCCACACCATATGATGTCATGTTCAGAATATAAAGCTGGGGGAAGAAGAAGGAAGGGGGGGATGTTCGGATTGATGGCCTTTGTCTTCCCAAGTAACTGTTACGCGTGATGGAGCCCTGCTTTCCCGGAGATGGCCGAACACCTGCCTGCCGATGGGAAGGAGTGAATGAATTCCTTGTTTTGCTTTGCTTGCGTGCGTGGCTTTTGCTTTACCTATTAAACTGTCTTTATCTCAACACACAAGTTTTCTCACTTTTACCCTTCTGATTCTCTCCCCATCCCACCAGGGGGGAGTGAGCCAGTGGCTGCATGGTGCTGGCTGGGGTTAAACCATGACAGCATGTGATGAAAATTACTAAGTAAAGCTTGCAAGTAAAATGTGCACCTGCTAGGTTTTCTTTCTGGCTGGGTTTACAGTGCCTTATTCCACTGATTTCAAGAGGCTCACTCTTTGGTTACACCATTACAAATGAAGAATTAAGGAAAAGCTTTCGGAGTAGGAAATAGAGCATCTCCTTTGTGACTTCTGGATCGCCTGAAATATCTCACGGGGCAAATCTCTGAGGTATTTAAATGTATGAAGTCAGGGAAACAACCCATGTGCTCAGAATTGGGTACCTCTTAAAGGTACCTACTCTTTGCTGGACTGGACTCCTAAGAGTTTTTACTCCAGTTCTTGAAGCAGTTAGCTGTAGATAATGCTTTAATTTGGGAGACAAAGTGCAGTCAAAAGTAAGGTAATTCTCTTTTCAGTGTTATGTATGGGAGTTATGTTTTAGACAGCTGCAGCTTTTCACTGCTGCGCAGTATTTACCATCATCTTTCCCAAGATGCTCTTGCCCTATTTTCAGAAGTTTGCCTTGAAGTACCACTGATTTTCTTTGGCCTTGAATATTATGCATTATAAATATGATTTGCTTAGAAGTTTGTAATGCCTTTTTATCAGTGGTTGGCATGACTGTGCAGCTGTTCAGCAATTACATACTATGGAGCTGAGCAGAAACTTTAAGACATGAAGCATTTCTAGGGAAGTTTGGTAACTGAAAAAAACCTGGCTTAAAAGTGAAACCTCAGATACTGAAAAACGGAAATAGACTTGTCACTGAAAATGTTATGATGGTTTTGAATGTCACTGCATTTGAAGGAATATCCACAAGGAGAGTGCTGGGCTCAGCATCAATTTAAATCATGTTCCCTCCAGTAGAGAAAATTAATTTTAAATGTCATCTGTTTAATTGTTTGTTATGCCTGATTAAAAATGGTAATCTATTTGATTTATTTGTAGCATACTTAATATGTTGCTTTATTAGAGAAATTACAGAAATTTGATTTCTAATTACAAAGACTGAGGATTTCTTGAAGTATTTCTTTCAAAATGTTTTTATCTTGGACAAAATTAAGACCATTTTGGTAATGTGGAGTTCTATCATTCCTGAAAGATGGATAATGGACAAATTATTCTTGCTTTATAGACGGTAAGCATGATAACAAGTAAATGTTCTTTCTTACCTTCAGAAAGATTTAGCAACCAGTCCCCTTATCTATTTTCACAATGACTTAGCCACAGAGTTTTTATTGTGGTCTGGGACACACAACACAAGCAAAGGTTCATTGTGCTGGGGAGGCTAGATCTGAAGTGGCACTTGTGCTGGAACAGTAGCTGTAAAGGCTGAGGCTGGAAAGCAAAATAAATCTGAAACTATGTATTCTGGAGGAGGAGGTAAATGCTCATAAAAATTAATAAAATTTTCCAAGAGCTGTTTAATATAGCGGTATTTAAGAAAAAGAAATTGATTAGATGAGATGGAAATTTTTCACAAAGAACATCTTCAAAATCATAGAATCATAGAATAGTTTGGGTTGGAAAGGACCTCTAAAGGTTGTCTAGTCCTACCCCCCTGCAATGACCAGGGATATCTTCAACTAGATCAGGTTGCTCAGAGCCCCGTCCAACCTGAACTTGAATGTTTGCAGCTATGGGGCATCCACCACCTCTCTGGGCAACCTGTGCCAGTCTTTCACCACCCTCAGCATGAAAAATTACTTCCTTCTAGTCTAAATCTAACCCCCTTTAGTTTAAAGCCATTCCCCCTTGTCCTGTCGCAACAGGTCCTGCTAAAAAGTTTGTCCCTATCTTTTTTATAAGCCCCCTTTAAGTGCTGATAGGCTGCAATAAGGTCTCCCCAAAGCCTTCTCTTCTCTAGCCTGAACAACCCCAACTCTCTCAGCCTTTCTTCATAGGAGAGGTGTTCCAGCCCCCTGATCATTTTTGTGGCCCTCTTCTGGACCCTCTCCAACAGGTCCATGTCCTTCTTATGCTGTGGGCTCCAGAGCTGGACGCAGTACTCCTGGTGGGGTCTCACCAGAGCAGAGTAGAGGGGCAGAATCACCTCCCTCGACCTGCTGGCCACACTTTTGATGCAGCCCGGGATATGATTGGCCTTCTGGGCTGTGAGCGCACATTGCTGGCTCATGTCCAGCTTTTCATCCACCAGTACCCCCAAGTCCTTCTCGGCAGGTCTGCTCTCCATCCCTTCATCCCCCAGCCTGGATTGATACCAGGGGTTGCCCCGACCCAGGTGCAGGACCTCTCACTTGGCCTTGTTAAACCTCATGAGGTTCACACGGGCCCACT
>NW_008825545.1:884444-922188 GCF_000699105.1 Pygoscelis adeliae
GTTTAGTGGGCATGGTGGTGTTGGGTTGACAGTTGGACTCCATGATCTTAGAGGTCTCTTCCAACCTTAATGATTCTATGATTCTATGATTCTCCCACAGTGGGTGGCTCTTCATTCTCCCAGTCCCCGCCTTTGCCTTCTGCAGCTTGGGCGGTGAGGCCTGAGCACTTGCCAGTGAAGACCAAGACAAAAAGTCATTGAGTACCTCCACCTTCTCTGTGTCCCAGGTAACCAGGTGTCCCGTTTCATTCTGGAGAGGGCCCACATTTTCCCTAGTCTTCCTTTTATCCCTGACATACCTATAGAGTCTTTTCTTGTTGCCCTTGATGTCCCTGGCCAGATTTAATTCTATCAGGGCTTTAGCTTTCCTAACCTCATCCATGGCTGCTCCGACAATTTCTCTGTATTCCTCCCAGGCTACCTGTCCTTGCTTCCACCTTCTCTAGGCTTCCTTTTTGTGTTTGAGTTTGTCCAGGAGCTCCTTGTTCATCCATGCAGGCCTCCTGGCATTTTTGCCTGACTTCCTCTTTGTTGGGATGCATCGCTCCTGAGCTTGAAGGAGGTGATCCTTCCCCAGCTTTCTCGGGCCCCTCTTCCCTCCAGGGCTTTGTCCCATGGCAGTCAACCAAGCAGATCCCTGAAGAGGCCAAAGTCTGCTCTCTTGAAGTCCAGGGTTTTGAGCTTGCTGTGTGCCCTCCTCGGTGCCCTAAGGACCTTGAACTCCACCATTTCGTGGTCACTGTAGTGCAGGCTGCCCTTGAGCTTCACATTCCCCACCAGCCCCTCCTTGTAGAAAGGGCAGAAATACAGATAAAGTTTTTTGTCTCTTTGCTGATGTGAAGTTGACTTTTTTAGCTGGTTGATGGAACTGATGTGTGGTTCAAATTTTTTTTTATTTGGTTTTTTACAAATACATAAACAGCATTTTGCTAAAATATCTTGAGTTTTCTAGATGGTGAAGACTGTCATTCTCAGTAAGGCGTTCCTTCTGTATATGAAAAGGAGAAGGAAGTTTTGGAAGATATCTTTCACTTTCCTAGTAGTCTTTAGGGCTAGTGGTGCCCCTCATGTGAGAACACCATATACCTCTGGAAACTGGACCTTAGCAGACAGAGGTGCACACGTGCCTTGCCTTATTTACTGCCCATATTATAGGATCAAAATCAGGATGCATGAGGAGCCAAGAAATTCCTTGGCATTTTGCTAGTGAGGGGCACCACTGGGGCTGCTGCAGTAGTGGAGTAGATTCCCTTACTGACAGGAACTGGACCTCAGTTCTTGCTGTGGTCTATTATTACACTCTGTGCATGTGCATATATGCATATTTTAAGAAATTTTGGGGGTTTATTTCTAGGTTCAATGCAAATTTCCCTTTTTGTGCTGCCGCAGCATGCTATTCTTGCCCATACAGTTGTAAGTCTTTTTATTTACTATGAAACCTTTCATGTCTGTTTGCTTTTTAAGGTTCAGCAATATATTGTAAACCTCCTTTATAATTTTTATGATTTACTGAATGAAGTTTAATACACCTTCTTTTCCCCACGGAAAGTCTTAGAGAAAGTAACCCCAACATCTGACAGTGCAGCTGCAATTCCTAAGGTAGCAACAAAATCTGTACAGGTTTAGGATCTTACATGTTTGCAATGACTGTGTTATATTTACTTTCCTCTGTCAGGACATAGAGAAGGACTAAAATTAGGTCAGATAATGCTACTTCCATTTAAATTCTAAATTTAAACAAGAATTGAGACAAATATTTGCTGTTTTTTTGGTACACAGAAAGATATCTGAATATTATTGAGGCTGTGACTTTAATCTAAGCTCTCTCTGCAGTCACTGGAGACAAATAGGTCTCCAGTAAAGGTTTATCTGTCCATTTAGATGTGAATTACCCAGTGGAGGTTTCTGTCTCTCTTCATGAACTACAGAGAGCACTGAGGACAACTTAACTCAAAGCTCAGTCCTGTCACCAGTAAGGTAGGATGAACAAGCCTCCTGCTCAAAACAAGGTCAGCTATGAGATCAGACAAGTTGCTCAGGTCTTTATCCAGCTGGGTCTTGAAAACCCCAAGGATGGAGAGAGACTCTTTGGGCAGCCTGTTGCACTGTCTGGCTGTCCTTATGGTGAAAAAGTTTCTCCTCATATCAGTCTGAACCTTTCTTGTTTCAACTTTTGCCTGTTGTCTTTCACCCTGCCACCATGCATGGCTGTGGAGTCTGGGCACATCTTTTGATGCTGGAGGGCTGTTGTTCAGTTTTCCTCAAGCCAACTTTGCCCCAGGCTGAAGCTCCCTCAGCCTCTTTGCCCCCCAGCTCCCTCAGCCTCTCCTCACAGGGCAAGAGCTTCAGCTCCCAACTATCATGGTGACCCTTTGCTGAACTTGGTCTGGTTTATCCATATCTGTCTTGTACTGGGGGACCCAAAACTTTGCACAGTATTCCAAATGTGGTCTAACAAGTGATGAGTGGAGTGTGATAATCCCTTCCCTTTGTGTACTGCTCCTGTTACTACAGCCCAGGATGCTGCTGGTCCTCTTTGCTGCCATGGTACTGCTGGCTCATGCTGCTGTCTTCTGAGGGCCTTTTCCACAGAGCTGCTCCCCATTCATCATTTCCCAGCCTGGATTGTTGCAAGGAGCTCTTCCTTCCTAGGTGCAGGGATTTGCATTTGTCCTTGTTGAATTTCATGAGGATCCTGTTGGCCTGTTCCTCAAGCCTGTCTAGGTCCCTTTATATGACAGCCCTGCCCTGCAGCATATCCACTGTTTCTCCCAGTTTGGTGTAATCCGCAAACTTGATGAGAGTGCACTCCATTGTCTCAATGACCTAGAGGTCACTGGTAAAAATGTTAAATGGGATGGGTCCCAGGATAGACCCCTGTGGTAGTCAACTTGTTACTAGCCTCCAGATGGGGTATGGCCCCTTAATCATGACCAACTCCTGATCGTCCAGCTGGATTTTTACCTGTCCAGTTGTTCACCACCAGATTATAAAGTTGTAATTTGGATACAAGAATACTGTGGGAGACAGTGTTGAAAGCTAAAGTCAAGGTAAATGGCATCCCCTGCTCTCTCGTTGACCACAGACCCAGTCACTATATTGTAGAGAGCTATCAGGGCGGTCACGCGTGATTTGCCCTTGGTAAATCTTCTTTGCCCAGTCATCTTCTTCTTCATGTGTCCAGAGATGTACTCCGAGAAGACTCACTCCATGATTTTTCCAGGGACTGAGGTGAGGCCAATCTGGACCTAGTTCCCCTTCTCACTTTTTTTGAAGCTGGAGTGTAACATTTGCTTTCTTCCTGTCATGGGGCACCTCTCCCAGTCTCCATGACCTTTCAAAGGTGATCGAGAGTGATCTTGCAAAGATATCGGCCAGTGCTCTAAGAACCTTTGGTTGCAGCCCAACAGGGTCCATGGACGTGCACAGGATGATTTATCTCAAGTAATCCCTGACTTGATTCTCATCCACTGCAAGTTTTCCTCTGTGAACCCTTTCACTAAGCTGAGAGGCCTGAGAAACCTTGTTGGTGGAGACTGGAGAAAAGAAGTCATGGAGTATCTCTGCCTTATCTGCGTCTGCTGTTACTAAATCACCCACCCCATTCAGCAATGAGCCCACGTTGTCCTTGTTCAGCATTTTCCTATGAATGTATTGGTAGAAGCTCTTTTTGCTGCTTTTGATGTCCCTTCTGCTCTAGGTGAGCTTTGGCTTTTCTGACACCATCCCTGCCTGCCCAAGCAATGTTTTTAAATTCCTGTACCTGGTCCCCGCATCCTCCTCCTGTATATTGCCTTCTAAAGTCTCTACACCATAAGTTCCCTGCTCAGTCATGCAGATTTTCTGGTAAGTTTGCTGGTCTTCCTCAATGTTGGGAAGGACTGCTCTTGCACTTGTAGGATGCTGTCTGAAAGACCCACCAACTTCCCTGAACTCCTTTACTTTTCAGAGCTGCCATAGGATCACACCCAGCAGTTTCCTGAATAAATTGAAGTCTGCTGATCTGAAGTCTGGGCTCTGTACTCTGCTATCTTACACTAGATATCAAGAAGCAGAGTCCAGCACAGTTTTCTAGTTATTTGTTACTTTCAGCATTAAATATCTTTATATTATTTCTAGTCCTAATATTTTACTTTCCTCATTTTAGCTACTGGATCATGTCATGATTTTATTTATATAAGGAAATAACTTTTCTGTCAGTGGAAGAAACTAATATATTAGACTATCAAATCACCTTTTGATCTTTAGTTGTTGAATTCACTCTTATCTCAGCTGCAAGTCACTACTACCATTAAGAAGCAGCTGTACTAACAGGTGACTCATACAAGCAGGTGGAAATTATCCGAGATATAGGAAACTTTCCCTGAAGCTGATATAATCAAGTATCAGAGCAGAGACAGTTTTTAGAGAGCTGCTGCTGCTGTAGTCAGTCGGGGGGAAAAAAAGCTTAGGTTTCTATTTTGTTATTGTTTGAGTCAAAAATAAAAGTCAAAACTCAGGGAGTAAGTAAGTTTTGACTCTGTAGAGCATCTGTTGACTAATCAAAGCAGGTATTCCGGAGTCTACCTTCCAACTGTTCCTTAGATTGAATGTTTACAGTCAATAAAAAAGATAATATATTTTTCACATTCTGAGAGAGAATTCAGTATTTAACTTGCTGCTTTTTGCATTCTAAACAGATAAAAAAAATTAACCCATTCTGACTATACACCAGGAATTTATTATTAACTGGTAGGTTTGAGCATGTTAATTTTTTTTCTTAGATTTCATTTCTGCAGCAGGTATGAGCTGAAGTGAGATAAGATGTGGAAATTGATGCAGTGTGAGAAGAATCTCAAGTGCTTCTTATTTCTTGAGAATATGTAGGCGTGTATATACAAGTTTTAAAAAAGATGTGTGTGAGGAGATCACATTTCTGATCATCTGTTTGATTCTGATTCTTCAACTGCTGCTTTCAGGTAAAATTCCACATCTGTGAAAAGCTTCCTTGACCTTAATAAGCACGTGGATAGTGAATTTACAGAGTTTGGGACTTGAGCCTTATATTTTCTGAGTCAATTTAGGGAATAAAGGAAATATGCATTAGTTTTGTCTTACAGCTTCAAGAATTATGGTAAGGAGAGGCTGATGCTCACGTCACATGAGATCCTGATTGTTAGTTATCTTTCTGGAAATTTCTTCTGTAGAGCTGAGATTTCTGAAGTCAATGGTGAAATGGTGGCATGGAGACAACCCAGTAATTTCCATGTGGAAAGGCTTCTTGGGAGCGCTTTCTGTATTGTGTGACATGTATGCATCCAAACCATGAAACAGAGGCCTGAAGAGGGTTTTTCTGTTTGTTTCTCTGCTTTTAGGAAAAGTTGAGAAAACGCCACTAATAATATCAGTAGTTTGTGGTTTGAAGTGAGCAGTCCTGGTGTGGGAGGGGGAAAATAAAAACCACCATGTGGAAAAAGTGATGGTATAATGTGGCTGGTCTAGCTCTTGTGCAAAGATTTAAATGATCTCCTGTCTAGCGAGCTACCAGTATTTGCTGAGCCTTTTTGCGCCCCTATAACTTAATCTATAGGCCTTAAAGCGATGGTACTACCTGTGCACTTAGTGTCTTGTTGTCACTGATGTATCCCTGACTAGAAAGAAAGTAAATGAAGTGCCCCAGAAATGCTGGCTTCTTTCTGTTGATGGAGTTGCAAGATGCTCTGTACGTTCTGGCACAGCGTTGTGCGGTATTGTGGTTCGCTCTCTCAGTGTGCAGCCCCTGGCTTTGATCCCACAGGACTGAACGGAGGGGCAGCAGCACTAGCACCCCACCTGAGCTGCAGAAGCTCAGAGGGGGGTTTCATTCTCAGGGTACTAAGAAAAATGCAAAGCCTTTGCCTCTGCTATAGTGGGGTGAACCGTTCTGCTCCTGCCCCCCCGTGGAACTACAGTCGTGCTCTGCCTCCTGCGAGGTTGCACTGGGGTGAGGAACCACGCTTTGTTCTCACCTATGGCTCCCTGTGTGTTGGCTAGCGAGGCAAAGCACCCAACGTGAGGGCCTGGGTTTCTGCAACCATCTGCCTGTCTGAAAATCCCGTTTTGCTCCACAGTTGGCTGCAAGACAGAGTGGGCTCCGGAGACTCCAGTCCTGAGGCTTGTGTCCATCAGGCAGTGCAGAGAGTGAGCTGGCCTCTGAAGGTGCCCTTCACTTTGACACCCCAGGTGGTAGAGGGACTCTGGGGCTATTGGCCTCCAGCAAAAGCACTGACGGTAGCTCTGTTTTTATTCTTATGTATTCCATACAAAACTCTCTTCTGTACATGGAGAAGTGTATTTGAAGCCATTCACTCTTTTTGTTAGAGTCTGACTTGTGACACCCGTGTATATAAAGCCAAAATTTTTCTCTCTTGAGTAAAATATTTTTAACTGCTGGCTCAGCCAAATTAAGTGAGTGGAAAGGATATATAATATAAAGTGTGCAGGGAAAAATGCTCAGAAATAATAGATAAGACTGACTGGTGTACAAATGTATAGAAAATAATTTCATTCAATTGTATGGGGAATTCTGTCAGGCAGAAATTTCTTTTATCCTAATTCTTCAGAAATCTGACACAGAAGATTTGCAGATTTGTTTGGAAACTGCAAAATTCAACTGGACCCCTTAATTTTTTTTCATAAATCTGGAGTTATCTGGGCTAGGTAGTCCAACTATAAAATAAGTAAGACCTCACACAACCCTCTTATGTGCCTAAAGTGGCACTCAGATATCTCAGTCTGTGATTTGTAAAGATGTTCTTGGATCTGTGAAACTTCTGGTGTCTAATTTGGGCCAGCAAAGTTCTCTCAGCATTTACAGCTCTGTGACTGCATTTCCCCACAAGGGCTGCCACCTTGGCAGTTAGCTTATTGCCTACATGTTTGGCAAATAATATATTATTCAGTGTTAAAGATACCTCAAGAAGTGAAGACCAGATCTGGGGACCTGCCCCAGCTCAGATATATTGCAGAGCTGTGCAATTATGTCTGCTGCACTTGTTTGTTCTCCAGCTTTATGCAACTCATTCATGCAGGCTCCTGTTGCCACGGGAGGGTGAAAGGGTCCTTCCCATCTCAGTCTGGCCAGTGTTAGAGCAATCCCTTGGGAGATCTGGTTCAGGCTGTATGCATGCTAAAGGTGACATAAGAGACATATTTCACACTTTGGCTTCTGCTATAATCCTTTCTGTATTGGTTTTTAACCTAGAGGAAAGGGACTTGAGGGAGGTCATCAGCCCTACACAAAAGAAGGGCTCCCAACTAAGAGTGAAGATGCAAGTGGATAAACATGGGCTCTGTGGCAACTAGCTTTTCTGTAAAAAATAAATAGAGATGGCAACACTGTCCTCTTCTCCAGACATGTTTTTAAAACTGGTGTGAGCCAGTCTTATGTGTGAAAGACAGCTTTGGGCTATTAACTGCGGTTTTGGTTCCACCTACACCAAAGAAATGTGATCTTGGACACATTTCTTGCTTGGTATTTCCTACTGGCTAGCTCAGGAAGTATCATGTGAATCCCATTCCAAGGTGCTTAACTTCGCCATATGTTATATAGGCAGCCCACGTGCCAGACGGAGCCCACAAATTCTGTTCCAATAAACCTCGGTGCTTTGTGGCCTTTATGATTAAAAAGTAAGATCTACAAGCTGTGAAAGAGAAGACAGACTAAAGATATCAAAAACAAATGCTTCGAAGTTGTGTGGGTTTTTTTGTGGTTTTTTTTTTTTTTTTTTTTTGAAAGAGATGTAGATGACATTGATATTCCATGGAAAAATATGTTGATTTCTTTCAGTTGGTAATTTTAAACCAACTATTCCAGTGCCTGGAAGTGCATAGGTGACACTGATATGCAGAAATATATTTGTGAAGCAATTTCGATAACTAGATAGAAATGGAATTGTATCAGGCTCAGCACAGACTGGCATTCCCACACCACTTGTCATCAGGAGCATCCACTCAGGCTTTTGATGTCTATGTTTATTCAATGTCAATGTTTATTCAATGCACTTGACACTTTTAAATTAAGTTTAGTGTAATTTTGCTTTTGATGGGGTCTTTTAACATATGCAGCAACAGACTGAGGGAGGGCAATTTCAAAATAAAAGATGTTCACTCATCAAAAGCTGCTATAGTATTCAGAAGTGTTACAGTGATACTCTAGTTCCTAATACAAATCATTTGTGCACAGTATACAAAAGGAGATTTCCAAAGACTACTGATCAGTACACCAGTGTGCTGCATACAAGTAGCTGCAGACTGAAACACTGTCTGGTAAACGTGGGGTTCTCTTAAAAAGATCTGTATTCAAGCTGAAAAACAGGTGTTTTCCATCAGTCAAAAGAATAATTTTCAGCAGTCTAAGCATATAAAGGTTCCCAATGTTTGGTCAGAACAAGACCAATTGGTTTCTTGTTCTACCCAAATAAAGACACTGAATTCCGTGAAATGTGTCGTGGGCTGACATGGGCATTTTCACCCCCTTTAGGTGAAAGTGAAGGTTTGTGTGGAGCCCTGGGGCCAAGGTTCCCTTGCCTGCCTGCTGAAGCACTGCCTGTCTGTGCTGCATGGCAAAGGTGTGCTGATTACTGTAGGCGTGAAGGCAAGCAGGGGAGCCGATTCACAGGGCGACATAAAGTGGTTGTCAGCAAGCCCTGCCTCTGACTATTGACATCCTGTCAGAAATATGGGGTGTTACTGGGATTGCTGAAATGAGAAAAAGTGAGTGGTGGAGCTTTTTGAGCTTATTGAAAGCTCCTCACACCCTCTTCTTTCAGCATCCTGCCGAGCTGCTGAAGTAGGGCGTTCATGGTGGGACTAAACTTACAGGATCAAGCTAACCGAGGAGGACTTTTAAGAACCTTCAAAAGGACTTATATATCATCTCTGTTTGGACTTAGAGATATTGGAGAGTCACAGCTAGGGAGGAAATCTCCATCGCACTAGCAAGGAAGGCTAAGGCTAGCACTCAAACAAGGCTGTATGGTGGTGATAACGGTAAACTGATTTATACATAAATTGCAATGAATAAAAATAGGGAAAAGGAAATTTGCAGAAATTATGTGAAACGCTCATCCAATATAGGCTTTTTTCCTACATCAAATATTGCTTTTGCTGACTTTGTGGATGTGTTCCCAATGCAGTCAAAAAGAAAAAATGCCTATTATGGGGAAGGAAGGCTTACTCAGTAGATGAGAGTGAGGAGTGACCCTGTCCAGGCTTATTTCACAGACGAGGAGTTCCCCTTTGCCCTTTCTGCTGGGCCAAGTGGAAACACTGAGTATCTCTGAACCGTAGGCTGCTGAAGGGGAGAAGCAGAACTGGAACTGAGAATCCGAAGTCAGCTCTTTAGAAACTAATCGCTGTCCACTCTTCCTTCTCACTTCAGTCAAGTTGTGACTGAGAAAGGGGGAGTGAGTGAGAAGAGGTAGGGAAACCAGGTGTGAAGGAAAAGGGATATCTGGGAAGAAGGACATGTTCAACAGAGGAAAGAGAGAAAACATCAAGAAGATAGCAGGAGGGAACTATAAGTTGTTGAAATGTCTGAGGGAAAAAAGTAAGTATGAGTTATAGTAAGAAAGGAGAAAACTCTCAGGGAAAAATACCTATCTCTATATATAGGAAATAGGGAACAGTTCAATAAGAAATAGCATTGAACTATTTTTAGAAAGCTTTCCCCGATATTCTAATTCTCTCCATTAAATGGGGAGAAGCTAAGAATGTACTGCTGTACAGGTAGGAAAGATCTCTCTTTTTCTTCAAGTGATCTTATTCCCTTCAAGCTGTGCTTTTCTTAAAGTTCATCTTCTTGTTTAATTTGAGTCAGTAACAATATCAGCTTAGAAACAAAATTTGGGTAGCCTCCCCAGTGGGGAAATATAAACCACTAACCACTCTGTCAGAAAGGAAAGAAAAAGGGCCCAACACATGGAATATGTGTGTGCATTTGTGTACATGTTTTATACCTACATACATAAAAATATTTTTATATAGAAATAGAATAATTTCTTTTGTAATTCCTGACTTTCAGGGCAATCTTATTCCTTTTTGGAAACTTTACTCATGATTACTGGCAGGGTCAAAATAAGTGATGGATGCGTTTAGTCTTCAAGGGTATCTCTGATATGCCTGACCGTGGACACAACCTCCTTGTGTTGTGGTTTGTTTGTGTGTGCTGAGTATAACTTGTAATTCTGTACCTATGCTACCTGAATGACAAAATTTATGAAACACAGGTATTTATGAAAGCTGATTTTTTTCCTTTCTGTTTGGTACCATGTATTATTATGGGTAGTTTATGGAGTCTATTTAAAGTGCTATTTTTTTTCTCCTTAAGTTCTAATTTTCAGTGTTCTTTGGTCTTACTATCCAGTTAGAGAGACTCTGAGCACTGTTTGTGCTGTTCTGACTTTTTGGTTGTGGAGCAGTATCCAAAGAACCATGTACTTCCTGAAGGCCCCAAAACCAGTCTGCAAAATGCCTTGGTGGAAATGGTGGGTACTAAGTTGCTGCATTTGCTTGGATGTGCATGTTTCAATATAGGTTTTTTGGTGGAGGGAGGGGACGAGGTGTACTTTTGTACTTTGTACAATGTACCTTTTAGCCCATATGCCGAGGCTTCTTTTTTCTAGGCTGAGATTGTGATAGTTATTCTTGTGAACAATCCCCAAATGGTAGATAATGCACTTATATCTGCTTTTTTATGTTGCAAGGCTGGGATTTTCAAAAGGGCCAAGTAAGATTAGCCCATTGGCAGCCAGGTTGTATTTTTGAGGATTCCAGACTCTGACGCTGTTAGACACAAGGAAACAACACAGTAGGTAATTCCTTTTATTTGAAATCACTTTGATCGCATAATTAGTTTTGTTCTGTTTTGTGTCCCTCCGCCCCCCCCCCCCCCCCCCCCCCCCCCGGCCTTCCATTCATTTTTTCTACTGCACCTGTCTAGTTCATGGATTTTAAATATTTAGGTTTTCACAAATTTCCAAAATTCTGTACAAGCTGTTGCAGAGCGTCTTCAGACCAGTGGCAATGTAGTCCTTCTTTGTATATACACCATTGTGCTCTCACTTGGGTTGCCTGGATTTTCATCTCTCTGCTTGCCATGATGCTTTTGATAAGGTAATCCATGGATCGATGTAGTGATAAACTATAAAGTTTAAGTCAGAAATCAGAATGGAAATCTGGTAATGATGGAAAAGAAGAGACATTGCGATATGGTGTTCAGGAACCATGCGGAGGAGGATGACTTTTTTCCACAGCCACCCTACTGTTTTTAAAATGAAGTACATTTTGAATAGAAAGGAAGGGTTGGATATCACTCCCATGGGCCTCAGAGCTTAATTCATAGATAACTTCCAATCTTTTGATTGGAAATGTTTTGCTTTTTTCTTCAACTTTTCTACCAGTAGCAACTGGACTTAGCATCCTGTGGTAGTACAGGAAACATTTAACTTTTTGCAAATGGTTTGGGACTGGCTAATGTTTTCTTCTTGTAACTTATAAGGTTAAAAACTCAAAGTAAAATTGTTTAACTACCAAGTCTGATTGTTTTAAGAAATGAAGAAAAATCATCTGAACACACACAAAAAAGGGACACCTTTCATTTATCTTCTTCCAAGTCTGTAATACATGGATTTAAGATGATGCTTTTAATCCCATATGAACTGCCTACGCTGCAGAAGGAATCCCTAGCTATGGTGAATCATAGAGATTCCCTTAATGTACTCTGATATGAGGTATCCAAGTCATTAGCATGGGGCAGACAGATAACAGGAAAGCTGGGCTTTTTGGGGCCGTAGCCAAAGTGTAGGCAGAATACCCTAGAACACATGAAAGCACCTGCTAAAGCACTGGTCATATGTGTCTGGCCAGCTGAGCCCCGTTTACATAGGTTCATGTTGTCCACAACTGTGGAGAGAGCTGTGGACAATACAAAATTTGCTTTCCCTCCTCATGATATTTTTCAGTTGTATCTCATGAGTTAAGTTGGCAGCACGGGTAGCAAAAAGATAGTACTACTGCTCAGCCAGTGGTGTAAAAGTGGCCTTGTACCATTAAAAAGTGAATGCAAAGATCCGAACTGTCCATTAAGCAGAGCACCCATCTTGCATTCTGCTGAGAGCACTCTCTTCTTCCATAGTGATGGTCTCTGTAATCAGAAAAATTCCTGTGGACAACTGTGTGTCCCCATGGGTGAATTTCTGAAGTTGCCCGCTGTGCTCTCTCGGGTACTAATTAGTAAATGAATGTAAAGGAAACCTGATTTGGACTGAGGAATACTTTATGAGCTACTAGGTAAATTTATTACTACTGAGTAATAGTAAAAAGTTGGCTTTGTTAGTTCAGACCAAAAATAATGCACATCTTTGTATGTTTTTCTCAAACCCATCAAAAGAGATTACAGTTCTAGACACTGACATGACAAGCTCTAATGAGGAAAGTAGGGCTAAAAAAGCTTTGAAATATCAGAGTTCACAATGTGCTCATCAGAGATTGACACAAGTCTAACATATTGATACACATAATTAAGTGTGGGTTTCCCCAAGAAGTCAAAAAGGAATTTTAATATTTTAAGAAGTCCCTAAAGCTATCTGACCATCCTTGGCTTCCCATTTGATCTGATGATTGGAGAACATAAGAAATTGTGAAGGAAGAACTAACAGCCATCCCCAAGCTTAAGATCCCCCCCACCTCCCCTCCTTGTGATTTGATCTCAGTATGAATATTACTTATTTGATCTGCTGCTTCTGCAGTTTATCATTCAGTGCCTGGACCTCAGCTGGGTTTAAAATATTTAGAAAGAGGCTGCCTACAGATGGTGGATAATTTAATGTGTAACTGCTTAATGTAGTTGGTTTTCAGAGAGGCAAACCCCAGGATTTAAAATGATGTGGAAATACCAGAATAGAGCTCCCTTACTGAGAAAATGCCATTGTTAAACATTTATCAATAGATTCTCTTGTACAGAACACTGATGACAGTTCAAGCTGTCCTTAGATGGATTCTCATCCTCCTGGAGTTACACAGCAATGCACAGTGTGACAAGATGTGCCTCAGCTATAAAAACGTTCATAATGCATAAATATCCTTTTAATGTTTTTGCCCTAAAGTGCATCACACAGCACAGAGACCCATACTTTCTGGAGTGGTGAATTTGTTTTGTAGATGCTGCATCTATTATGGGATTTGAGATTGTAATATCACACTATTATTATTATTTTTTCTTCTATAGTGTCCCTTGTGTGTAATTAAAAGTAATGACTTCTAATGAGTCCCTGACCTACTTCAACCCACTGGAAGGAAGCTACTTCTCAAATTTGAACACTTTATATTACACACATTCCTCCTTTGTCGCATCCTGTTCTACCAGGGCAGCACAGCAGGTGACAAACTGAAATATGCTTGCTGTAGCATGTCTGGTTAGACTTTATAAAAGGTATTTTCTGGCTGGTGGGGATAGAATGCAATGCAGTGGAGCTTTAGTATTTTTTCATCCCATAATCTGATACTATGCAATTACAAGTATTAACTATAAGAAATTACTTTCTCTAGGGTAATTCGGTTTATTCAGAATACTGTAGTTGCTAGTCCATTTGACCACCAGAGACAACCTCAGAAATATAGGTATGATAGATAATTACTGTGTTTGTAGTTGAGGAAAAAAAGAAAATCAGTAATGAAAGAGGATTTGCATGTTTGATTTTATCCCCATATTTCCACTGGGCTGGCGATTGCATCTGTCTCTGTAATTTTTCACATACCAGACCAACCTATGATGGTTGCAGAAATAATTTTGTTGGCAACAAACCATGCTGCATTGATTCTCAGCTATGTCCTTTTCTCATGAAAAGATCAGTGCAGCTCATTGAAGATATATTCTGCTCAGGAATATGTCTTCAGAAGGTAACTCATGGCAACAGAAGTAAAGTAAAGCCAGTGAGAGAGTAATAGGAAGTGAAAAGAAAGAGTAAAATAATTTACCCATCCCAGCTCAGAAGCATTTAGGTGTGATGGATCACTTCTGTCCCTGTGTTTGGGGGAAAAAATAGCAATAGCTATGTTGCTTTTTATCATGAAGACCATATATTTGCACAAAACCTATACAAACGTATAGGGAACTTTCAAAAGATTTGAAACTACCTTATCATTAGCTCCTCGTCATTAGGTGTATGAATTGCAAGCACCCTTGACAGGAATTGCTATGATATTTACTGCAAATAGAATGACTTGGAATAATTCAAATGGATTTAAAAAAATTCCTGCCTTCCAAGTGAAATCAGCTAATGGCAGCTTTCAGATTATACTTTTGTTCTTTTCCTTTCCAAAGCTTTTAAATTCTACTAAACTTTTTTGAGCTAAATACATTTTAAATTGCATTCATCTAGGTGAAAAACATACCTGTTTTTTCTTGCTTTTGCTCTAGTTGATATGGACATATTTTTTGGTGTGTGTGTGGAAATCTGTGGTAATTACTGAACAAAATACGTTGCTGGACACACGATAAATACTGTGGTTGAGTGTCCTTAACATGCAGAGAGAGCATTAAGTGTGTATGTCTAAATTAGTTTAGAATTACACGTGTTTACGTGTAATATAAGTGAATACCTATATACATTTACTGGGAAAATATATTGCCACAAATTGCTCCTCCTCATGGTGAAATCCATGGAAAGAGGCTGAATCAGAAAACTTCATATGCTGAAACTTTTCCACAACATCAGCTCTAGCAGAGGTGGTTTGTAGCTGGGGGACTTGGCAAGGTGTCACCCTGCCCAGCTGCTCTGAGCATTGAACGGGGCATCTCACATCTCCAAAGGCATTACTGAGTCTTAATGTGTTATATCTTCCCAGGATGTTTTAATGTTGGTTTATTCTAAAAATGAATGAAATGAGGTCCCTAATGACGGCATGGGTGTGAATCACTATTCAGTTTTTGTCATAGATAGAAAGATGAAATCGCAGAAGGAAGTTGATCATTAGCTGTACACAGATGTCTTAATAGTCATGTGTAGCCAAAATAAGTGGGATTGTGAGATTCAGCAGAAGATGTAGCTGTTTACAGTATTGTTCTACATAGCGCGTATAAAAGTTGAATTAATCTCCCAGGCTCCCTTTATAGTCAGTGGAGAGAAATGGGCAGTTTCAGGGTGCATTTAATCTCCTCCTAGGGTTAGTAACAAAAAAGAAGATTTTTAAACTTGTTTGGTATAGTGTAAGGTGTTATTAAGCCTCATCAAACTCTTTTGAATCTTGAATGTCTACCTTGAACGACTTTAGCATTCCTGGACTGCAGGCTGACATGTTTTTCAGAAGTGAAAGCAGGCTAAGATGATGTTCTGGCTGATGGCAATTTACAATGTGACTAATAGCTAAACTATAGTGACCTCAGCTCTCATCCAGCAACTGTTCAATATCTAAGCCCTGAAGATTCATTTCACCGCTGTGAGTTTTTTGTACTCACAAAGAGCTCTTTCTTGCTGTACAGAAAAGGGAATAAAAATCTTGAAAAGATGGGGTCATTAATGATTAATGATAGACATTTAACATTCAAAAAAATCACCAAGTTGAAAACGTGTTTCCACAGTCAAATTTTATTTCAAGCACTTTTACTCCTTTGCAAGCTTTATTAGTTGGTGGTAAAAAGCCAGTTGATATTGAGCAATCACTAACCTAAAGTTTATTGACTTCAATTTGTTAGCTACAATTATTACTATTTTTAATGTGCTATTGCTAATATTCCTCAAAAAAAAGACTGCTCAGTGATGAGAGAATGGAAAAAGGAAATAAAATGCTAGCTGATATGTTAAAGTTAGTAGTGATAGGACTGAGTGGGTAATGAAACTGAAGATGCGAGTGATTTAAGCCCATTACGCTGGGTGACTGTACAGCACAGTTAGTGCTGTAACTCATAATCAGTAATGTTCAAAATTATTGGTGATTCCTTTCTCAGGTCTTTTTTCTTATGAGCTTAGCTCATTTAACTGTCTGCTACTCTGCTCCCAAATCATGCTTTCAGCTGAAAGGCTGTATAAAGGAAGATGGCATTTGAAATGGCCAGCTGATACTTTACATTGACAAATGCAGCATGCAAATGGATTTGAAAGCTCAATAAAAAAGGTTCCAGTGAACTTCTGTCCAAAACTTGGACAGCATGTCATTGGAGAGAAGGCATACTAAGAGCTGCCTGCTGTGGTGAAGACGCTTTACTGGAAGGGCAAACCTAGGTCACGTAGTTTCCTCTACCTTCCTCAGTACCACACCTCTATGTTTTTGGGTTTGGATCCCAGCAGTGGACCCACCGAACAGATCCAGCGTAATGCTTCCCTATGAATAGTCCTGGACTCGGGAGTGGTGAGTGGCTTTTATTTTCAGTGTACAGGGGACTGCCAGTGGTTTACCACTTGGCTGAAATAAATGAAAAGTTAGCTGCCTTTGGCACTTGTGAATTTGTCCACACCTTCTCCATCAGAGAGTAGAAGTCTGTTCTGTAGTAATGCTTGGTGGAGATCTCGTACAGATGTTGTTCCCCCTTTGAAGTGCTGCCACAGTCATGCTTTGTGGACAGTTAGTTCTGAAAGTAATTGCTCCATCTTCTGTAATCCTCTGGGAAGGGGAGTTCTTTAGCGACAGATTTTAAATCAGCTTAGAGATGTATACAAAAAGATCCAGAAAAAACAGCGACTATTCTTGACTGCTGATTTTGGCTTGAATGTATCTTGAAGGCTTAGCCTGTCTACTTAGTTCTCAGTAATTGTTTTCTTTTTTTTTGTTCCAAATTGTTTTATTTTTTTAAGCATGCAGAATCATTTTCCAATGTCAGTGACTGGATAGTAGAATGAGATGAAGCCACCACTGACTTAGATTAAAGGACTGGAGGATTGCTGGTAGTTTCAGCAGTAGTTCAGTATGCTCCAGGATTAACACCAATACATAACTAAAACTGCATATTGTTTCAAAGCACCATGCTATAAATGTTTGTTTTCAAACATTTAACAGATACCTCAAGCTCAAAAAAATAATTAAAATAAGGCTTGTATGAATTCCTCTGTATAATAATTTCAAAGAGTTCGTCTGTCACCCACTAGAAGTTGAGAGTTTATCAGCAGATCATAGGTTAATGGGAGGCAGAAGCCAAACCATAGGGTAGGAAAAAATAGAAAAAATATTTCAATGAACATTCAAACATGAATGCTTTTAGCCATTGTCAGTAAATGTGACAGCTGTTGTGTGACAACCAATTCAAATGTAGTTATATAATCCATTGCTTTTTTCCTCCCCCCTCCCCCAAAGAAAAGGAAGCGTGCTATTAACAGTGCTATATAGCACTTAAATACAATGTAAATGTTACACATACTGTATTTAATTTTGAAAATTTAGATTGAGAAATCTAGAATGAGAAATATAAAACCCCTTTACAGGTCTCTTTCAAAATGCAAATTTATGTCTCAAGGGGCCAGTGGAACTTAAAGTATAAATACAATCTGTATTTAGGGAGTTTTAAAAACACATATTACTGAATTGATAGAGCATGACAGTTCCCTTGCTTAGGCAGCATTATGCTCTATCTTGTAACATGTACCTGGGGACATGTAAAATGGTTTATTAAACCTACAGTCCATAACTAGAGTTGTTACATTATAACATATATATTTTACATTCATGGATTATTGAACCACTAAACCCTAACAATTTGTCCTCATGCCAAACAATTTCTTTGAGTGTTGTCCGAGTCTTTTCAGTAACTGTGTAACTGTTGGAACATACCCCAAATCCTCAAATTTTAAAGATATTTTTCAGCGCCCCCTGTATACAAATATACATTTAAAAGCATGCAAAGAAGAAAATTCCTGTTTACTTTTGCATAAAATGCTTTCACAGAAAGAAATCCATGAGGTGTTTCTGGGTAGGAGATCTGCAGTTTTGGGGAGAAAATTCTTGAATGTAAAGTGTTGTCTATAACCACGAGGGATGTATACAAAAAGAAATAAGGAAAATAAATACATATTCTGTTGGGTGAACTATTTTTCTCAAAACTTAGGGATGGCTTGTTATTTAGAGACTGTCTTTCTCCCTACTTTTACATGGCATATTGTTCTTTCATGCTAGTGAAAAGTTGGCAGAAGTTATAAACCAGTGGTGATTAACCCTGTTAGGTATGCCAAATGATTTCAGGGTGTTGGATTTGGACTATATTTACTTTCCGTTTTCTTCCACTGTTATTAGAAATAACTCTAGGGAAGAAGCAGAACTACAAAGAGCTGAAAAGTAAGAAAGTAGCACCTCTTCTCTGCATTTTCCAAGGCCCCAAATAAGTGATATTCATAGTACATAAAATATCTCTATTGATCTGAAACATCTCATTGCTGTGTTGTACCAACGGCTCTCCTACAAACACATACCTAGGATCTGTTATTCATCTCATGCCTGAAGAGAAACAGGAACTGAGAAAGTTAATGTATATAACTCTGACTTCAAGATTTTCAATGACAAAGTATCCGTCTAAAAGATCTCTTACTGGTGTTGATTTTATGAACATTATTGATGAAATAACTTTCAGCAGTGCAACAATGCCATAGTGTTTGTGAAATGGCACACCGAGGAACAAAATGAGTGAAATCACAGAGGATGTCTTTATTTTTTTTTCCATCTGGAAAAAGATGACTGGTTTAGAGAGTAATAGAGCAAATTTAAAAAGGGAATATGTGCTCTAAATGTGCATATTTGTGTTATTACAGGGCAAAATCTCTTGTCTGTAAAGAAATATAGATGTTTCAAACATTTTCTGAAAGAAAGGGAATTTATACAAGGCAAATTTTGTAATTTTCCTTTATTTTTACTTGGTGGATCTTTGCTGTGTTAGGAATACTGATTTCCATGAGATATAACCTTTAGCTTACTTTTTCTGTGATCCTCCTTTTCCTTTTTTTCTGTTCTCTCTGGTTGTTATTATTGCAACATTTCAGATTATTTATTCTGAGGCGTTTCCATGAGTAGAAAATTTCTTACAGAAGAATACAGCCAAATTACATAAGAGTTTATTTTGTTTGCTTCTGACTGAGAAATGGTTTTGCTGTCCCTTAGGCTATAAACTGTTTTTTCAGGCTGTAAGAGTCTATGCTGTCTTTGCAGGTATGGTTAATGACCAGACTCCTTGAATCCCTTATATTTGCCTCATATCCCTTTTTAGTTTGTGTTGATGAGGAAGCACTGTACAGGACCTAAGGGTTGCACTAAAACTTTCTACTATAGCATCTAATACAACAGTGAGCATTTACTAGATCACCTGTTATCTGGGACTGCTAAATTTGGTTCTCAACAGAATCAATTTAGGAACTCTGTTCAGATTGCTTTCTTGAAGACTATTTTATCATTTGTTAGATGTGAATTAAGCACCTGTTATTAATATAGATTACAAATGCAATGCAATATTTGGAGTATCTTTCATTTTAAGCTAGTGACTATTTAATCAGTTTTACCATTTTAAATAAGAAAATAATTCCCCTTTTAAGTTATCATAAATGTTAATTAAACTTTCTTGCACTAAAACACTCCTCAGAATAATTGAATATTGCTTACAGACAGCTTCTTCTGGACATTGCCAAATCATTTATTTAAGATAAGAGTTAGTAGAAAATCATCCTAGATTTTTTTTTCCTATGAAAATAGTAATTTATTTTAAAAAGGTATTTCAGTTATTTAGTGTTTTTTTTTGTTTTTTTTTTTTTTTGTTTCTACAAAGATTACCATCCTTGTAATCTTTCTCCTTCTCTATATGTGTATTGTATACAGATAATTTTTTTTTTTTGTGTTTTTTTATCAGATAGCTTTTGGTATTAACTATATAGTCTCCATATTCTTAAATCATGAACAACACCATATTAAAACTGGAAAATGAAAAATCTATGACAGACAAAGCTTGAAAAATAGGAATGAAGTGGGAAAGCACACTTGCATGTACATAAATAAACAAAATAATGAAATGGAAATAATATACATTTTACTCATCAAAATTAAGTGTAACATTTTTAAGAATCACAGTCATCAAAACTGACCTTTTCATCTTCTGTAGTAATAGTAAGAATTCCTCCTTTTTTTTTCTTTTTTTTCTTCACCTGTTCCTATCAGAGCCAGGATCAAAAAAGAAGTTGTTACACTTACATGTCAAGAATCATGACATCTGGAGAAAAGCAGAATGCATTATTTCTCGGTGAGAGTGTTATACAATAAGACTTGACTGACATTTTGCAAAATCTGAGATGCTTTCTGATCAGTTGATTTAATTAAAACAAGATATTCAGTTCTGCACAATGCTTGTGCATAATCTATTTTAAGCCTTTCAAACATACAAGTATATAGTGTAAAATGGTATTAGATTGGCTTGAATGACTTGTCATTCTATTTGCAGATACCTCAAATCAGCTATGCATCTACAGCCCCAGAACTAAGTGATAACACCAGGTATGACTTCTTCTCTCGAGTGGTCCCACCGGACTCCTACCAAGCACAGGCCATGGTTGACATCGTGATGGCTCTTGGATGGAACTACGTGTCGACGCTGGCTTCCGAAGGCAACTATGGAGAGAGCGGTGTGGAGGCATTTACTCAGATCTCAAGAGAAATTGGTGAGTGTATGTTTATCAGGTTTTGTATTTATAGCTGCCGGGTTACAAAGCATTGCTGAGCTCTGCCTTGGTCTACGCAGTGTGATCAGCACACCTGCAGGAGTGTTACCTGGACTCAAGTGGAGGGGTTTATGGATGATTTTGCTGCTCACGCGTCTACCAGGGTGACAGTTCTGGCAGTAATTTAAGAAGAGCTCCTGAAGAGACATACATTTTTTGCCTCTCTCCCCTTTTGGAAAGGGGAATTAGGGGCAAAAAACAACCACCAGCTAAATTACAGCCAGTTTTGAGGAGATGTGATTGATTTGTCTTAGGAAAATCATAATCCAATAAGACCTCATTTTCCATGTTCCAGCACTGATAAATCTCTGGTTTTTAGTTTTGATGAATTTGAAAAACAACAAAAAAATCTGTGAAGTACAAAGACATACCCTTGTTGTTTTTCCTTCAGGATGAAATGTGCTGTATAAATACAGGCATTATTATGGGAAGTATATTTAAGTCCCTTTGATTCCCCCCCCCCCCCCTTCCTTAGGCCTGCAGAAGCAGGATTTCTCAGGAGCAGTAGGTTTTGGACACCAAGGAATAAGTTGATGAGTAGCAGGTGGTTTGAAAGAGGGCAGAATTGTTCTTTCACTAAGTACAGTGTTAAATGACACAAAATAATATCCTTTCAAAAAAAATTTAAAAAATTGCAAACAGCCTTCCTGTCCTTCCTCAGAAAGCCTGGATTAATCTACTGGATTTGACTTTCAGGGCATGTACATATGAACTCTGGTTCTTTCAAGTCAGCTTGGGTGAGAAAATATCTTCCATTTTCAATAACCACACGTAAATATAAAGACCATCTCAGTCATATAGGAAGACACGTGTGTGTCTCAGGTACTTGTGTTTGAACCATAAAGGTTGCTGATTACTCATAACAATTTGGCAGTAAGACAAAAACGCAGTGATTCATGCCATTACGGAACCGGTGTGTATAATATCCTCGATTGGTTAACTAATAAATATTCTGTTTCTAGCTTCTAATCAATGCTGTCAGATCCTAGATGTCTTCATGGGAGAGCCAAGGCTGACTACTATACAGTGGTTTGATCTGGAGTTAGCAAAGGCTTGGATAATTCTTCCACAGTTCATATCTAAAAGAGACGGTTTATCTATTGTGTTAGATACAGCAGTGAATAGATTGGCTGCCCCTGACATTCACTGAGTTGAAATTGGCTGAAAAATCACTTTTTCTTTAAACCACCTGCAGCCCAGCTAGCTCTGCTGAGTCCTGAAAGTAGACAAAGTGGACAGGACTTTTTTTACTGTTTCTCATTTCCAGAAATATGAGAGTTCTTCAGATGGGTGCAAGAACATCAACGGTGATTTCATTATAATCACAATGACTTGAGTTTGTGTCAGTTGGATCTTGATCGATCCTAGAATAAAAAAAGACCATTGTCATTTGGTAAAAAAATAATATTAATAGGATTAATTAAATATTATTAATAAGATTGTGAATACAAAACAATTAAAATTATGAATGGGTGTCCTAAACATTACAAAATCTGTGTAATACCAAGAAGCATAAAAATTGGTGATTCCCCTTATGACTTACGTTCTCTACTAGAGCACTTGATTTTGGTAACCTCTGTGCTCATAGCAACTTACTAACTATTATGGGTACCGGGGACTCACATGGTTCTGAAGAAGGAAAGCAGAGGAGAGGCAGGACAGACAAATAACTTTTAATTCCTAGAAAAATGTTGAAATAAATAATCTGGTAAATTATAAGTAACCACAGGGACATGATCAATAGCCAGTGCAGAATTGTCAAGAACAAATAATATCAAAGCCATCTAATAATTTTCTTTGACAGGATAACAGCTTTATAGCTGGAGAAGAAGCACTTGATGTCATGTCTCTTGAATTTAGTAATGTTATCTTAACTGTTGCATACAGTATTCTCCTGAGCAAATTTGGGAATTGTGATCTAGATGAAAATATCATAGGCTGGATGCAGACCCATTTAGAAAACTTTTCTCAGAGTGTCATTAGCAATGGTTTCTATTTAAAAGGAAGAATGTGTTGTGTGGTATTTGGCAGGTGTTTTTGCTGGATCAAGTACTAGCCAATATTTTCATGCTTAGTCCAGATGGACTTGGAATGAAGGATACGCTTGTAAAATCTGGAGGTGACTTCAAGCTGGGAAGGACTAGGAGTGTATTGGAAGAGATTCTTAGAGTCCAAAACTGAAGATATGGTCTGAAAAAATAGTATGCAATTTAAGAGACAAATGCAAGGCATTGTGCTTCAGCAAGAAGGATCTATACAATGAGGAATACGGAAAGACTCGTCAGAAAATACTATCTCAAAAACTGATCTGAGCATGACAATAAACAGTACAGTAACCTGCCTATATTCCTCATGTTTTACTGGAACATGCAGATGGGCATACCATCTGTAAAATAATTTGGGTAATCCTCCAATTTGCCTGGCAGTGTGAAACCTCATTTTGACTCAGTACACGTTTTGACCCTCACTTCACAAAAGATGAGAGACTCCACAAGTGAGAACAAAGACAATCACAAATCTTGAAAAGGTGGTCTGTGAGGAGCAACTGAGCAAGGTGGTTTGTTAGCCTGCAGAAGAGCTGACTAAGAAGGGAAGGTGATGGAAAACAATGTTTTCAAATAGACAAATGGCTTTTACAGAAAGGTAGAGGACCGCTTGTTCATCCAAACACAGCGTATGTGAACAGAAATAATGGAATTAATCTCTAGCATGATTCCATTTAGATTTGGGGAAAGCTCCTTTTAATGGTTAAGACATTAAAGCATTAGACCAGATTGCTTGGGGACATTTTGGAGCCTCCATTGCTGAGGATCAGGGAGAATGCATTAGACAAACACCTGCCCAGGGATACTTAGTTCTTCCTTGGGGCTGGGAGGTGGATCCAATGATTTCTTAATATCCCTTCCAGCCTGATTCTATTATCCACTGTCCTCAGACTTTTCATCTGAACCATAGGGCTGGAAACACTTTTAAAACGGAAAGTTCAAATAGCATCTAATTATGAGGTCTGAGACAATAGAGTCTAGGCAGGTTTATAAAAATCACCGCATAGTATAAGACTGCACACAAAACAGCAAAATTACCAGCTCTATGTTAATAAACTGTGTGTTAAGAGAACTTAATCAGGACATTGCTCCCCTTATGCTGCTGGCATACAAATGTACAGGACAGCTCAACTCCTTTCTGAGTACTTTACATCTTGTTTAAGATAAGTAGCCAACAACTGGAAGCAAAATGAATGCGAAGATAAGCATAATGGAAAGCAATAAATCTGAGGAAAGGAAATTGATAAATTAATTTCTGAAAAAAGTTCAGTGCCTGAGAGGACATGTGAGATAGCAGTTTAGAAAACATAAATAGGGAAACTTGGGTGGGTTTTTGTTGTTTTTTGTTGGTTTGGTTTGGTTTTTTCCAAAAGTTTTCTCCAGTCAGTTAAAAATAAAGATGGGGTAGGGTTTTAAATATTTTTAAAATAGAGATTAATTTCATGTACTTATAATTTCAGGTACTTATTTGTTGTGAGCTTGACTCTTTACCTCTAATTTCCAGTTTGATTGACCCTCTATTCAACTTGTATTTTTTATCAGTAACAGAAGCAGAAAGGAAGGAATAGGCTCACAAATGAAAAGTGGAATACTGAAAAGGTCAAAGTGGTGCCACCCTGACATGTCACAGAATATATTACATATCAGAATCTGCTCTCATTTTAATGACAAAGATCTTGTCTGGGACAAAACATAGCTGGAAATTAAATATTTTACATTACAATGATTGTAAGGAGAATAGGGAATGGTACTTATTCCAACACATTCTTCCATGCATTATTGTTTGAAGACAATGATTAAATTTATAGAATTTTCTACTCCCATTACAAAGTTAATCAATGATATCGCTATAATCATTTTGGCATTGTGATGAAATAATTTTTGTACATTGGCCAAAGGAATGAATTCATACAAAATTATAATGCTTAAGAGTTTAAGCATTAAACTGAGAGAAACTTTACTCACTGAGAGAAACTAAAAAGGGGAAAAGAAGGAAGCACATTTTACCAAGTCCTCATTAAACTGTCACGCTGAATATTGCTCTTCTATTTACTTTGCTGTTAATGATGTTTGCAAAATAAATGTTGGAAAGTCTCTAATCAGACTTCTTTTAATGGTTCATTCCCCCTGCTATTAGACACCAAATGAATTTACCATCAGAGAGAAAATCATGGGATCATTTTAAAAAATATTTGCTTCAGAAAAATCTCTTTGAGGTCAGAATACTTGCTCAGTTAGTGCAATGTTTGTCCTGGAAAATGTAACAAATCCACAAGTAGTATATGAAATGCTACATGACAGACTTTATCCCCACTAGTGGTCAATGAAAAATTGACACAAGCACTGATGGGTGCTAGCAGTGAAACACTTATGAAACTATCAGAAGAGTAGGTAAAAATGATAAAGGCGGGGAACTGTACCTGATCATTAAGAATAGGTGAGGAACTTCAGCATTGCTTATACCTTTTTTCCTTGTAATTCGGTTTTGCATGTCTTGTCAGAGGTGTAAAGAAGACAGCAAAGAGGATTTAGGACCAGATCTTTGAGCCAAGATGACGTAACTTCATAGCAGCTTTACCCCAGAAGAGAATGGTGTACTTAATATCAGCGTGTACACTTGAATGCTTGTTTTTAGGAACAGGGTTTTGTAGTTTTACCTACTCCCTTTATCCTGGTATTTTGCAGTTAATAATAGCATTTTTCTGAGAAGGGACCACAGTTACTTTATGATCCTTCATAATATTTTACCATTACAGTCACGTTGATAATTATATACCTAATTATAATGAATACATATGGTGAATGAATGCTACAGTAGCTTTATTTAAATTGTTTCAGACTTCAACATAGCTAGCTATATTTTGTTTACAGGAAGAATGGTCTGAGACATTTCTTTGACATAGTTCTTAGGTCATCTTTCTCTCTTGTCAGGTTTTTTTTGTGTCTAGAGTTGTGCATTGTACCTCTGCTTTTCTCCAAATTATTGGATTACTTCTTATCTTTAATACCTTTTGGACATCTAAAGCTTTCAATGGATAAAGTGAAAGTTTAGTGGGAAGTGGGGAGGGAGGGTTGAGCAGGAAAATAAAACTTAAGGGTTTGTAACCTTTCCTCTCCACTTAGATTATTCATTGATAATTTAGAAATAAATAAGATGGATTGCTGTTAAGATTAATTCACATTTCCTGCAGTAATCTTTTTTATACCTTTGATATAAAGCTAAAGCTTTTTATATCTTGTTAAGTAAGCTGATGAATAGACTTTCTTTTTTTGTGCCCCCCCCCAAGATGTTATTTAATAGAAGATGAAAAAAATCTTGCAACATGAAGACTGAAGAAATACAATACATGAAATGTAACCTTTTTCCCAGAGATATTTCTGCTTTAAAGGCTGGTTTCAAGCTTAACAAATTAATTTTCACAGCTAATAATATTCTAACATACCCTTACAAAAGGGAAACAGTTTAATTCAATTTTAAGTTTTACTTTTATATTTACGTAGCTGAACTCTATTGATGACACTGTATTTCAAGCTGCAAGCTGTAATTAATAATACCACTATATAATTGGCTACAGGAGCTTCAAAGTAATGTTTGAAAAATTACAAAATCAGATGGTAGGTGTATTAATATTGCAAAAGCTTGAAAATTATTCCTGCAGTTTTTAGTATTTGTACGAATTAGTACCTGATAAAGAACAGTGTAATTTTTAGGGATTTATAACAAAGGACCATTTTAATTTCTCTCAGTGGTGCTAATCAATATGATATTCTTCAGCTTTAGTTATATGGTTTTTTTCTCTATAGTTTTAGGGAGGTATCTCGGAGCAGTGACTCTCCAGTGATTGTGGGAAGAGGGACTTCTTTATCTCTAATAGCTCTTGAGGGGTTTCTTCTTCAGTCAATTAGTTGAGGCACTTTTTAAACCTCTGGTAGAAAGCTCACTAGCTACAGTGGAGGGGAAAAAAAAAAAGGCAGAAAGCTTCTGTAGAACTGGGTTTTGTATCTGCCCCAAAGAGTATGTGCTGTAGAGTGGACTGTATTGACAAAAGTTACATAGCCAACCTTGCTTCCTTAACCAGCGTGGCACGGATTTGCTGATAAACTTGGAAGAGTTGTATTCTGTTCAGATTTATTCTTGTGGCCAATTCAGGCAATAATTTCTCTCATTAGGGGTGCTTTTAAGGTATTATGACAAAAAATGCCAGAAACAGTTACAAAGAAGCCTAAGTAATTTACAGACAATATAATTTTTTCATGGATTGTCTAAGCAAGGTTGCCACATATTTGAAACCACCATTATACTTTAATACTTCTGGAGTGAACTAAGTAGTTATGAGAGTCGACAAAGGGGGTCCCAAGGAGGCTTTAGTCTGGAGCTAGGGATAGATACCATCCCTATGCTACAAGGGATATACTTGTACGCTAAACACTTCCTCTTGTTCCCCTACTTGTACAAATTATTTTTATTCTACAGGAGACAGTTTGCAATTTGATTCTGGAAAGAAGTCCTGGGCAAGAAATAGGGACTCCTGTATGTGCTTGAAACTAAAAGAAGTCAGTGAATACTTCCCTGAATCTCATGGGGTTTAGCAAAGGTTTAAATGCACAGGAAGGTTGTCTCTGAGGCTGTCAACAAGGCTCACGCTTTCTGGTTTTTGCCCATTGATATTTATTGTCTCATGCCAGCTGGGGTGTGAACTGTGGTCAAGACTGAGCTGTTTTTACATGGTACAGGTACCAAATAGCTGTGATACTGAATCTCTTCTGAATCTGAAGCTGATTTCGTTTTGCTTATAGCAGTCAGCTCTTGGAGAGCTGAGACAAATAAGCTCCTTGGAGCAAGGACCAGTATGTTTCCACAGTGATGCCTCCTGTGGTGAATTTAGAACATTTAGAAAACTCTGAAAAATAAATATTAAAAGCTCATTATTATATGGAGGTCCTCTGCACCTTTATGTGTATACTCACATATTTAACTTACTCCTATAAGTACTATAGAAGTCATTGGACTATATGACTTTTTTTTTTCTTTTTACTTCATGTGAACACCAGATATTTGCATTGGTTGTGAGCACAAATTCAAAGAATATTAAAAATGTCCAGGAAAGAAAGTTTTGTTTCAGCAGTGCAGTGCTTTTAGTGCAATGGCTTGTTAGTAGAACCTTTTAACTCAGTCATGATATCTAGGTCAAGATTTTTAAATGTAAAAATGCAAACAAAATTATAAATATGTTGATGCTAATTTTAAGAAAGTGATCTTATTAGATTAAAAACATACTTTTGTTGAAATATAGTGTGGTGTTCATAACGAATATTCATTTTCATGAAGTGATTTTTCAAATGCAGAGCTCTGCAGTGGTGGTTGGGGATTACAAGTTTCAGTGTTTATAAACTGAAGTCAGTAGTTTAAAGGAAACAATTTCAAATAAGATGTAAGGTGTACTTTTTAATATTAGATGTGAATAAGCATTTAAAAAATACTAAGGGATACTGGTATATTTATTTGGGGTTTAAATCAATGAGACAAATCTTTCTAAAAGGAAGCTAATTACAAAATATTGGGCCAAATTCAGAAATCACTGCTTAAACTATAGTCTATACTATGCTTGAGACCTCTATGATTATAAGGGTGCTTTCTGGACATATAAACTGTTATTAATATTTCTGAAATAAAGGTAGGATAAATATATATGTATTAATGTACTGTCAGGTCATTGCAATGACAGAAACAAAATTTCTCAAGTGCTGCAGTTCTGTGTATTAGGATGTATTACTGTAGAGCCTGTAGCTTCTCTTAGATTCTGTGACTCTCTTTTGCTAGGAAGGAGTTCCAGAGAAAATAATTTACACATAATAAAAAAACTCCTGTGAAAGCTAACTTAGGAAACGCCTGAATCAAAATGTAGCCATTCTAGTTGTTTATGACCAAATTTCACACAATCCCTTTAACAGGAAGTGGGTTTTAACAGAGTTGATCCCAGTGGATATTCTTCTTGTAAGTGAAAGTATTTGTAAAGGGGATACTAGAAGGGAAAGCATCAAGGACACACAATGTGATTTGCAGTCTGAATAAAGCTGCCCGTGTTTGGTTTTTGCATTATGATTTTACTGTGGTGCAAGACAGAGAACTATGGGAAATACTTTGACAGCTCACTTTCTATCGTGGTTGTGCTTAACTTGTTAAAAAAAAAAAAAAATCTGTCAACAATAAGTCCCAGAAACTTCACAGATTCTGCGAGTGAGATTTTTTTCCTCCTTTATCAAGAACTGAGTAAGAGCTCCTTTGTCCTTTTTTTTTTTTTTTTTTTCTTCCCTAAACTTCTGTTATTGTCACTTCTGCAGAAAGCTTGTTTTCACGCAAGACTCAGCATGGCACCTTTTCTATTGCAGTCATGCAAATGATTGTTGTGAGTCCAACTTGAATCAGGGATCGAATACGCAGACCATGGCATATCCTTGATCAGAGTCCGTGTGAGTGAACTTTGCCAACGTACATTTAATGGTTTTGTTTTTCCAGCGTTCACAGATTTTTGTAAGGAAAGCCTGTACTTAATGGCACCATCTGAGCAAAAGTGACAAGAAGGAGCATGGTGACACGGGCTTGGGCTGTATTTACATGTTCTTTTTTGGTAACACATCAAAAGGTTCACAGTATTTGAATTGTAATCTTGGTTGTGCTTCACTGGTCTAGAGTCAGTAGTCTCATTCACGTTAAGAAGTTACACCTGGTAAAGAGAAGTTCCCGGCTCTTGAGTTTGCTGAGAAAATTGCATTTTCCTGTCTGTATGTCTTTCTGACTTCAAATGGTTTCTAGTAGTTTTAAATGTTTAGAATTTTTGCAGCTTTGCTTTCTACCTGGACAACTGTACCTCTTAAAAATCACGTGTGAGAAATGCCTCATGATTGAATATTAGCAATATACTCTTAGTATCAGCTCTTTCATGATCTGTGGCTGCAGTTTAAACAATGAAGCACCAGAACTGGCAGACTGAGTCAGACACTGCTGGTCAATATCTTGTCTCCAGTGGTGGCCCCAATTACATGGAAGAGAAAGATACCAAAAATCTTACTTAACAGTCACTGGCAGAATTACCTATCCAAGGAGTGTTCTGTAACCCCACATATTTAGTGGTTGATGCTTAGGTTTCCCGAGGCATGAAAATTTACATCCATTATAATTTCTTCTTGTTATCATTTCAACGTCACTCATTGAATGTCCTCTTGTTTTGAAGCTACAAATGGTGTGCAGGAGAATCCAGTTAACCTCCTTCATAGCATGCCTTCTTACTTATCTTCACTTTGGGTTAGAAGACATGAAGTAATTGCAGTTTAATAGTTTTTGTTGTCAATTTCTGGATCCCTTATTTCATTTATATCTCTGTTAAGCTGTGTAGCCATGACTGAACACTCCAAGTAAAGCCTTACTATTGATTTATGTAGTGTCATTGTAATCTCATTTTTATTCTCAGTCCCATTCTTTATACATTCTGACAAATTGTAAGCTTTTTCTGTTGGCTGCTGGGTATCAAGCAAATTATTTCCAAAAGCTATCTATTCTGACACTCAAGGTTTATTAACATATGGATACAGCTGATTTAGAACTCAATGATGTGCGTGAACAATTCCAGGTATTCCTGCCAGTGTGCACTCCCTTGCATTTGTCAATAGTCAATATTCTTCTATGATATACTTGTTTATCTAGCTTTGTGAATACTCTATCTCCTCTCTCTGCTCTTGTTTATTTCAAATAATTTTATACCTTCTTCAAATTTTCCAATCTTTCTGTTCAATACTCTACTGATCCCTTTTTTAAAGAGCATTGTGTTATACAAAACAAGCCCTAATAGGCAGTTCTAGAGCACACTTTTGTTAGCCTTTTTCAGTGCTGAATTTTGACTGTTTCTTTCTATTCGTTGTTTTTGATCCTTAGGGGTCCTTTCCCTCTCCCCACCCCACAATTTCTGCCTATTGATCCCAAGTTCCTAAAGTCTTTCTTCTAAAATATTATGAACTTTAATATTCTATATGCAAGGCCGATAAATCTGTTTTGGTAGTAAGTACTATTACTTTCTATATAAGTGCTAATAATAACAGAATGCAGAGAGATTTGAACTTAACTTATAAATGTATCTTGTATAATGCACTTATTCTTCAAGGAGGTTTAAACTCATACATTTCCCTATCACGTAGGATCATACTATCTGTTACTGAGCCAATAGCGCTGGTAGTTTGAAGGTGAAGGTTAGTAACTTTCAACATGTGCTAAGTTCAATTCTTGTTATCATCCAACTGTACGTGAAGCCACTGACTCAGTCACATAGAAAGCCCGTGTAAACAGGGAACTAAAGTCTTTCAAGTATTAGATTAACCCTAAATGAAACTTGGAATTCCTCTTTCTTTAGCACTTTTGACAACTGATAATTTCATTACGAATTGAGACAGAGGGAAATTGCATTGCATTTTTTGTACAAACTTCTTTTGCATTACAGTTCAACTGAAGCGTGTTTTGTTCAGATTTCAGTATAATTCAATTTTTAAAAAGCTGTAAAATGAAACACAAAATGAATGTTTCATTTGATGTCTTTGCAATTATCTCTTCTGATATTAAAAATAAAAAATGAAAAAATACAATTGAAATTGTTTTCAAGATTTTAATCAATTTTGGCTAAATGGTAATATCTATCAGGAAAAAAAAATCATAAAGCTTAATGTTACCCAAGAATCAGCTTTCCTTCCTTCCTTAGGCCAAATTTTGTTTTGGGAATAATTAATAAATAGTGTATGTACATGATATATGGTCTACTTTCCTGGGCAGTTCTACCGAGATCTAGGAAGCTGTTAAAGCATCAGTGTTTTGTATTTTTTTCTCTGAAGAGAAAGCAAAGCAAGAAAATAAAAATTCATTGTTCTATATGTTTACATAACATGATATGTGACTTTATGCATATTATGCTATTGTCATGGTTTAACCCCAGCCGGCAACTAAGCACCACACAGCTGCTTGCTCACTCACCCCCGGTGGGATGGGGGAGAGAATTGAAAGGGTAAAAGTGAGAAAACCCATGGGTTGAGATAAAGACAGCTTAATAGGTAAAGCAAAAGCTGCACAAACAAGCAAAGCAAAACAAGGAATTCATTCACCGCTTCCCACTGGCAGGCAGCTGTTCAGCCGTCTCCAGGAAAGCAGGGCTCCATCACACGTAACGGCTACTTGGGAAGACAAACGCCATCACTCCGAACATCCCCCCCTTCCTTCTTCTTCCCTCAGCTTTATATGCTGAGCGTGATGTCACATGGTGTGGAATATCCCTTTGGTCAGTTGGGGTCAGCTGTCCCAGCCGTGTCCCCTCCCAGCTTCTTGTGCACCCCCAGCCTACTTGCTGGTGGGGTGGTGTGAGAAGCAGAAAAGGCCTTGACTCTATGTAAGCACTGCTCAGCAGTAATGAAAACACCTCTGTATTATCAACACTGTTTCCAGCACAAATCCAAAACATAGTCCCATACTAGTTACTATGAAGAAAATTAACCCTATCCCAGCCAAAACCAGCACAGTTATGTACTGTGCTGTGACATATATGACTATATCCTCAATAGTAGGATATATACATAGTCAAGTGTCCTCAATCTGTTATAGTTTTATGGCAGATGTTTTAAGACTGGAAAAATTTGTTGGGACTTACCAAACTTAGCATATGATTAGCTTTCTGGGATTTTTTTGGGGGGGTCTAAGAGGTAAAAAAGAATAATGTAAATAAAAGCCAAACCAAACCAAACATTAACCTACTAAAGAGATGCCCACTATCATTCTTCCTTTACATTATGATAAATGCCAATGTGTTCTGGGCCTTATCAGTAGGATCTTCACTTCTCATTTTATTTCTTTATGACTTTCAAATCTTTCCTCCCCCTCACCCCCCAGTATAGTCGTATCCAGGGCCTGTATGAGAAACAACATTTTGCAGTTGTCACTGACTGCTATTTTTAATATATTATGCTAATACAAGACACTTGAGCTTTGCTCATCTGCATCATGTAGAAGAGTTGAATGAGTCGAATGTTACAATGCTGGCAATGTTCTTGCAAGATTACAAGCTAAGAATGTTTGATTGGAAATGTCAAAGTGACATTCTCATCTTAGTTTTATTTATTTTCTTGTGTTGAAGGATGGGGGGCCATATTGTGCACTGAGTCACAGTAACACACATTTGCTATTAAACTTACAGTGGAGTAGCTTAGCAGTACAGCTCTCTCTTGGATGCTTGCATGAATCTGCATACGTTCAGACTGGGGTAACCCTTTTAGTCAGCTACAAGTCGTTCCTTCAATTCTGTTACCTAATGAACTGCCCACAGAGCTCCAAAGAATTCTGTTCAAAGAAAAGAATATGTCAAAGAATTACTATTACTCATTCCAGAAAAAACAGGCATATGTGTATGCTTCACTAATAGTTGGAAAGACTCCTACATTGAATTTTTTTCTGTTAGAAATGCATGACTTTTATGCTTATGCAAATTACAAGCTGTGATACCACAACTATAAATTGGGATGGCAGAAATATGCATATTGTGAAACCTTACAGATTATAAAAAAAGATAATTTTTTTCCTCTTACTAAAAACCAAACTATTTCTTAGGTCAAAACTGTCCTCTCAAGGACTTTCTATGATGGAGATAGTGTTACTTGTTCCCCTACTTTTTAGCATTTCTTCAATATAGAATGATTAGTGGCTTTTCATCACTTTTTAGAAGTAACTGAAATAGAACTAATTGTTTTAAATGCTGAAATTCTAACAAGAATGCCAGTCTCTTTCTTTAACACTGTTAATTAAAGCAGGATATTTTGACTAGACAATTAATCAAGAGAATGAGTTACAAAACAATACCCTTGAGCAGCAGAGGTGTCATGCAGATAAATCCCTATGTACTGCTGTGGCTGTATGCGTCCAGAAAACTTCCTGCCATGTACATACTGAACATCCTATACAGAAATGCAGAATACCCTTCACATGCCTTCATAAGTGAGCTTCTCCTTGGGTTGCTTGCCAAAATGCTGTGACTGGTCACAGAAGGAGGAACAAAATTTTGAAACCCTTGTAAACAAAAGAACAAGGTGGTAATAGATTTCCAAATTGAGAACTGAGTCCATTGAAGTGCATGCACCTATGGAATTTGCAAATGTTTTGGGGGGGGAGGGGATAAGAAAAACAAAACTGTCCCACCACCTCAATGATTCCTGCAAACATTTATGCTGGTATTGTTTAATTACCATTAAATGATCAATGACATTTGCAGGATGTCATTAATCCCATGGATGTAAATGCTCTCTAAATTAAGAACAACCACACCTGTTTTCAGGAGTATCAAGATCTGCTTTCTTTCAAAAATGGGAACAAAAATCTGAACTAAATTTGTGGTGAAGTTGTTTATTTTTGTAGGCGTTCCTGTTTTCTTCTTTACTTTTCCTTTATTTTGAGGGTGGGGAGCTGTCTTTGTATTTCTCTTCTGCACAGCCTACTCATGTGCAGCATGCACACCCCAGAACATCTAAGAGAGTCTATAACCTTTGAGAGAATTACATCTTATTGAACTTCACCAGTGCTACCTGGGATGAAGAGAAACTCATAGTGGCAGCTTTCCTAGAAAGGCCCCAGAAGGATGAGAGAGAATGGTATCGTGCAGTCCCAGGGAACAAACCTTCATTTTATTAAAGTTTAGGATGAAGTTTGGCATAAGTGCCATGAAAGCCTGCTTTCATGGTAGTATGGGAGGCCGTATAACTCAACAGAGCCTGCCCAGGTCTTCAGTGCTGTCCCTGTTGCATATAATAACTTTTTAGAATTTCCCATGGATGATGGGAATAAAAGACAAATCCATAAGCCAGAGAGTCTATTCACTACTATGTTCAAATACTAGCCAAAAGAGGGCAGTACTTTTATGTACACTCTGGCAGGTGTATTGTAATATATTTTGCTAGCATATTGGATTTCCTGTGAGATGCATTACGACATTTGCTAAGGCCAGTAAATTGAGTGATATAAGTATTTTAAACAACATGTTAATGTACTTAATGAAGTGCAGATAATCACACTTCTCAATTTATAAGAATTGTCAAACCTCATAATTACTTCCACTATATTATAGTATTTAATGGATTAAATCCTTTCAGAGCTTTTTCAGGAAGTAGAAATATTATTTACTTTAAGTTAAATTATTTTAATTGGTTAATGTTTTAAATTTCTTTCCAGAAAGAAATTTGTTTTGCAAAATATAATGTCCCTTTCACAGAATTGAGATGTTGAAGCCAACCTGAAGATATTCTTTCTGTTGCTAAAACATATGCAAAATATGTGATTTTTTTTTCCTTTTTCCTCCAGTTAAGTGCGAAGAATTTGGTTTAAAAATAAAAAAGTAACCTATAGAAAGGTATTGGTGGCACAAGTTTTTACAGACTTAGTTATGGACCTCTTATTGAAGTTAATGGGCATTTCATGATTAAATCCCTTCATTGTTTTGATATTTTAGTTAATCAGATGCACATGAGTTAACAGTGATCTCTGTATGGAGGCTGTTAAAGTCATGGGACTCTGAAGATTATTTTCTTCCCATGTGGACCTTGGTAGAGTCTGAGCACAGTGTGAGGAGTGTGGGGGGGGAGGATTTCAAATGATGGCAAGTGTTCAGTTCAGATGTAGAATGACTTCCCAATTAGAGAATAATGGTAATGGCCAGTTTTCCACAGTAACGTCCATGAAATTATAAGGTTCATTAACCAAGGTCAATTTAACTGGAGTTGTCTTAGATTTCTTTGTCTTTCTGTGATAAACAATTACAAAGGAGACAGTGTTCTGAAAGAAGGACATTTGGATGTGTTCAGGAAATGTGTTAGTAATGGAAGAGCATCGGTTCCCATATGTGCACTTGCCACAGGCATCGCAAGCTTGTGACAAGCCCCTCTGGGCTACCTGCACCTCAGGTGCCTCTCAGGAGGAGTGGTGAAAGGCATTCAAGGACTTCTGTGGTGGGTAGAGAACTGCCTTCTGTTTCCTTCTAAATAACTCTTTTTGCTTATTTGTTATTTCAGTTGTTATACAGGCATAGAAGAACTTGTGCAAGAGAGAGATTATGTACAGGCTTGAAAGGTAAAATACATCGTGTCTAAATACTTTTTTTTCCTAGTCCAATTACAAAGAGTCTACACAGAAGAAAATGGGGAAAATAAGAAATGAAAGAAGGGGAAGAAAGAACATAAACAAAGGGGGGAAAATGCTAAGTGGATTTCTTCTGTTATCTATTATCAGCCTTTAGTTTACATTATGTTCAGCTTAATAAAGTACTTAACAAAATGTAGTTATGTTTTCTTAGGGAGTGATACTCTAGGCAGTCTAATGTTTTGTTGAACAGGGAAGTAAGCCCCTGAATTCTGCCCAATTTGATTTAATTTATTCATGGGAAGGAAAACAAAACAAGTTTCAAGAATGGACCTTGATCAGTTTATAAAAGGGACTGTTCAATGCGTTTGTTTGAGACAGTGTGGGATCCAATTCAGAAACTCGGATGATCCCTTTGCGTGCTGTGTTGTTCTTAGGTTTTGCTCAGGCTCTGGGGACAGAACAGTTGTGCAGGCTCCAAGCTTGAGAGCTGAGCTTGGCTTCCATATGCCCTATCAAATCATCTTTTTTTGCTCAAGCCATGAATTTCCCACTTCTTTCAGATGGTATTCTGATTGATGACACTGTAATTTTATTCCATCTTAAATAGATTTATTCAAATGAAATTGCAAGTCTTTAGTAAATGTTCCTGTTGGTGATGCACAAAATCCTTATGCTCTAGCTCGCTCTGTCTTAACTAACAGAAATGAAATACATCCACAAATATTGTTTTTCACTCCAGTTATGAGGTATGATTTTCAAATGCAACTAAGAATGCAGATCTTCTAGCTTGGAGAGTGTTTTCTATACTAAGTCATTTTTTCAATCAGAAGAGTTTCCCATTGAAACAGTTGTAGTTTTGTGGACTATAGGGTAGATCAGATTTCATCTTGGTGACTGCTTTTGTGGACTGTTGGTTAATTAACTAAAATAACAGAACATAGACAATAAATAGGTTTATGTAATACCAAACATTCACCTCTGCAAGTGAGCTCAAATCTTAGTTATTGATGCAAAAGAGCCTTTGTTGTCTCCAAACTTCCTATCAGGAGGTGTTCCAAGATTATGAGATCTTCACGATTCACCATTTTAGCAATCTATGCCATGTGCAGTTGAGAGCACGGTGAGGGAGTTTACACAGCGCTGTTGCTTTTGCTTACCCAACATTATTAATTCTCCACTTCTACAAGCACTGAATTTCCCACCGCTCTAATTCATTCCTTTCCACGCATGTGAATAAATAGATCTTAGGCAGTGAAGGAATACAAATAAGACCGATGCCACTAGCAGCCAGTGTGATGAGATACCAAGATTAGCCTCAGCCTTTCCCTGACTAATTTGCTCAATCAACTTTTTATTCTTACTGAAATTATTTTTCACTGCTTACCAAATGGAAAAGAAAACAATCGTTCCATTGCAGAGGCAGTGTGAGGGGATGGAAGGCAAGAACCTATAATTTGTGTATTAAAGTAATCCTAATACCACTGGATCTTTCTCTGAAGTCCTGTAGGACTAAGATAATGGACACAACAAAAATATTAAAGTGGTATATGTTCAGCTATATTTTGCATTTAATATAAGTTCATTATAAAAATGAACATCATGTTTAACTATTTTTGATTGCTGGCATCTAACAAGAGGAACAGAGTTATCAAAATAAAAGAACTTTTGGAAGGCAGAAAAAAAGCTGATATTCGTCCACCCATGGCAGACTTATGAAAAGAAAGCAAGTAAAGTTGTCTTGTGGACTTGCACTATTTTCATAGCTTAAGGTAGTTGCCAGAAGTTTTTGCTGCATTGTTAGTTACTTTTGATTTAGTTTTAGATGCAACGTCCTGTGTTATGTTCTCCAAGAA
>NW_008825545.1:922205-941278 GCF_000699105.1 Pygoscelis adeliae
TTTTATAGGTTTTTTGATTCATTGTAATGTGTTGCTGAACTTAAGATCTGTATGCATACATATTCGTGGTGGCAGTGGGGAGTGAAATGGTGCTTGTATGGAAGTAGAGACAGAGATCATAGTCCCAAGGCTGATGGCAAAGTACTAGGTAAAATGAAAGCATTACAGATGCTGTATGCTACCACAAGATCTCTGTGATGGAAAAAAAAAAGCTTTAATTTCTCATATACTTGCTCATGACAGTCTTTCAGAGCAAGAAAGGGGGAAAAAAAAGGAAAACGAGATGCAGTTTGTTGATGATAAAGAGGAATTAAGGATGAAGAATAGAGAATGAATTCTGTAATATAAGATGCCATGAGTTGTATCCCATCCATCCTGTCAGAGCCCCAGATGGCCTTCCAGCTGTCATCTTTTCCCAGATGGCTTAACTCTTAGACACCCTGATTCATTCCTTTGAAAGCTCCCGCTGGAGGCTTCTGTCTGTAAGCAGACCATGTCCTCAACTCTACAGAAGTCCTCAGAGAAGCCTGAAACACTTGCTGTGATCAGGAGGCTGATTTACTTCATCTGTTGCCATGGCCATCATGGCCATCTCACTCTTTCACTGGAGTATGGGGTCACTGCAGTGCCAGTGGATGGTGATTTTTGGAGATGTGTGAATGCCCTCTCCAGGCTGGCTGCAGCCAGAGCCCACTCTGGCTGGGAGGTGTGTTGTTACCTGTAGGGCTTTTTCATGTGATTATAAACCACATGCACACTTAGAAAGAGTGCAAAAATAAAAATGATTTGGGGAAATTAGTTCAAGTGGTGCCTATACACTTGGGATCTCTAAGGTTGAGGGTAGCAGGCGTGCAGGCTAAGATCCATATTCTCAGAGACACACACAGGGAAAAACAATATTCGTAAGTTCAGAGTCTTATTTGGCAGAAAATAAAATACAAGAACACGAATGTACAAACTTACCTATTTTCTTATAACATTCCTTAAAAATAGTTGCTGTTAAAACAGGATTTCTACTATGAACAAAGAATCATATCTGTAGTCAGTCCTTTGTTACTTTAGCAGCTCTTAGTTTCATCAAATAGGGGTTATATTTCCCAGGAAAGCCTGTGACAAAGGAGTCCCCCAGAATCTGGAAGATCATCCAATTACAATTTAAAGAAACTTACAGCAAAGACAACTAACTAAAGATAGAAGTGTCTGGGAGCAACAGGAAAAGAGAAAGAAAGTGTGAGAGAGCGCTTCTCTTTCTTGTATGAGCAAAGTAAGGGGAATTACACCTGTTCTTAATTTTTGCAGTGAATGGAATCAAGGTTCCTGGTGTCGGGTTTGGACCTGCTTGCTTTCCTTCCTTCCTTCTTTTCCCCTTTTCTTCAATTTCTCTCTCTCTTTTGTGATAAACAGACCCCATATTTATATGAAAAACTGACATTGATTCTAATGGAGTGTTTTTAGATTTACATGTGTTAACAAAAAGGGGCAGAGTGCTCTGCTGCAGAAGGAGGGAGGTGTAATAGGAGAATGAGATCTTCCTCTGCATTTTTCTGTTGACTGCCTAAACTCTCTACAGAGTCAATTTAAGTGGACTGAGAAGTCTCCATTTGGGCCCAGACATTTAAAATTTCAATCAGGCTGTGCCTAACTTAATCATCTCGTTAGCAGGATTGTATTTCATCCCATGTGTGTTCTGTGCCAATAGAAGAACTCTTGTGGGAAAGAAATCAGCGAGTTTTGATCAATCCATTATTTAGTATTATAAAATGCAGACACCATTTCATTTAAGGGAAGGGATAGCAAATGTATGAGTTTTTCTTAGAAGAGAGGTCAGAGAAATTTAATTACGATTAAAGTAATTATCCAGAATTCACAAAACATAAGAGCCTTAATGCAGCTGAATGGGGTCTAATCAAAGGTCCAGAGAGCTCAGATCTCTGTCTCTGGCAAAGGCATTTTGCAGATGTGCCGGTTTTGGCTGGGATAAAGTTAATTTTCTTCATAGTAGCTAGTATGGGACTATGTTTTGCATTTGTGCTGGAAACAGTGTTGATAATACAGAGGTGTTTTCATTATTGCTGAGCAGTGCTTACATAGAGTCAAGGCCTTTTCTGCTTCTCTCACCACCCCACCCGCAAGTAGGCTGGGGGCACACAAGAAGTTGGGAGGGGACCCAGCCAGGACAGCTGACCCCAACTGACCAAAGGGATATTCCATACCATGTGACGTCATGCTCAGCATATAAAGCTGAAGGAAGAAGAAGGAAGGGGGGGGACGTTCAGAGTGATGGTGTTTGTCTTCCCAAGTAACTGTTACACGTGATGGAGCCCTGCTTTCCTGGAGATGGCTGAACAGCTGCCTGCCGATGGGAAGGAGTGAATGAATTCCTTGTTTTGCTTTGCTTGCATGCGCAGTTTTTGCTTTACCTATTAAACTGTCTTTATCTCAACCCACGAGTTTTCTCACTTTTACTCTTCCAATTCTCTCCCCCATTCCACTGGGGGGGTGAGTGAGCGAGCAGCTGTGTGGTGCTCAGTTGCCGGCTGGGGTTAAACCATGACAGTAGAAAAAGACCTAAGGAACAGGGTGTATGTGCAAAGAGATTCACCAGGATTTCCTAGACCATGGAGTGTAGCTGGACCATTTTATTTAATAACCATTTGATCAATCTGTGCTCCCTGAATTTATTCAATTTTTGTAGGAGCCTGAGAGCAGATAAAATTTGCTAATTTGGATTGCTAATGCTAATGGGATTTTCTAAACTGCAGATATCTCTGGTTCTAAACATAAAAGAAACAAGCACTTCTGTGAGCAGGGGCATAATGTAGTCTTGTTAACTATGGCTTGGTATTTCATGGTTGAATTGGTTGATAACTCTGATTAAAGTTTTATATGTTGTTGGGGCATTTGAAATGACTCTGTCCTGTGTGGATGCTATGGTGTCTAGCAAAAGCTGAGATTAGTCTTTCCCTCAGTGAGACCACTAACTGGATCTCTCATCTTTAATCAACCTTGTGCTTTCACAAATGATGAATGTACTTAATAAGCTTTGGACCTCTATCTCTCTGTCAAATTTGGCAAAGCTGTGCAAAAAGGTAACAGACCTCATGCAATATGTCTGAAGAGGCTACATGCATCCACACAGAATATGATAGTATGATTGCATAAGCTTATTTTCTTTAGGAAACAAAAAATAAAAAAATGTCTGGAATGGGCAAAGCATGCCAATAACATTGTCAAAACTTGATTTGGAGTGTTAAATTAATGGCCTCTTATTTACCCCCTGAAATTAAAGCTGTTGTAGTAAATACTGTTTTTTTTTTTCCCTTTTAGAAAGTAATTATTGGAGATAAAAAGGGGAAAAAAAATCTCTTTCCAAAATTATCTCCCCTCAGAAAAATAAAAGAATCAAATGAAGGATTTTATTTATCAATGATTTATACATTGTTTATAAGACACTGAAAACTATCAGTGCCTACATCTTTCATGCATGGCAGTATTTACCTCCCTATAGTATTTGTGGCATTCAGAACTTAGTGTGGCATACTGTAAATATCACAGTAACTGTAAGTACTGTGTGTGGTAAATGTCAAGATCTTAACTGCACCTACTAAGCCATAGGCTTCTTATTGCTGGTTGGGAAGAAACATGTAATGAACATCTCCCCAGGAAGTTACATGATGAAGGGATTCATCAACACAGTTTACCTGATGCTGTTCTATGGGTGAAGTTGTTAGTATGTAGCTTTAGGATGTGAAAAACAGAACCTGAGAAAAGGAAAAAGAAGAGGAGAAATGTGTTTCTGCGGTAGTGTCCCTCCCACATACACAGCAATTTAATATCACCACAGTTAAATAAATTGTCAGTGCCATAATGTGCTTTTTGCCTTGGTGCTGCCTAACCTTTGCAGGATATAAATAAAGAGGCCATTGTCAAAGACTGCAGCTGGAAACAAAAAATAAAGGAATTTAACTCCCTGCACTATTCTCAGCTGGTTTAAGAGTGTTTTCTTCAACTGTGAACAGAATTTAGTTCTTACAATGCAGGTTCGACTCGGTCCCTCACAGTTCTAACTTTTGTGGGAATTTTTCACAAAGATTCAGATAGCCCAAGGTCTCTCTCTCCTCTGCCTGAGGAACAGGCCAGTTTGTACTAGGACAGGTAAAAGGTCTCAGCAATGTGCTACGTACAAACTTGCACGTCAGTTCTACCTCTGTAGTTATTCATGACCAAGATGCATCCATTGTGGAGGTGTGCTTGAGGTGAACTTGCAGCAGGTTCAATATTATCTCCTTCCTCTGGCACCACAGATTAGAAGAGAAAATACTCTTTTACCTGAGTCCTTTTTACAGCACTCCTTTCTGATCTTCCCTTAATTCTCTGGGGAGCGTAACGGTTTTCCTCCGGACTGATCTTGTCTTACGCAAACATTTACAGAGGGGCTAAAGAGGGTTTAACCCTGTTCTCCCTCACACTGGTGTGAGATGTGCTGTCCTGTGTTCCTCTATTAGCAGTTTGTACACATGTGCCCTTTGCCTCAGCTCCTCCAAAGCAAGATAGAAACTGAAGTATTGAGCTGTGGTCCACAAGTGTTTTTATGTTGTGTTTGTTCCTTGCTGTGACACAACACAGGAAGAAAGAGCTGGGTCTTCACCCTCAAGGGTGTTTCTCTCCCTGCCTATACCTTCCAATTCTGTGACTAGAGAGCTGCAGGATAGCTCTGGATGTAAAAAAAACAGACCTGAACCTTAGCACAAAGATGCCTTAGAAAGCAAATTTGCAACTCAGCTGCTGAAAAAATTTCCCTCTAAGCTCTCAATCCCTGTCAGTGGCTTTTACGTGTGCATCCCAAGGGCAAGACTGCATTGCAGGCATTTTATGTTGTTCTGTTGCATTATGTGAATTGCAGTAATGCTTTGCTGTTGTTTCTTTGGCTTGCTGGTTTTTGGAAAGTGTTTGGAGATAGGCCTTAAACTTTTGGTTGTTATTGAATGGGGACCTAAAATGATGTTCAGTGGATCTATTGCCAGACTGTTTGCTGTCACTGGGAATGGACTTGAGGACCAATCCTCTTCCATCTAATTCCTTGTTCCTATGCAGCCGAGCATAGTGTCCTCTGAATGACAGAAAGATATAGCAAAGCTGTTCTTTTCTAGGCAAGCAGAGATTTTCCAGCTTTGTTAGGATTTCTCAGGAGAATTAAGTCTGTTACAGGTGACTAGAGAAATATTGATTATGTTGGTCATATTCTAAAGTTAGCATTTGTCGTGGTTTAACCTCAGTCGGCAACAGAGTACTGCACAGCCACTCGCTCGCTCCCCCCCACCCCCAGTGGGATGGGGGGAGAGAATTGGAAGAGTAGAAGTGAGAAAAACTCGTGGGTTGAGAAAAAAACAGTTTAATAATTGAAATAAAATAATAACAACAACAATAATAATAATGTAATAATAATAATACACAAAGCAAGTGATGCACAGTGCAATTGCTCATCACCCACTGACCGATGCCCAGCCAGTCCCCGAGCAGCGGCCCCCCCGGCCAGCTTCCCCCAGTTTATGTACTGATTCCATATGTATGGAATATCCCTTTGGCCAGTTCGGGTCAGCTGTCCTGGCTGTGCCCCCTCCCAGCTTCTTGTGCACCTCCAGCCTTCTCAGTCGGTAGAGCATGGGAAGCTGACAAGTCCTTGACTAGTGTAAGCATTACCTAGCAACAACTAAAACATCACTGTGTTATCAGCATTGTTCTCATCCTAAATCCAGAACACAGCACTGTACCAGCTACTAGGAAGGAAATTAACTCTATCCCTGCCAAAACCAGGACAGCGTTTTAAGAGATTTTTCATAATATTTAAATGATATTATTACTCCTTTTCCAGAGCACCTAATTGCACTATACATCATCTGACTGCATGGAAAAAATATGCTGAAATCTGGAAATGGATGAAAATAAGTGCTTGGGTTAGTCCCACAGCATAATATTTTGTTCTAGAAAAAAAAAAAATCTTTAATTCTTTACACCATAGGAGAAGGGGAAAAGCTGGATTCTATGTATATCCATTATAATTCTGCCCTGGTGACTTTCAGCACATTGCTTTGTTGTGTTAGGTGCTCATGTTCAAATATGGAAATGATGCTTTAGGAAGTAGCTCTTTTTAATAAAATGCATAGAAGTTATGAAGAAAACAGGCTGATGATCACTGTAAGGTGAGAGATGGAGGCAGAATAAGCAATTCAGAAGTAACGTTAAGGTATTCTGTGGGTTACAATTGGATTCTGGGTCATAGACAGACTGTCTGCTATACATATTTGAATAGGCATTGCAAGTACTTCTTGTTGTTGACTGCATTAGGGTCCCAGGGACTGACAGCACTGAACAAATTAGCCAGATATCTTGGATATGTCTGTCTTAACTCTGTTCGCAGACCACCAAGTATATCCCACTTTTCAGAAGCTAGTAGAAACCAGAGTCACAGTATAAATGTAGCTACTGTGCTTTATAATTTAATTAAGAATAGTTTTTGATACTCGGCTGCAGCTGAGTATCAGGTGATTTTTTCAGACTGATTGTTTTGGTTGTGTAAAGAACAAGAGACATGATGTACACTTTTGCTGGTCCAAACCAGATACAAGCACCTCTAATGGTTACTCTGTAGAAAAACAATGTGTGTGAGGGAAAGGGCCTTCTGAGCCTTATTGAAATGAAAGGAGAAAATAGATATTTAAAAGGCTTTCTCAGCTTGTCATGATGGGTTCCAAGCATGGCATTGAGGTAAGTTACAGGCACATCCTGTAACTACCTTTCAGAGGCAATGTGGCAAATGTTAATGACGTCCCCTAACTTGATAACTGCAGAAGAGCAGGCGTATGACATTAATTTTAATGTGCAGAATCTCCTATTGCTTTCTTGGGGAATGTGACCTCTTGATGACAGCAAGAATGACCTAACTCAACATGAGAGTTTAGGATACCTGACATAATGGAATGGGCCATACTGGACACATTTTCCCTCAAAGCTTGTTGAATATAATCTGTTCCATCTGCCTGTTGAAACCCTGATGCTCTGATATTTTCAGTAAGAACAGCTCATGTGCACGCTGCCTATCAAGAAATATTCATGGAAAATAATTGGATACACCAGTTTTGAAACATGAGTCTAAGAACTGCAGACTAATTGTGTCAGTATTCAAGCATAAGAAGAGACAAAATTCAATGAATAAATGATTCATCATTAATTACTGCCATTTCACGGGCACTCAGAGTATGATAGGCACGTGCAAACCTTGCCCAAAGATCATCTAAGAAAAAAAGAATGTGTTCCTGATGACTGCATGAATATTAGGTGCAGTCATCATCAGCAACATAATAGAAATATCTTTTTTGTGAGAAGTTTGTTATTAGACTGTTTTTTCAAGCTAAATCGCTCAGTTACTCTCTGAAGTCAATCATCTCTTTTGCCTCACCCAACCTAACTTGGTTTCTTCTAATGCACCCACCTGTTCTTCCAACGTCTGTCTTGAGACATTTCTGCAATTCTATGAGGAGTTCATGCCTTCAGAAGCAGTGCAGTGTAGCTAAATACATGTGCTAATTTTTTGTGGATGTGGCAGAAGAAAAGGATTTTGCAGAATTATGGGACAGTAGGGTTGTGCAACCAACATTACAAAACTTTTGTATAGTTATTTTTAAAATAAAATTATCAGAACATTATTTGTAGCTTTGTAGAGATTAATTTATTTACAATTTTGTGATTGATTGAAATATTCATGCCATTAATAAATCTTCTGCTCTTGAGGTGTCTGCATTCATGTAAAGTGTGTTCAAGGCCCTTCCATGATAAGGGGTGCAAGGTTACAGAACTAAAACATGGCAAATTCCAATATTTCAATAGCTTTAATGATACTGTCATTTGAACAAGATGAACAACTACATGCACTACAACTTTGTACCACTCTGTAGCATTTAATTTTGTTGGTGGTGATTACAACAGACAGTGCATGCACTGATGCCATGTGTAGCAGCTGTCACACAATAACATTGGGAACAAATTTTCCTTTGACTGTAGAACATGAACTGCAGCTAAAGAAAATGTGGAGCTGAGAATCTGGGAAAATACAAACTGTCATGAATTTGGACCCTTTCTGGCAGCCAAAGGAATAGTGCACCTGTTGGTATCTGGTGACAGAAATGCACAAATTTTAATTCAAACTGAAATTGCTTCCTGGATGTACTATATACAGATGATTTACAGCTTTATAATCTATTATGGCACTCCCTAGAAAATTTCAGTAAAGAAGTAGAACTTGTTGTGTTATGGACTGTGGTGAAAACAGCTGTTTTTTCTACATTTCAAATCCTTATATTTGAGTTCAATTATACAATTTAGATATGAAGAACAAACGGAGGCACTGCATAAAATCTTTGTTGAGACAGCTAAACTGGACTGTAAAAAACACTATGGGAGAAGATGGTATGGTTAAAGAACTACAAGTCTTCATGGGAGTGAATTTTAAGAGGTATGAAAGACTGTTGGACTGTATATAACTGAGGTCAGATCTGCCACTGCAGAACTCAGTCAAGGTGCCCATCTCTATGGCCCACTGGGATCACCATCGGCACAGTAATAGCCCAAAGGCTTATCTGAGCCTCAGTGGAGTCACATAAGTTTTGATCTTATATGTGGAGGGAAACCTTGCTCTGGAATCTGAACATATGGAAATTTAAGATAGTTGACATTAAGATACTGATTTCTAAACACTGACAATATTTAAACCATCACAGTTGCCTATAAATGTATCTGAAATTCTGAAGTGCCAGTAACCGACATGTTTAGGGAATGTCATGTCCTAACAGTAAGTCCTATAGAGAGTGATCTTCAAGTTCTTCCTTATTAGTTTGTTGGTCACTGAGTCAAGCTCTCCATCTACTAAATTTGAAGAATGCCTTTGAACAAAGAGGAATCAGCGTGTAGAGCATATTCTTGTCTTCTCCTCTCTTGAATGACTGGGAGATCTCATTGATCTATCACTTGCATAAATCAGAAGAGTTAGAAGGGAAATAATATGTAACTTTGCACCTTCTTTCTGAATTCAGAAAATCTTCTTGTGATGATTACTGGTCTGTAGCTGGCTATTAAGTGGACCTTCCCCACCCCCTTTTTTTTTTTATTTTTTTAATTCCTTCTGGCTTACTGGGCACCTGGTTGGTCTGATAGTATTAAGACTATGGAGGCAATCAATCTGGACCCTTCTGAGTAGGGCTGGGAGAAGACACTTGACCATCTTGACTTTGCATCTCTATCTCTTTTCTTGGCTCATAACAAAATGAAGCTGTCAGTCCTTAGGTCTGCTAAGAATGTTTATATTCTCACTGGTTACACTGGTGAATAGCAAGGCAAAAAGATGCAAACCTTCTGTGTGTAGGAAATAGTGGTCTTTCTCATATTTGTGGTTGTATGAGGCTTTTAGAAACTGCAGCTAATCACAGATTGCGTCTGTTGTAGTTGCTTGATGTTTTCCCAGGATACGAAGCAAAAGCAAGGGTTTCAGCCTGTACTTTAAATACTGTAAAGTTTTGAGAATACTGAACAGATGCTCTTTCTTTGAGGTATCAAAAAAACTCTATAAATCAAAACAAAGCAATCTTACAGTTATTGAAAATGGGAACTTCTAAGTGGTAAAATTTAAATACTGGTGAAAACCCTCATATTTGCAAGAAAATACTTCAAATTCTTTGAAGAACAGACCATATGTGTGTTCTTACACATCTACTATCACCTATTGGCAGGGTAACTGTTATTTTCAAGATAGTTTTTCCAAAAACAAATTGCTTGAAGATGCAGACTGAAATTTCCTGAGAATTGCAGAAGTGAAATATGTGCTGAAGACTTCACTAAATACAGTATCTTCATACAGTGGTCTTCGTGAAAGCCTAAAATAACTTTTGTCATTTGTTAAATTCAGTAGTCTTTTTTTATTTACTTGCTTTATTAAAATATATTTGAGAATACAAACCCCACAATTCCCATGATATATTTTCATGATATATTTTTATTTCTTTTTATTATTGCCAAGACTATTTTACAAGAGAGCTATTAAGGCAGGCAGCTGGACAATGAATAAAGGCTATAAAGATTGGGTCTGACAGAAAAAATATCGCCCTAAACTTAAGGGATTTGTTATTTCAGTTATTAATACTTATTTTAGTTTGTTACAAGAAGCTGCAAAGATGTGGATTGCTGAATAACATGAAAAGTTATTATAAATGGTTTCAACGAGTGACAAATTTGAGGTGCTTTAAGCATAAGGTTACCTGTCTAGTTCAAGTGGATATTTTACCATTCGGGGTGCCTTTGGTTACATCTGGCTGTATATCCTAAAAGTGTTAAGTGACACAAGAAATTTTAATACAGACAGTGTTTTTAAATTCCTTGAAGCAAGAAAAACTGATATTTTAAGATTATCTTCTCTTCAAAAAGGGACCTTTAAATATTTTCTGAAGTAGTGTACTTTATTATCTGTTTCATGAACATATGTAGGGCTGCCTCCCTATTAGACAGCTTTAAAACTCTTTTAAAGTAGTCAAAATTTGCCTGTGAGAGAACTAATTTCTACATTGCTAGAATGCAGACATTTCAGGAGTGGAACCTGCCACATTTTTATAATTCACAACACCTAAAGCAAGGACTTAGGAGGAAAAGATAACATGTTCTCTTGGGATGGAAAAGAAAATTTCTGAAGTAATGGGAGAGGAGCTGTTGCAAAATTTGGCCAAATTACTTGTTAAATAGAGCACTTAATAGCATAGCTTTATAGCATGTATCAAAAGTGATGTATAAAATGAGCTACCTGTTGAAAGAGGATATACAGTGATATTTCTGAGGTTTAGAGAGATTTTTAATAAAAACAAAAGCATAAGAGGAAACTTGGGTTGTTAAAGGTCTAAGGTAACTAAGCATCCTGACCTTTTAGGTACATGACTGCTGCAATTAACAAATTTTCATGTCAGTGAACTGGCAGCAGAGTTACAGATCTATCAAAAGCTTAGAAAGGAAAGAAGGACAAAATGTTTTTGTGTTCTTTAATATTTGGGTGTTTTGTTCACAGCATAGATTTTATTTTGGTTTCACTGTGTCAACAGTACTATAAAGCTTTTTTGTTGCCAAAAAAAAAGAAATTGCCGCAGCGAAATAAGATACGTGTTGCTGTGGGTATTGGGAATGTCTGTGTCAGTTAAAGGCATTTTCTCCATTGCAGTAACAGGAAAACAGACCTTAGATAACATGCATAGTCAACAGGTCTGTTTCCCAAGGGACATATTTTGTCACTAGATACCTGGTTTGTTACAATGGCGTATGCCATGCCCATGGTCATCCCGACGTTTAGACAGTACTTGGGAATAGCAGGAACAGTAGACCAAGACTTGGCTGTGTTCATATCCCTTTTCTGTATCCTCACAACCAGGGAGTATTAAAGGAAAGGTCTGCTGCACATCTTCCTGAAGCAGGCCTGATACCTGCAAGTGCCAGAACTTTTCTTGCCTACAGCTAAAAATTCTTCTTGTGTGGTAGAGAGAAACCCACTGTCTCAGCCCACCAGGCGCTTGGTTTGCCACTGGTAACAGGTTGCTCTGGATGCGCTGAACAGTGAAAACCACCGTTTTCATTTGGCAGTCTATGTATTTATTCCCATGGGCCGTCTTGTCCTGTTATTCTCACTGCTTGTCCCTTCCTTCCTCCTGCTCTTTCCTTTCCCTCTTTGTCCTCCTTCCCAACTCTTTAACTTTCTCCTCCTAACTTTTCTCTTTCCTCCTGACTGGCATACCAAAGGCTGTTGTTATGCCAGTAGCTCTTTTGTATGCTGTATATGTTCTCTGTGGTTTTTGTTTTGATCTTTTTTTGAATCAAGGGTCGACAGGACAAATAGTGTGTCCAAAATATATGGTAAAATGGTACAGCCCTGTAGAAGTTACCAAATTGTAAATAATCACATAAATAATTATTCCTCTATTTCTTGTCTAAAGGTCAGAAAGCTGTGATTCATTGTGAATGCACAAGACATCTCTCTGGATACTGATGTTGGTGTACAAGGTATTCTAAATGCCACAGCCACAAATTAAATAAGAGCTATAATAAGAAACCATATGAAAACAGGGTGACAGTAACACAGTTATTGCAGTAGTCTTTGTTGTCTCATTGGTGTTCATATCAGAAGAGTGTAGGGTGAGAAATGAAACTGGTTATATATAGTGAGGGAAACTTTATCTCAAGCATTTCCAAGTATAGGTCCATGTCTGTGGCATGTGCAGTGGCACAGGTAGGCGTACAGGGTGATATTTACCTGCCCTACTTAAAGGGTTCAAATGCTATGTATTTGTGATGGTGTTAAGGTATTATAAGCTGTCTCATAGACAGCATGGAAAGATGAAGGCAGCTTCAGAAGCCGATATATTTGACTTATCTTAAATATTTGCAATGGGATGAGATGAGCAGCACTCTGGTAGGGCTGGTTTCTCCCCAGTGACAATAAGCACAGCCTGAATGGTTACCTTGTATTCTATTATCTAACTTTTAGACACTAAAATTTAGGTGATACTGCTGTCATTTGTGATTACCTGATTTATATGCACTTTTTGGAGAACAGCCAAAATATTCAGGCCTAGGGCTAGTGGAACATTTTGAAGGTTTATTTTTTCTCCCTATACGGTCTCGCTCTACACAAACTGCTTCACAGCACAATGAAAATAAGGGCAATGAGGTCTACATGGAACAATCAACTGAGTGCCTTTCGGCGCTAGCAGATGTTCAGTAGTGACTCTGATTTTGATTTGCTTGGGATGCACTCCCCTGCTTTCTACAGCTGTGTGCCCAACCCCACTGCTATATAACAGAGTACCTATAATAAGGGTAGCAGAAAGGACTGTGTTTCTGGGTCTCGGTCACCTCTAGGGCACAGTCATGCCATATTGATAAAATTTGGATAAATATGCATTGTACTTATATTTTATCCCTGTATTGGTGTAACCATAGCACAAACACATGTTATCTAGCAGAGAAGCAGGGTGGTCTAGTGTAGTGGTCTCCAAAGTAGGGTTTGCACACCTCAGTGAGTGTGCAAGACAATCCATTGGGGTGCAGGAAGAATTTATTTTTGGTAGTGTTAATAAAATAAAGAAAATAAATTTAACAGTAGTGTTTATTTCATCTTTATCTTACCTTTTTAAAATTTTTGTTTCTGGGTATGTTTATAATAATATTATTATTAATACGGTGTTATTAATAGTAATAGCTACAGTATATTATTTTTAATAATAGAGTAGTACATGTATATAGTTTATAAATAAATATATATTGGGGTGTGTGCTTGAAAATTTTTTACTGGTAAGGCTGCACAATCAAAAAAGCTTGGAGACCACTGGTCTAGTGGATATGATAATACTGAAATTTTGACAGCAAGATTTGCTGGAGGAAGTCTGTCAGAGCCCTTAATTGTGGTTTTGATGGTTTCATGAAACTAAAGGTTTTTGCTCTGCTGATCTCATCTGATGCAGAAATTGGCTCCTGTTTATTTGAGGAAACTGCTACCTTGTGCAATGTACTCTCAAAGCCATAGACCTGTCACCATTTAGTGGAAAACACAATATGGCCTCTAATGGAGCCTAGAGAGAGCAGAAGGTAGGCATGTTAAAGTAGCGCTTTTTAAATATATTTAGAAAGCATTATTCATGAAGAAACAGATCTTGCTTTGGAGCCCCTGTTATGAAATTTTAAAAGTAACAACATAGTCATCTTATTAGCAGGGTTGCCTGTGGGACAGACAAAATTGATCGGGAGGCTACCTATGCCTCCATCACTTTGGACAGGCAGTCAGGCTTGGATCCAAGTGTGTGTTTTGCCAATAGATTTTATCCTTTTCTTCACAAAGCAAAACCACATACCTATAATGCTTTGTGGATTTCAGCTGTATAAAACCTGATATTTCACCTTTTTTTTACCAGATTAAGAGCTGTCATAAATTATTCATTTTTAGTTTCAAGTTTGGGGACTAGATCTGGTCATGCTGGAATCAAATAGTCTAGTAAAGGCCCATAGGAAGTGTTGTGTGTAGTTCTGATCAAGTTTCAGAAGATGTCAAGGCAGACCAATGAAGCATCTCGAAGAAAGAAGAGGAACAGCACAGTCATGGTGTAAAGTGTGGCAAGTTGACCCTGAACTATTTGTGAGTCTGCCTGTGTAGGAGGAATTGTCCTGTTTAGCCAGCAGCAGAGCCCATCAGTCCCAGTTTCCTACTGGAATAACTGTCAAGACCATGTTACATCAATTTCCTCTCTTCCAGTGTAGGAAGAGGCTACACTTTCAGTAACAAGGGAGATGGTACCTTCATACAATTTTTCCAGTCTAGTCATAAAATTTTTAAAGCAGTTTGGGATCTTTGAATGTGGTTTGCAGGACTGATTTTTAGTTCTTCTGAGCACCTGAATTTTCAAATTGCGTCTATGGGAGTGGTAGGACTAAGCATGTCCAAAAATCGGTTCCCAGAGGTCCTTTAAGTGTCAGTCATTACTCTTTTTTCTTTTTTTTCTTTTGGAGTTTCTTTTTTTGAAGACTAGTTATAACAGGACTGTTTTTCTGATGAGCGGTGATTCTGTTTCATCCATAATCAACTATTTAAAGCTGCAAGATGTTGATGTGACCCAGTAGCCATTTTCCCAGAGTGAGGGACACTATTCTTGGGTTGTACCTGGAAACTGAGAACATCTAGTAATCTTTCCTAAGTTTACTGCTGAAAATCTTCTAGCTCTGCCTTCAGATCTGTCCAAGTTTCTTAATCATGCTTTTCAAGACTTGAATGATGATATTCCTCTGGGAGAGTTGCAAGCTCTCCAGCAAGTCTTTCCATTTTCATAATTTCATCATTTAGAAGATGTCAATTTAGGTAAAGACACATGAACAAATTATGAGAGGACACAAATTTAGTGCATCATTTATAATACTACAGTAACAACCTGGGCAGATGCTGCTGCCCTAAATGTGATGTTACTTGTCTCTGGAGCATGTATGTGAGTATCTGTTAAAGAGCAGTGTCAAATATTCTTTACATTCCTGTACCAGCATATCTGATTGTAATTTTTCTGTGTCCTAATTCCTTAGATAACCAAATGACGTGTACAGTCCAAGCCTGAACTTTTCCTATGAGACTGTTTTTTCACACTGCTCTAACTCCTTTGGTTTTAGTGTCATGGTGGCTTGGTTTGCATTCTAACGTTTGCCTGGTGCAGTTGTCGTCTTTAAGTGAGAAACAGTCATGCTCCTTCTGCTTCTGTACTAGAGAGCACTGATAGCATAGGTGTGAGAATCTAGCATAGATAACATCAAAAAAATGGGGAACACAGACTATGAGGTAGAAAGAATCTTAAAAATGCATAAAATACACATTAAAACAAGGAGTAGCATATGCTGTTTCTGCTTTTCTGAGTTCTGTTGGAGGGTATTTAGGAAGCACACTTGGTTGAAGTGTTTATGGTTTTGGTTTGCAAGTGTGCTCAGGGATCTCACATTTCATGTTAACAAAGTTAATCCAGGTGTGAAGTGTACTGCTTATAAAGAAGAGAGAGAAGATAGGGTTAATGTCATCTGGGAAGGGAAGTGCATCAGTAACTTACCAGTTTTGTTCTCCCAGTCTGTTCTGAGCCACTTAGAAATCATCCAAAACCAAGAAAGGTCTCTGTGCTTATGTTCTTAAAACCTTCATGAGTCAATCAAACTGCTTGTTTTCTTGTGTTGCTTCATAAGACTGCAATCTTGTCTTTTTTAATCTTAATTCCATGAGATAGTTTTAGTTCTCTTGTACTCTTAAAAATGCCCAAAGGTTTCAATCAAATTTGGGATCCTCACACATTACTTACTGTATTGATAAACAGAGATTGTCCCTGCCCCCAGACTTCATAGTATATGGAAACAGGATGTGAATTATTATAAGTGATGGCTGGACTGGAGACTGTAAATGATAATGACTGTAGAGGAATATAAATTACTCTCTGTTCATTTCAGTTTTTTCATTTTAGTTAATATATAGCTAGATAATCCTTTCTACTGAGCAGATTGGCATTGATAATTAACAGATTATTTCACAGGGGTTGCAACAAAAATGAATATTGAGAAGATCCTCCAAAGGGAACAGGGAGAAAATCTGATGGATTTTTCAGACATACTATCTTGCCTTGTGGAGAAGGAAAAATTATAATAAAAAGTTGACTGAAATATTTCTTTGTAGAGGGGGTGTCGTGGTTTAACCTCAGTTGGCAACTAAGCACCACGCAGCCGCTCGCTCACTCCCCCCCCGGTGGGATGGGGGAGAGAATTGGAAAAGCACAAGTGAGAAAAACTCGTGCGTTGAGATAAAAACAGTTTAATAATTGAAATAAAATGATAGTAATAATATGATAATAATAACAATACACAAAGCAAGTGATGCACAGTACAATTGCTCACCACCCGCCGACCGATGCCCAGCCAGTCCCCGAGCAGCGGCCCCCCCGGCCAGCTTCCCCCAGTCCATGTACTGAGCATGACGGCACAGCGTATAAAGCAAGTGATGCACAGTACAATTGCTCACCACCCGCCGACCGATGCCCAGCCAGTCCCCGAGCAGCGGCCCCCCCGGCCAGCTTCCCCCAGTTTATGTACTGAGCATGACGTCACATGGTATGGAATGTCCCTTTGGCCAGTTTGGCTGTGCCCCCTCCCAGCTTCTTGTGCACCTCCAGCCTTCTCAGTTGGTAGAGCATGGAAAACTAGAAAGTCCTTGGCCAGTGTAAGCATTACCTAGCAACAACTAAAACATCGGTGCCTTATCAATTTTGTTCCCATCCTAAATCCAAAATGCAGCACTGTACCAGCTACTAGGAAGGAAATTAACTCTATCCCTGCCAAAACCAGCACAGGGGACTTTTCAAAATGAGCAGCAGAGTTTGAATGTCTTGCTGGAGTTGAGACACTGTTATTAAAAAATATTCAATGCCCTTTTTCAGAAGATACAGACTTTCACTGTCTTATTTTGACTAGAACCTGACTGGTGAAAATGGTGGCATATTCTACAGTCATTGCTGAAGCCTCAGGATGACCTGAATCACAGCATGGGCCTTGCAGTTGAAATCTGTAGAGAAACTCTAGTTCAGATAGATTTTGTGCTGCATTATAAGACAAAATTTGACATAGGACATATGGTTTTTTATAGAAAATTTTAAAACTTTATTACTAAAAAATAATTTCTTGTCATCAAGCTCCGTAAGGAAATCACAAGTAAATAAAGGAGAAAGAATTGTCCTGTTTGTTCAAGTTGCATTAGCAGAGAAGTTACAAAAGTAAGATTTGAAATAAAACAAAATTGTTGTGCCATAGAGCTTTGTCAAAGTATTACATTGGTTAATACTATCACCACATCAAGAAATGGCTCTAAAAATAAATCACTGGAAAATCTGTTTCTTAGGCTATGTTGACTGTGGAGCTTTTTTCTTATTTTATAATAATGCATGCCTCCAAAATTTGAGGTTTTCATAGGCCAAAAATAAATGAATGCTCAAAAAGTGTTTTGCAATAGTAAAAAGGTGACTCTGATTATACATTGCAATTACATTTTGTCTTCATGGAAATGAGTATGCAAAGGCTAAAGTGTTCTATACATACTGATGTTAAATAGGATTCTGTATAACTTCTGAATTTCTAAGTAGGAGGGTGCCAGCGATGAAGGGACTGTTTGTCCTGAGCAGTTGGTCCCCTAATTCCCTGCTGTTACTTCAGAAGTCTGTGGGTCTCTGTTGTGGCTTTCTTAACTTCTTACTAACTTAGTGCTCTGCCTGACATGACCTGGTGAGAAGGACAATGTCATACTGCATGCTCAGTGTGGGCTGAACTCCTCCATTCACACTGAGCCTGAACTCGTCTTGGTGAGTAAATTACTGGAGCAATCCCACTGTTTTTGTTGAAATTCAGAAAAGTGTCATTGGCTGAAAGTGGCTCTGTAATCCTGCTCTACCTCTTTGAATAATGATCTTCTGTTCCTTACTAGAGCAAAACAGTAATTATGCGTTTATAATGTGGGGTTTTTCATGTAAAACCACTGAGATATAGTGTTCCACAGAACTGTACTGACAGGTTCCTAGAGAAGATTTAAAGAATGGGCAGGAAGGAAGATTGATTATATCTGGGGAAAAATAATCCCAAATACCTTCAACAGGAAGAAGACTGATGGAAATCAATAATGTTGAAAAACAGACCTATGGGCAATAATAGACAATTAGATATAAGATTGTTGTGAAATATGGCAGCAAAAAGTCAAAGCAGCTTAGAACTGCAGCACATTTAGAGGCATCACAGCTAGAAGAGAAGGTGACAATGCCCCTTTTTGAGAGCTGCTAACGCTACAACTAGAAAAAATGCTGCAGTACTGGGCACTTCAGAACTAGAAAGTTGCTAAAAAAAATCAGGAAAGGGCCATGGATAGTAACCACTGTGGTGAAGAACCTGAAACTATTACCTTGGGAAGGAAGAGTAGAGACTGGCAGGGGAGACACCGTGATCAGGCAGGTGGTTTTCCTAGGGCAAGGCTCATCCCCTGCACTCCGGGTGTGCTGACCCCTGTGATTTCCCCAAATGCGGGAAACTCGGCTGCATAATTTGTGGTAGTGGGGGACTGCATTCGTGTTTTTATTTTTTATCTTTTTTTTAGAACGCAATCTGGCCGCTGTCGTTAAAGACAACAAAAAAAGTTTTTACAAATATATTAATAACAAGAAGAGAGCCAAGGAGAATCTCCATCCTTTATTGGATGCGGGGGGGAACATTGTCACCGAGGATGAGGAAAAGGCTGAGTTACTTAATGCCTTCTTCGCCTCAGACTTTAACAGGCAGACCAGTTATCCTCAGGGTGTTCAGCCCCCTGAGCTGGAAGACAGGGGTGGTGAGCAGGATGAACCCCCCATAATCCAAGAGGAGCAGTCAATGTCCTGCTATGCCACCTGGATGCTCACAAGTCTATGGGGCCGGATGGGATCCACCCGAGAGTGCTGAGGGAGCTGGCGGAA
>NW_008825545.1:942731-946970 GCF_000699105.1 Pygoscelis adeliae
GATGATCTTAGAGGTCTTTTCCAACCTTAATGATTCTATGATTCTATGACGGAAAATTATTTTTGATTAATGCAACTTGAAAAATGGGAATGTGTTTTATTTGTGATGGTGGTGGTTGTTGAAAAATATAGCTTTATAGATACTGAAAAAATTGTGGATATAACAAAATTTTTATTTTGATAATGACACATATGGTATTATTACCTTAACAGAAATTACATTAATACATGGTATTTTTATTTGTTATGTTACCATTTCATATTTTGTCCAATGGTTTTATATTATCAGAAAAAGGGCAGAATTCAGTGGCTGAAGGAAAGTCAGTTAGTAATGTGTAGGTACTTTTGGGAGGTCGTTTTGCCACCAGCTACAGCTCCTGAAAGGCATGGGTCTCCTGTTGCTCCTGTGCCACATCTGCCAGGGCAGTGTCAGTACCTCAGGTGCTGCTGGGCCCACAGGAGACTAGGCACTTCCAACATCTGAAACAGTTCTGGATGTCCATATTTGGGTGACTGAATTCTACGTAAAGCATTTAAATAAAATAATTTCAATTTCTTCATATTGTTTTCTTTCCTAATTTCTGTTCTTAAAGAAGATGGCAAAAACCCCTTTTCTAAAGAGCTGAAATTGTCTCTTTTTCTGGTTGAAATCCAGCAAAATCATGTAAAGATACAAAAAGCAAGAAAGGTAAAGAATGAAATATACATTCGAAAGAGATTAGCTAGGATGTCTAAGAATCAAGGAGGATCTTGATGACTGCTAGGACAGCTTTTGAGACTGCCTACCTTTTTAGAGTATCAACCTATATTTTAGCTGCTCAGCTGTCACATAGAAGAAATACTGGAACTAAATGACTGTTTTATGTTTCACTTGATACTGTTATGATCAGCTCAGAGCATGCCAGTCAAAGCAGACTTCAAAGGTGGTCTTACTGCTGCTTTAAGGTGACCAGGGAATCCTTAAATCGACCTGAGGCAGGGATCTCCCACTGCTGAGCATGCACAGACATATAATTCTAGATATGGAAGGAGTTTTGAGCTCTCTAGAGTGTGTCTATGCACTTACAGGACTGGATGTATAAGTTCAGGAGAACTGTTTTTGTTGTTCTTGAGGCTACTAAGTGCCTAAAATCTGTGTATTTCAAACTAAGATGATGTAAGATAGTCTGGATCCTGCTCTAAGTGACAGAAAAGATGAGGCTAGCCACGTCATCTACAGTTGCCCTTGCCTTTTCACCTGTGATAAATCTGGAATATTGTTCACTGATTCTTCAACAAACATTTCTGGATCACTGGAAGTGGCCGCCCTAGTGGTATTAGTATATCTGTAATAGCCTAATGTGTTGGAGGTGAGGAGATCGTAACAGTGTTACCAGGACCTTAGTGATAAAGACAGGAATCAAGAAAAGGATTTTTTGCATGGAGACCAGATGACATGCTTGTTTGAGACACAGCCATTCGGAGTTATTGTTATGCAGCATACTTGTCATATTTAGATACCTCTTTCCTTTCCCTCTTTCCCCCCACCCCACAATGCCAGATAAGATTGCCAATTTAAGAACATCAGTTTTACAGAAAAGCCCTCCAAAAAACCTGGATAGCGTCAATGAGGAAAAAAGTGTTCTGAGAAAGGAATGAATCACTGAGAAACAAGTTGTTCTCTCTCTCTTTCTCTCTGCGTATGCATCTTATGTACACTTAAATTCTCTATGTGAGTGTACCCTTGAATGTTTGGTCCTCTTTTCTTTAGGGGGAATTAAGGTTGATGTTGATTTTTTTTTTAGTGCCTAAAGTAAAGATAGTAAATGAACATTAGCAGCATATAAATTTGTTAACTTTAAAGTCTTGAGGCAAAATGATTATAATAGAAATTATTTGGACTAAATAGCAATCTGAACTGTGCACTTCAGACCAAAGGAGTGATATCTATTAAATATCTTTAACAGAATAATATTCCTCCAGCCCAGCAAATCTTTCCATGGATGAAGACTGGGGAAGAGGGATAAAAGGTGATGAAAATTGAAATTCTTTACAGATTTTGCCACATGAAATGCTATTAATGCAAGGAAGAAATATTTAAATAGATTTAACAATAAAAAAAGCATCAAGATGTCTGATAAATTGTACAAGGTGCACAACTGAAATGTAAAAATGCAACGGGTATTGTACCAAAATGCATTGTTACTCTATTAAAAATGTTTTCATGTACATGACAAGTGGAAAAGCACTTGTTTTGTTATGTTTTTATGTTTTGTAATGTGCAACATGAGCTTTTTATATAATCAGTATATATCAGTCTGTACAATATCAAAGGATGAATATTATTTAGGATGATTTTTGTTTACTTTCATTCGCAGTCTTTTCATATTACTTTATGTAACTACACCAGACTTTAGAGATCTGCAATACAGCATACAATTATTTAAGGTGCTGGTAGATCACTCAGCATCATCAACTCCCATTGACATCATCTCAGCTACAAGAAGCTTCTCAGCTTCAAGAAGAACTGTAAAATGCCGTATGTCCCCAGTCAGAATCACTGCAATGAGCAAGGCTAGGAAGCTGTTGAGCAGGTGTTTTTGGAAGTTTCCATCTCTCTTTTAATCCTCTTCCAAACAAACAAGAAAAAGTGTATTTGTTTAATAAATTCCCAATTTCTATGTCTTCATACTTTTTGTGGTTGAACAAATACTCTTGTATGGCAGGCATGTTTTATAGGACCTATACAAATACAGTCGTCTCCTGCATGTGCACACTTGTGGCTCTTGAACAGCACTTAAGCAACTCTTGTGATTCTGCAGAATGAGTAGAACAGTATTAATGAGTTAAAACAGGAATCTGGAATGGGGAGAACATGTCAGGCAACCTGATTATTTGATCTCTCTTCCTAAATCTAATTTAACAGTTTTCACTTGATGAAATGATCAAAGCTGTTTTCTGCAGTGCTGACATCATTTTGATCAGGTTAATAATCTGGGATATAAAAGGTTCATAGTACATGTCCTCAGACCCCCAAATGTGATTGCTTAAGCTCAATTGTCAAATTCCACAGAAATGTTACCTTTCTCTCTGTGTGTTTGTGCATATAAGCACATACACATGGTACAGGCACTTGCAGATATTGTGAGTGTGTGTATATTGGAAGACCATTCTTCAAAAATACTAACCAGGACTTCAACTTGGACCTTTAATTCCAGTATGATGAATTTAAAGAGTTTTTCAAGTCAGACAAAGTACTGAGAAAATCTGTCTAGTTTATAAATGGTTTATAGGCTTGCTGTTGTCTTTTGCATCTCAATATGAGCCTCTTGCAGATGAATCCTTACTGCTTTCTTAGCTAGTTCTGCAGAAACAAGAGTGAAGACTATGCCACAGAACTGTGATATTACTCTACAGATGTTTTGTCATATGAAAAAGACTGCACATGGAGGTAGGATGAGGAAAAGAGAATCCTGAGGTCTAACCTTCATCACCTTACTTAGCCAAAGTGAAAGGCTAATTTGTTCAGGTGGCCTATGAAGTCTGGGAATGATTTGGTGTCTTCTGATTGGTGATTCAGTATGGAGAGTCTAACCTCCTTGATACAAGCCTTACACTGGTATGTAAACTCAGACATTATGGAAGATCTACAGTGTATAACTGGAAGGACTATAGCCTGCTTAACTCATTCAGTGCATAATCTGGTGAAAACTCGTTAAAATGGCCACATGCATCATTTGGCCAGAAAGAGAGAAGAGATGTATTTCCCGTGTACAAAAGTAAAAATTTGAGAGTGGGGGCACAGGGCTTGTTGGGTGGAAAGCTGTTTGGGTTTATAGGTAATGGAAAGGATAACGAAGTGGTAAAATAAAATAAATGCTAGAATGTCCATGTCATACCTATAAACAGTATTGGTCACACAGAAAAGATGGATGCACTCAAGCCACAGGAATTTGAAGACATTTAAATGCACAGCAATACATGAAGAAAAGAGTGTCCAATAAGGCACTTTGGCTAGGTGGGCTAAAGACATCGTTAAGTATAGGGGGTGTGTGTGTTTCTATATATATGTATTTAGTATTAGCTATAAGGAAGAAATTCTTCACTATGAGGGTGGTGAGGCACTGGAACAAGTTGCCCAGAGTAGTTGTGGATGCCCCATCCCTTAGAATAGAATAGAATAGAATAGAATAGAATAGAATAGAATAGAATAGAATAGAATAGAATAGAATATTTTCAGTTGGAAGGGGCCTACAAAGGT
>NW_008825545.1:947393-955122 GCF_000699105.1 Pygoscelis adeliae
AGGAATCTGTAGGGAGTAATGAGGTCGCCCCCTCAGCCTCCTTTTCTCCAAACTAGCCAAGCCCAAAGTCCTTAGCCGCTCCTCATAGGACATTCCTTCCATCCCTTTCACCAGCTCTGTTGCCCTCCTCTGGATGCATTCAAGGACCTTCACATCCTTCTTAAATTGTGAGGCCCAGAACTGTGCACAGTATTCAAGGGGAGGCCGCACCAACGCTGAATACAGTGGGATAATCACCTCTTTTGACTGGCTGGTTATGCTGTATTTAATGCCCCCAGGACGCGGTTTGCCCTCTTGGCTGCCAGGGCACACTGCTGACTCATACTGAGCCTGGTGTCGAGCAGCACCCCCAGGTCCCTTTCTGCAGGGCCGCTCTCCAGCCACTCCTCTCCTAGTTTATACCTGTGCCCAGCGTTACTCCATCCTAGGTGCAGAATCTGGCATTTCGACTTGTTATATTTCATCCCATTAATCATTGCCCAATCTATCTAGATCCCTCTGCAAGGCATCCTGTCCCTCAAAAGAGTCAACAGCACCTCCCATATTACCTCTATATGTGTTAGTGAGAGTAATATTGAAACAATGTATTCAATTTTGAGTCCTGCAGTTAAAACAAATGGTTCATAGAAAGAAAAAGTTTAAGAGCTGGAAAGTATATCGTAAGATGGGAGACATAAGAAGCTCACTGAAGAGAAGATCAAGAGGTGATTTGAACTACTCTGTGTGTCTCTTCTCAGGAAGAGGAGATATCCTTTGTAGAACAAAAGATATTGCAATGTTCAATAGCTAAAACTGGTGCTGGACAACTTCAGGGAGAAAAATTTTGTTTACCAGTAGCATTATCTAAGATAAGAAAATTCAGCAAATTATGTAAGATAGTTCCGCTGCTGAATACTGTCAGCCAAGTCTGGAGATTTTTCTAGCTGAATGCTTTAGAGCACTAGTGATGTGGTAGCTGTTGAACAAAAAGATGATCTCTGCACCTGGGAATTCAGAAACAACAGAAAACAAAAGAAAATAGAATTCACCAGTTCAACCTAAAGGTATGGGTTTGAATTAGAAACTTCTGTGTGATGTAGGGTATTCTGTGCAGGAGATTATACCACGCATTAGTAATAAGTTCTAGATTTTCTTTAAAATCAATAAATTACAACTCAGAATAGGAACTGAATGAAAAAAGTAATATAAACCTTTTCATTTTAGAAAACATCCGACACTGGCTGCTGAAAGAGGAGAATGATCAGACATGAAAGAAAAATGTTCTGACTGTGTAGGCACTCTAAATAAAGCACACACTGTTAGGGCTCCTTTACTGATTCCTTCTTCACTGAATACAAGCAGAGCTCTGTTGTAACAAGTGGATCATCACTTCCAGAGCTCTTCTATAATCTCGTAAACTGGGGTCATTATACACCTAGCAAAAGAAAAGTGTGTCTGGCTTCTTTCTGCAGCTTCAAAAAAATCTAAAAAAAAAGACTCCCTCTTCATTACTGAGGTTTTGTTTTTCTTGACAAATGCTAAAGCAACAGTTTTTGAAAACTTCTGTTGGGGCTCATTTCTTTTTAGTTCTCATCACCGAATTTTTTAATCTTTTCAGCAAGAGCAGAGTAGAATTGTTGCTCTTAAAATGTTAGCCAGAGTGGGCACTCTCCACTTCACAGGCTGGTGGTTGGAAGGCTGTCCTTTGTCCGCCTGACGGGAGATGAAGGTTGAAGTAGCCATGGAATATCAGTGTCTCACTTGTTGCCTATTTTGTAGAAAAAGTGGTGGGCTATTCACTGAACTATGTCACCTTTGAAAGTGACAGCTGTAACCGTATTTTGTAAAAGCCCTGTTCTGTTAGACTGGAAATGCTTTTACAGTTCGAACCCCTTGAGGGACTTTAATGGGAACCAGAATTCAGGTTTGATTTTAATAGGGCTTTTGTTTGACATAGATGCTGAGCTGTTTAAGCCTGTCAAGGATGAGATAGTCCTAGGCATAAGCAGAATTGGGGCTCTAAGCAGCAGGGAACTGTAACACCACTAACAATGGCATCTATAGGGTTGAAGTGCCTGCAGAGGTAAGAAGGAAATAAATCTTTTCTCCATGTTTCCTGGTTTAGGTTTAAAAATAAATTCCACTTGAGACACCAAAATGCAGTTTAGATCCTGCCATTATGGTTAGAGTAGGTAAAACACTAGGAGGTAAGTCATAAAGAACACACAGTGGGAATAAGATGCATCAGATGATCAAATAGATGTTTTTTCTTTTTCTCTCTGGATGTATAAAATTTAATAGGAATTAGGAAATCCATGGAAGAATCTACAAGAACTCCTGGGAAGAGGCATATTTTAACTGATATGGTGCACAGCTAAGAATAAGGAGGATGTATTTGACTTTTTCAATGTGATAAAATTACATATGTCCAGTCATTCACAAAACTAGCACCTAAGTCATGTGGAAAACATCACAGAGGTGAAAATATTATGATTTTAAAACTCCACTGCTTCTCTTATAGTTTCATCCAGCTAGACACTGAACATTATCAAAAGCATCCAACCTTATTCATTCTGGTACTTGTGTGGGCTTTATTGATCAAATGTCTATGGAAGTAAACACAGTCAGTTAAGGAGGACAATGAATTAGTTACTTGATGTCCCAAGATGCTGATTTCTTCCTGGAATATGTTGATTAACTGCAACCCACTCCCCAGTTACTAGCAAGAATTCAGAATGCAGTTTCCATCCAGAACATCCTCAGTACCCTGCTGGATAGGGCCACAACATGGCGAACGTCTGCACAAAATATCAATGTGACTTGACACGAAATTAGTAATATAATTGCTTTTTAGTGATTTAATTTATATTCAGGAAAATTGGAGCCATGAAGTTCTGCTTTAATGTGCTGCCAGGTATGAACTGTCCAGGCATGAAAGTATAGCATTTGGCCACATATTATGTCATCAGAATCCATCTAAAATGTACTAAAATGCAAGGAAAAAACCCCAGAAGCTGGAAAAGGAAGCAATTGAACACTAGAACAGTAGGGACAATGAATATACTTTGAAGATGCTGCTAAACCAGGTTCTCATTGCACTTAATTATCTGTGCTCATGGGTGCAATTCATTGTCTTTTGTGACGTCACTTCCTATATGAACGTTAGTAAAGGGAGAATCAGATTTATTGCATATATCCCATGGAGTTCCTGTCCTAGCTCCTCAAATGAAGATCTGCAATGACATGTAGGCCATGTTTACATGTACAGGTTTGGACAGTTGTGCTCCTGTTCCATCTGTGCTCTTAGACAGCTGGGTTAAAGCCAGCAGCACGTTATCATAGTGCTAATCCTAAAATAATAAACCAGGTAATATGGTTCTGTAGTTTTTGGACTGGAACTGGCTTATATCCAGCCAGCTCAGACCTTAAGTGAACAAGTAACAACATCTGCTTTTGTGGATATGCTTGTACAATCACACAGGATTGTGTGCAGCTCTGCATTCCCAGGATGTACCTATTTGATATTACCTTTGCTTTCTTTCCATCTGTTGTAGAATTTAGGGGGCAAAGGTAGGACTTAAAAAAAGTTGTTCACTGATATTGTGCTGACAGTAGCTCAGCTAATCCTAAACTTTTTATTTTTATGCATTGTACTTGATGTTAAGAATGGTGCATTTTATCTCAGCAGCAGCTCTTTATCATTCTTTCTTTCTCTTAGTGGAGGAGAAGGAGGAGGATAGAGATCAATAAGCCCTTGGTTATCTTGGATTGTTAATGATGAGCAGCATATTTCTAGCTCAAATTATTTCTTCTTGGAGATGGCACTTGAATATGTGCACATAAAGACTGCAGATTTTGTTTCTTTTTTCTTTATAAAAATTGCCTGTTGGTAATGTTTCTTCAACTGAGGCTGATAGAATTGGTGATGAATAAAGAGGCAGTTTAATCAAGGCACATAACACAGCTGCTTGCTTTCTTCTTCTATAACGTGTTGATACAGACTAGTTTTTCTCAACCAGCTCTAAACTTGTGACAAATTATGGCTTTCGGCCTTGGGTCTCTTCTGATCAGCAGGAGCTGTCATGACTGGCCTTGTTGATGACCTTAAACTGGTTCTCAACATGGAAAAAGAGGGTTTTTAAAAGGAGTAAAAGAACAAAAAGAAACAGGCAACCAAATAACAGTACAGTGTGTGAGCTGGGTAAACTGACCCATCCATGAAGGTAAACAGGGTCATCCCAGGAGCAGCAAGGTAGAAGAAAACCTCCTGGGTGTTTATTACTTGACCTCCTGTCCCGAACAGAAGGAGGGAGCAGGCTAGAGCAGTGAGATGATGCAGTGCTGTGTTGCAGGGAGTCGTGACACTTGGCTGGGGCCTGAACCAGGGCTGAGAAGGAAGTGAGATCCACCAGATGTTGGACTAGAGCAGATTCCCCGGCATCAACTAGAGGAGCCAGTGGCACTGCAGCTCAATACATGAATTGCAGTCTGATACCTAACACTAGGACAGAGCTGTCCCTCTAAGCCTTGCAGCAGGATGGAGCTCAAGTATGGTGGGAACAGTTTGGAACATATAGGTTTATTTAGCACTCGACAAGGAAAGAATCTGTGGGACGCAGTAAGTAGCTTAATGAGTTTAATCCAGAGTTAGCTAAAGGTGGTTGGTAAGCTTGAAATGCTTGATAATATAGCAGCCAGCAAATAGCATTTGCTAAATTAGGTATTTATGTTTTGGTGAATGTCATCTTTCTTAAGCAAATTATTTGACACATGCTTTTCTCAAACCTTCTTCTCAGTACAATGCAGAATATGTTGTTTATTTGTCTAGATGTAGCCTATACTGGTTGACATCAACCTGTGCCTGATATACAGCAAACCATACTACTTGCTGCCAGTGGGGGTTTCTGGCAGAACCAGAACATTTTAAAAATACAGAGCTTGCAGGCAGCAAGGCAAGGAGCAATTAATGAGGCTATTGGCTAGCTGACCAGCTAATTCTGGAATAGCTCTTTCAGAATCAGAACAAGTTCCCTCAACACTAAATTGAAAAAAAATTGCACTTATGCCTTACAGTAAGCAAGAGCTAAGCAGAATTATTTCAAAATATATGGTAATGAACTTGAGATGACCACAGAAGGGTGAATAGGATGGGGAAAGGTTAGGCCAGCTTATAAATGAAGACAGACTAAAGGGATTTAGATCATTTAATTTAGAGAGAACAGTAGAGTGAGATCATAGAAATAGTTAAAAACCACAATGGGTTCAGCTGAGACTGGAAAACTCTTCTCCTTGGTCTAAGCTTATAGTAAAAGAACTAGTGGACATTCAGTGAAACTGTTTTGTAGTAAATTTAGCATAAATACTTTTGAAAAACATTTGTCTTTGAATGAAATACCTAATGAGTGAAATTAATTTCCATGAGAAAATTTAGTCAAATAATTTTAATAGGATTCCAATAGAAAGGGAATGGATCTGTGAAGAACTATAGCAAAGGCAGTTAAACCAAGATTAGCTATAGAATAGTTAAGCAAAACTGGGTGGCAGGGCAAAGCAAATGTTCTGTCTTCTGAATTATGATGGTTATGCATAAGAAAAATAAATCTTTAATAAAATCAGATGATTGGCCATGCTCAGTATTTTCCTTTCTTCTAAAATGGAATGCATATTCCCAGGTGTTGGCAGAATAGTTAATAAGAGTGGTTTTTTTCTCTTTCTCTCTCTGTAGTTAAATGCAAATACACACAGTATGGCCTTGGAATTTCATAATTTTCCAGTGTGAACTGGACTAAAGATTTCATTCCAGAGGCAAGAAGGGTCAATAAAACTGCAGAGGGACTCAGAAGCCCGCCCTGCATATGATCACAGTTAGTGTGAGTGCCCTGATAGTCAGAGACCTGCTGCACTGGGTTGCCAACTTTAAATACATTATTAATTTTTTGTGAAATATACACAATGCAAGATCTGGGATGGTTTTCTTCAGATATAAAAAAAATGGTTTTAGGCACGCGAATATGCCAGAATACCATCAGAACTGGGATCCATCTAGAAATGCAAAGAATGTGTATTTCCAGGTGTTGAAAGGTTTCGAGTAATGACAGAGCTATGAGCAGCAGAAGCAAAACTGGAAAGAAAGGTCACTACTAATTTCAAATTAGTATTTCAAACTTCACAAGAAAATGGTCTCTAAGTAAGGAAAGTAAAAGTGCTCTGAGTTCATATTTTCTGGTTTGAATTACACTGCATTTGAGACAGAGCTAATAAAGTAAATTGACAAATGGCAGTCTTTTAGCCTCATCTTTGCAATAGCGATCAACTGATTGCTGTTATAGAATTTATAAATAATGTATACCAAATAATTAATCTGGTCAAAAGCAAAGATGTGAAATACCTGCAGCAAACCTTTACAGGTAAGGAAGGAATCCTGTTCAAATGATCTTGTTATTTTACAATAATGTTCCCCAAATTGCAGATCCTTTAAGAGACACAAATTAAAGGATATCTTTAACGTTTATGATGCGTGATTGTACTATAGAAGAAGTATCCTTTTTACAAAGATGGACCAGATTTCTAGAGTGTTTAGCAATTTCTCAGTACCTTTATATTCTTTGGTAGGTGAGACTGATCGATAACATGTAGGATAGGGCCTCTGTGATTGGAGTTGCAATTCTAATACCAATTCTCACCATGGAGCCCCAGTTAGCCCAATTTTCAGATGCAGAAACCCTATGAGCTGAACTACTGTTCACATTGGTCTTTTCGTAACACTTTTTACATTGGTATTACTGGACAAAAAGTTCAGCCAGGCACAAGCAGTTTATTGAAGTGTTGGGCCCAATATGTCTGTTAAAGTTTAGTTTGTATGCAGACATTGACTGTGTCTCTTCTGGGACTTTAAGAGTGTTGAAGAGCTGGGCATCTGCTTGCCATTTGTGCCCTGCAAATGGTGTGCTATATGGCTATATTTTTACTAGGTATGTTTTTTTCCCTTCTACAACTGAGCAATTTGGATAATCTTTTTCCCTAAACTTTTTTTCTCTCCTTGTGTAGAAACATATTCAAAGAGGATGTTTCATTGATTTCATTTATTTATGATGTTTCAATGTTATCCCCCTTGTTAAGATAACCTCATTGTTGGTTCTACAAGCCTGTAGTAGGTACCTTAAATTATAGTACAAATGAAACAACACTGCTGGGTTTGACAGAAGCCTTCACAATGCAAGTAGGGAGATTTTTTTTTCCCTTGCAGAAAATTAATTTTGAGGTCTATATGAAAACTTTTCCGTAAAATTGAGTTATTAATTTTAAATGTGATTTTTCCCTGATGTTATTTTTTGGAATTTATAACATTCACTGAAAATTCATTTTTTAACTGGGCTTGAAGGGGATTCAAACCCACACTCCTTAGCTCTGTTATTTCTGATATTATTGCACAGTTGGAGCTAGGAGGAGGCAGTAGATACATATTTCATGTGTTTTCTGTCATAGCTTGAGAAAATCCGAAAGCTGTTGTCTGAGAAGACAGAAGCACTACAAGACTCAGGTTAACACAGTAACTCACCCTAAGGCATCCCAATTAAGGAAAGTTACTGTCCCCATTATGAAAGTCATTGCCAATGAGTGTTGCTTGACTTAAATGTATTCACTGGGAGACATCCTGATTAAGCAGATCTCCTGAGTGTGTATCCTAGTTAAATAGTGCATAATAGTTAAATAGTGTGTATCCTAATAATAGATGTTGCAACAGGTCATT
>NW_008825545.1:955155-968515 GCF_000699105.1 Pygoscelis adeliae
AGCAGGAATCTTGAAATTTGGTTTATTCATTATGTATCACTGAGCACAGGAAAAAAAAAAAAAATCACCCTATATAATGAATTTTGAATTTCTCAGAATATGTTCCAATTACTTTATTGGGTTTAATGCATTCACAGAACTTTATAAAGAAATTAGAGAGAAGCTGCCAAATTTGTGATTAATTATGTCATAGATTAGTAATAGCAATTTTAGCCAAGCAAACTGACACAAATTGGTGAATCAATAATAATAGACATGCTTGTCAATAGGTGGGTAGAAAGGATTGCTTTTACTGATACTACATGTTGGGAAACAATGAATAGGTGACATGTCTCAGGCAGTAAAGTCTTGCTTTCATCTCTTTACAGAACTGCAAAGTAAAATTTAATGAAAGAAAAAGTATTGGACATTCAGAGTAAGGTATAAGGAAATCTCTATGTTCTGCAACTTTCACTGGACGTCACAACTGTCTGTTACTGCTAGCTCCTGAGCAAGGGAGAGGACGATCCAGATGCTGCCAGGAGACTGAGAGCAGCCAGGAGTAAAACCAGCCTCGGTGGGCTGGGGAGAGGTTTCTGAGGGGCTGGTGGGGACTGTGCAGAGTTCCCTGTCCCTTCCTATGCTGCTGAGTAGGCTGAAGTCAAACCTGACATCAAAGACCTGTTTGTGGGGGACAGTTTAAAAACCCTTCTTTCTTTCTATACTGCTTTACTGGATTGCTTTGAATTTTCTCTCTATAAAAAGTTAATTATCATAGATTAAATTCCAATGATCCTGGCCTTTTTGAGTCTGAGAGACTTACAGTCTTTTTTTGTAACCCTGTTACATGGAGAAATTCTTGATAGATCCACCCAAGGCTCTGCCTCATGAGGTAGGAAGGGGGGATATCTCTTCACATTCCCAGAGCTCACACTTAGAACAGTTGTCTGGAAAACAAGCAAGTAGAAACAGGAGGAAAGAGGGAAGATAGAAGTTGCAAAAGCATTTCAAAGACAGAGTGGTAATGGAAAAATGTAAAAAAAAATAAATATTGAAATGTAGTTGTGTTTTGAAGTAAAAAAACCCAAGTGCAACAAAAGTGAATGATGAACAGTAGATAAAAAAAGTCCCAACATTAAGCATGTATCTTGTGAGGGTTAGAAATTACTACAAATGAACGACTTCTAACTGTAAAGTGCATGTTTGCAAATGAAACCACCTATCTTCTGCTAGAGCTGCTTGCCATTGTTTGCAGAAGTTGGAGAAACAGTAGTTTCCTTGCTCAACTTGGCTACATCTTTTTTTAGAATTAGAGGCCTCTATTCTTCTTCATGCTACTTGTGCTTCTGATATCTTCTGCTTGTTCAGAAAACTATAAAATTATTCTACTTTGAGTATATTTTTCGTCAGTACTATTTTTCAGGTTTTAAGGAGCGTACCTAGATATCTCAAATCTTCTTTTTGTTGTAAAGAAGTCTTTTTAATGGGTTCAGAAACAAAGTTTCAGAGTGTTGCTTAGGATATATAATAAAAAGGAAGTTTCCAAATCGTAACGTATTTAATAACCAGTTGTGAAAGGAACACTGAGGTGTAATGATCAAAAGGGGAAGAACGTTTTGTGCATAGATTGCAATGTCAACTGCTATGCAGTAACACTTTTAATTTTTACCTTTTTGTCATCCTGCATGTGATTTCCTTCTCAAGATCACACTTAATCTCTTTTATGTGGATTTATGGGTCTGTTTGCAGATCCATTTATGGGTCTCTTGCAATTTTGATATCAAATATTCTGACCCTTGAAAATTCAAGTGGTATCCTTTCATGAACTGAAGAGGCATTGTTAATTTTTAGAATTCTCATCTTACTGATCAGAAAAAAAAAATCAGAAATGAAGAGTTTTAAAAATCATCCATGTTATCAGACATTGTGTATTGGCATTTCTTCCCTCCCCATATTCAGGTGGTAAGGAAGATTAAGAAGAAGCAATATTCTAAGCATAAGAATTGTCAAAGTTGGCCCTCTTACCTGCATGTGCAGTTTTAAATATAAACATGCTGCATTTTTCACCTTTCTTGTCACATATACATGAAAGCAAATAAGTGTATGTACATAACTAGGTGAAGAAAAACTGGTCTTATATAAGTATTATGTATATTTGTCTAACCTACAAGGAGCCTTTGTGCATCTAACATTAGGTTGCGAAGTCTTGCTGCTTCTGTGATTATTCTTATGAAACTATTTCATCCTTTATGACATTCTTTTCATACAGTCTTTACTGACATTCAGCTTATTCTGTTACTGCTAGAATTATGTGTTGGACCATTCAACATAATGCCTACAGTTCCTCCCTCTGTAATTCTAGACCACTGAAATAACCACACCCATTGTGATAATCAGTAGGGCCACTGGAGAATGTATAGTAATTTACCTTAACCCTCACATTTGGAAAATTCTTTTTTTTTCTTTTTTTTTTAAAGAAAATCACTCAGAACCCAAACTGGAAATTCAGAGTCAATTGAGGATTAGATATAGTGTTGTTTTAAAGACTGATTCAGGTGCAGAACCCCGTCTAAGATTCAGATTCAAGTTTTTGTTTTGGATTGGGTTCAGATTCTGGTATCTTCCCATGCTCAGATTCAGTGTTATGTAGCTGGTAAGTAGAAGCATGTAATCCACATTGATTACGGTTGCAGCTAAGGCCCAGATTCTTCCCACCTCATTTTGGATATCCTTACCTTTCTACATATGAGAGAGAGAGAGAGAGAGAGACTTGTTCATATTTTGGGTGGGTTGAGATGCCTGTGGACAGTCTGTCATGTTTATACAGACAATGAAGAGAAGCGAATGATAAAGGGGCTCTGTGTAGGCATCTACTTTGTTACGTACTTTAAGTTAGACTGCATGGTCTTCGGGACTGTGGAAACAAATAAGCATTTAGTCTGCATAATTTCAAAGGAGTAAAACAGAAGTGAAGAAATCAAGACTGAAGTAAAAGGATATCTGACCGGCAGATTTACATGTTTTATTGGCTTGAGAATATGAGTAAACAAATGGCCCAACATTTGGTGAAATGTGCCATAGATGTAACAGAAAATCATTTTTCAGAGTTATGTTAGTTACGGAGTTGGGCTAAGAATGTCTATGTGACAATTTGAAATGCTGGTAGAGAGACTAATTGCTCATTCTGTTCACTTACTGTATAGTTTCATTCCTATCAATTAGTTGAGCTATATACATTTAGCTCTTTTATGAACTAAAATTTTCATGCTGTTGATATCTTTCTTCTTTCATAGGTGCCTTGAATGTGGCCTATTGTACTGTCATTTTACTAAAACAAGGCAGGAAATCTATTGTGTTTTAGTTATTCCTTTTAGTTTACTCTTTTACAGGTTAAGATAAAGAAAGCTGATTATGATGTCCAAGGGGTTCCCTTTTCAGCTGACATGGAAAGGGAATTTCCTCATTATCCTGATAGGCCTATGCACCATATACTACATGTGGTGGGAAACAGGATGAAACTTGCATTGTTGATACAGGTTTGACCCTCTGCTGAGAACTACATTCTACATGAAAATGAATAAAAAATGCAGTTGAAAAGGTATGGGTTAAAGTCTATTAAAATATTATTTTCTAGAAACGTGAGTCTGTGGGTGTAGTGAGCAATTAAGCTGATAAAATTCAAGGGATAGGGTACAGTATAAATTTTATTAGTCTTTTAGCGTGCAGAGATCTGCAGAAAATCTCGTGTGCTTTTCTTTTTCTCCCTAAAAGGACAGAATTTTGTGCTCAGTACAGAAGAACATACTGTAGTTCACAATGTGATAAGGCATTCCCTGAAATGCTCTTAATTTAAGTGCTACTGGTTTGAGAATCAACAGAACATCTTTATTAGAGTTATCTAAAGTAGCCAAATTAAATTTAAATCTTTGATCAACCCATCTTTAATCTGATCGTTTCTCCAATAGAAAATCTAACATTTAATTATAAAGGCTTATGTTAAAGTATTGAATAACAGAGCATTCTACTGATCTTTTCTATGTGGCTTTGAAGAATGGAAATCTTGCTTCTTTTGTAACTGTCATCAGAGAACTTTTGTTAGCTTCCTTGTCTCCATAAAGCAGGGAATTTGTCCATGAATCTTCTTTATGCACAAAAAATTAGCTGCCTTTTTTTAACTTTTTAATCTTATGGACTACTTTGTAGCCTGAAAGTAGAGCTAGAATTCAATAATGACAATTTTTTAAATGGCAGAAGTTAGGAATAACTAGAAGAAATTATTCTTTACCAGAGAATTCGCGTTAAAGTATTCTAAAGTAATAAAAGAATAAAAGAAAAGGGGTGTGGGAGAAGGTTACAATTTCTTTGTGATGGACATCTATTTTCATCTGCACAGAGAAAAATGTTGCAAGACAGGAGTTCTGTTAAACACAGAAGTGTCACACCAAGTTGCATTCCACTAGCGGGAAAGAAGGGCACAACCACCTTTCCCTGCTCCTTGGAGGCCCGCACACACATCCTCTTTCAGCTGTTGCTGGGCCAGCTAGGAGGGTTATAAACCCAGCTACCTGGGTCACTCTTCCCCTTCATCCCCCCATGTAACAAACTCAGCTACTCATGTTATTGTGTCCTGATCGTAGTGAACTCAGATTGAGCTGGGCTCATGCAAGTGGTGTAAATAGTAGTTTACTATCACCTGAGTTATGACTACAGAAGCTTTTGTAGCTTGGATCATGCATTTGGATTGGGTTATTATTATTGTGCCACTGCAGAAACAGCTGCACTGGCAGATCAGAAAAGGCAGTGAACATGCAAGTGGTGCCATCAGGGATGACTGCAGATGGTGATCCCCTCTGCTGGGGTGGAGCAGGCTGTGTGGTTGCTGCCATGGTGTCGCGGTGCTTCTGGCTTCCTGGAACATAGATTCAGATGTCTTCGGGTTACTTGCCTCCTCCTGGTACATGCTTTCAAGGTTCTTCTTGTCTTACTACATTTCAAATGTTTCTGACATCAAAATGTGTAGCTAATGGTATGAAGATAATCACTAGAGAAATTGAAGCCGTGGGTAGAAGAGATATGTCTAAGTCACTTTGGTATGTCAGTGTCGTTTTCATTAATATTTTAATGAGACCTTGCTATTATGAATGACAATAATATTAAGGAATGCTGTGTTATGTAGCCTTTCTGGTGGCACTTTCTTTACACTTCTTTTCACCTGAGCCACGTCATTTTTATGAGTTTCTAAATCCCAACCGGGAAAGAAGAGTAGAAGGTGAATTTCTTATCAGTTGTAGTGTTGGTTATATCTAATGTTTTTTCTTTCCCCTTCCTTCTCCCACTCTCTGCTTTAGAAGTATCAGTTCTCTGGGAGTGTGCTTTCTGTTAATAGGTGATGAAAGAATGAAGTAGGCTCTAGAGATGAGTTCAGATACTAATTTAGAGGGTAGCATAAACTTTTTTTAGTCCGATTTTTGAACTTTGTATTTTCCATGTCTCCTGCACATTCTAGAATGATTGGGACAGACAGGACTACAAGAAGTTATTTAGTCCATCTCACCCACAGCAAGATTGACAAGACCTATGACACTTCAAGGTAGATTTTTGCTTACACTCTTGGTATCTACCTCCAATGACAGGCGTGACACAGCACCCCAAGCACTCTGCTTGAGTGTTTTAGCTGCCCTGGTTCTGTGGATGCTTTTCCTGTTTCTAACCTGAATCTTTCTTGCTGCAATTTAACCTCATTACTTTGTGTCCTTTATACCATGGGTTCAGAGAACACATCCATGTCTTTTGTGTAAGACATTTCATATAACATTGCATTTCCTCTGTTACTTATTTTTATGAATTAGCAAATAGGTGTAAGCTTTTTAGGTATGACTAATTTGACTGGAGGATTATTGACTTAAATGTGAGAAGAAAAGAACAGTAGGCAAGATATCTGCTAAAACCAGGAGACTTACATGGCCATTTAATGATAAGAAATGCCAGTGGTAACCTCAGATACTGTGGTCTGTATGATAACAAATGCTATTAAGAGTATCTTGCACTTGACCCAAGTAATTTGCTGGGAACAGGGGAGAATCAGTACAGATGTGTAGTCATCAAAGGGACAGAGAATTTGGACTTTTTTTTTAGTTTTGTGGTTATTACAACAGATAAATATGTGGATCCAATAAGTAGCCAATGTTAAAAAACCAAAACAGTCGCGATCTCCACATTTGTTAATAAATGAATATACCTATACTAGGTTATTGCTGAGATGTTTTTCAAAAGATAAACTGTTCTACTACCACCCCCACCGAGCTCTCTTTCATTATATATTCCCAACGGCAAAAGTATTTTTATCAAAATCAACATGAAAAATTTGTCATTTCTGAAGTGAGCATAGCTGAGATTTTTGGCACTGGTGATGTACAAACTACTTTGTAGTGATTTGAAAAGTATCAGTAACAGGATTTCCCTGCACTGCTCCTTGGTTGTTCATAGGCTGTAGGACATGTTGGAGGCAGCCATTTAACCCTGCCAGCATCTTGAAGAGGCTTTGAAGAAGCAGCAACTGGTAGCACAGTGCAGATTAAATGTGGATTCCAAGAGTCGCCTTCGCTTGCAGTTATGGTGTTAAAACGTACTTGGTAACGCTTCTCATCACAACTTGGCATGCACAGTGGAGCTTCTGTTACCTGTAAGGAATAAAAGTAACTAGTTTATTTTAAGGTCTGGGGAAGGGATGTTTTCTGTCACTTTTGCTCTGGATGTGAGATTTTCCGGTAGCACCACGAATCTCACAGATGTGTTTGAAGAAAAAAAAAAAATCAATGATGGAGTCTTATCATTAGCAAAACTCCTTTTCTTGATAGGGAATTCTACAGCCCTTCTTCTGTTCTGCAGAGCTGTTGTGAAGCTGAAAGGCTGTCCGTTAATCGGTCCATTTCTATATCATGGATTAGTAAGCCTGCAAACTGCTGTAATTTTTTAGCTCTACTATGCAGCTTCACAGTAGTTTTCCTGGGAAAGGCTGAAAATAGTTTATGAAAATATTTCTTGTGCTATTTCTGGATTTTCTGCTGACGTGACATACTGCTTTGATGTCCCTTGCTACATAACAACATAATGTCAACTGCAATGACTTCACAGTGCAGAGAAAATATGGAAGTTTGCAATTGTTTACCTGCTGTGCATGTTTGATGGAAAGTTTGCACTGGGGTAACTCATTCTGTTTGTCATGGCTTCTATTAATCTGAGATGCACTCTGCAGCTGTGCTGGCAACACTTCAAACAAGGGAGATTCAGACCTCTGTAGTTTTTAATGAAATAATGAATTTCTGCTCATAATATAATACTAAAAAGTTGTGTAACCTTCATTAGCACATTTTCAGTGTGCATTTTATGGAGGAAAAAATAAATAAAATCTCCTGAACCAATTTGCAAAAACGTCACTGATTATGGTACCTGTGTGGGTGCTCTCACCTTGGGAAAGGTGATAAAGCCAGTATCTATTAGCAAAGTGGGAATCTTTCTGCTATGCAGCTCTGTTTTAATACAGTGCTGACAAATGTATTCAACATATTTTCATGCTGTCCTATATTTAGTGATTCTCTGTAGTATTTGCAGCCGGTAGCTGTGTGCCTTTAGATATGCTATGCAGAAAAGAAAGGAAAATATGAAAGTAGGGAAGAAAACATTCTTTTAAAATAGAATTTGTTAGTGGAACCAAAACAATCCTGTGCTGGTAAGTGGAGCAAATAAAAGTGATGTGATACAGAAAGATTGTTTTCTTCTCTCTTGTGCATTTGCCTTTTTAATTAAAATAAGTTAACAACTAAGTACTATTTAAAGCTTTTCTGCACATGCTACAAGTCTTTCAGTGTCCTATCACAATGAAACGTCTTGTACTGAAACATCACGATGTCTGGCAGGCTTTGCTGTTTTGCGATAGTGTCGATTCAGCAAATGTGAGATAGGAAGCCAAGCAGTGGGGTAACATTAAAATATAAACCAACTAGTTTCAGAGGCGCAATGTTACCTTAATGACATGAGCAGCTGGCAGAATGGTTTTGCATTCAACCTATGAGGGGTAAGTAATCACTCAGTCCTCCTGTCAATCTCAACTTGCATCTTCACAGGCCTTGTGGCATTCAATTGTTTGTGAAGAGTGTGTCCTCAAAATAAGGAGTAAACCTCTAATTATTTCAAGAATCAGTATGTTTTGTTCGTAGATTAGGAATAGAGATGTGATGACTCTTAAGGAATGACAGGTATGGTGTTGACATTGCTTACATCTTTTTTATGTATAACTCAATGGTGTTAAAAGAACAAATGAGTAAAAACTTGAGATATGTATAGACACTTTTCTAGCAGTCTTAATTAATGTTATTCCACAGCAAAGAATCTGCTTGTAGATCAGTAGATGAACTGTGGCCTTATGATTCAGAAATGTAAGAGTATGTGCGTACGTTGAAATAAGATAATCTCAGTGCTCAGTATCGGGCACTTTAATTGATATCCCCATTATATGACACATGTACAGCAGGACCTGGGTTTATCTGTCTTTGGCAGCACTCCCATAGAATGATTTAGTTTAATTACCATCATCTGTGTAATCAGTGGGAGTTTTATGTAAATAAGGGAGATAGTGAGATGAACATGTAGCAGAGTGAGAAAAAATGTAGTTTTCTTAATGAATGATGGGATTAAGCTTGAATTGCTATGTTTGCATTCCTTCTACATGTGCTTTCAAAAGTGCTACATTGGATGGCATGAGTATCCATATGGGGACTTCAAGCCAATCATCAGAATTAATATTGTAGTCCAAGTAGAGGTGTGTGTTGGGTGTGTTAGCCTATAATGAGGCCAATAAATTACATGACAGAATACACTGAAAACAAAACCAGAGATGACTTTATATCTTCCTTGCATGAGTAGTGTCATGGCCTCCTGTTTTCCCTGACGTTGACTTAGCTGGTTAAGCAAGACAAAAAAATTGCTGTTTTCCATTACAGAGCACAGCTGTTCGAAGGACCACATGGTCTCCTGTTAAAAATCACACGTGCTTCCAGAACTCTTAAAAAATTAAATAAAGCTGATAAATAAACATGGCGACTCCCAATCACCCACTTTCAGATCAGTCATGCATAGGAAGAAGCAGATGTATACAGCTGCTGTATTTACCAAGTCTGATTAAAAATGCAGCAAGAGGCAGTCCTTCCTGGAAATTTTCTGAGAACAGTTGCATCGCAAAATGCCTGTTTGTTTAGCTCAAATGTTTAACTCAGAACAATCTGGGCTTAAAAACTTTTTAGTGAATTTTATGGGTTTGTGCCTAGCCTCTTGTTGGACTTCACCATTGTAAACTTTCAGGCTTTATAATCTGTGATTTTGGAGAGGATTCAGTAACTGGACTACCTCCCCATTAGGAGTGACTGCTTCCTGAAAAATTGGGACCCAGGAAAATGTTATTTCACCACTGCTATTAGCAGTAAAAATGATGGGAACATATGTTTCACTGAGCAGATGCACTATCTGCTCACAGTAGGCAAATATCAGCTTCAAACCCAGATTTAGATAAGAAATCTAAATTTCTTGATAACCAGACATATTATGTTTATCTGTCTAGTCCCAGCTCCTGTGATTACTATAAGTAATTCAGATAAAAAGAAGCATGTGCTTTCCATGTAAATAAGAGATTAATGGCAGGTTTTCAGTATTGAAGATCATCTTCAGTTTGTAATAGCAGTCAAAGGGCTCCTGCAATTTATCTTCTTAATATAGCTTTTCCTCTCCCTCTTGTTTTTCCATTTCCTCCCCTTACAAATCGAGTACAAGTGTCTATGACTTGTACCCAGCTAAGTGCTCTTCTCTAGACACACTTGTATTGAATGCAGTTTTTCTAGAAAAGATTAGTCTCAGCATATGGCTGGAGTGTAAGAGTTCTTTCCCATCATATTTAGCAATCTTCTTGTATTTTTGGCATTAAATCTAAGTGTTGTTTTCTTGTAAAGAACCTTTTCTTTTTTTCCTTCCTCTGTGTCCATCACAAACACTTTTATACTCCCATACATTTTATTTTATTCTTGAGTTACAAGATAATGTGGATCGTGCAGAGGTTGGATAGTAATTATAAAAGTTTTTCATTCATAAATGCTCAATTCTTAGGAAGTTCAGATGAATAACCAAATCCTAATATTCAAGAGCTATTCCATTGTTAGCACTTGCTGTTAGTCCTGTTAGTGATGATTTTGTATTTGGAGTAATAAAGTCAGTAGTTTTGTTCCCAAATTAAAGCATATTGGCAGATCTGCCTGGTGGAAGTTGCAGTTTTGCTGAGTTGTTTATGATACTTTGAATTCTTCTTTTGAATGAGGTCTGGTCTGCAACACAATCTGTTCTGAGAGAGAGACATTAAAAGCTGCCTATCTTTTATCAAAATAGGAAGACATTAACAGGTATAGAAGGCTGTATGCTGTATTGCCAGTTCACATGGCAACCAGTTAAAACAAAAAGACCCCAAACATAATATAAACTGAAGGGATGAAAAAGCAAGGAGTTTACTGTCCATCTTTAAGGATACTGCATCCTCCTCTGCCACTTTATTCTGACACTCTGTAGTAAATCAGATAGATAGCATGCAAATATTTCTGAATATGAAAATATTTTTGAATTGACAAGAGCAGTGGTAAATATAATTTATCCTTGTAATAACTAGGGAAATACTCCATTTTGGGAAATTAAGAAAATAATAAAGCTTAAACTAATCTTGCCAGGCTGCTTCATATTTCTCAATGGGATTATTAATAGTGAAAGGAAATAGTCTATACTGCAGTCACAGCAGAGAGATATCTCATCATTTAAAGGGCAGGGGCAGAACAATCAGAAGAAATGTAGAAAATTGGCTAAGCTGTAATGGAGCATATTTGAAATTCTAAATATATGTTGAACAAATTAACAGGAAAATCCTTTGGGTTTTATTCATGTGTGAGTATGGTTGGTGGTACAGTAAGTCTGAATAAATTGTTTAGAAAAATTTCAAACTTTGTATTTTAGCTGCAAACATTTTCCCCTGCTGGCAGGAGCTAAAATTAGGGTAAGTACATTTATATTGTTACATAAATGCACATTTCACAACTGCAGATTCTGCCTGTCCTTGCAGCAGCTCAAAGAGACATCAGTAGGTACATGTGATGATTAGGGAAACTTGCATATGATACATGGATTCCAATCAATATTACATAATTATTCTGTAGTTATGAAAATTGCTGTATTGTGAATACTTCTTGGTAAATGTTTATCTACATTTACTGACAAGGTTTCCAACACATACCTTGGGACAATACTTAAAATTTAATGATTGTTCTTTGACCAAAAATGAATATACTTTGTCCATCTGCAGGAAGAGGGTGGAAAACGACCAAACACAGAATAAAGAGGCCAAATTTTTTATATATAGACAGATTCCCGGCATCACCTGAAAAGCCTGGCACAAAACACAGCAGGTAAAAAGAGAGCAACTGATGGGCAGAACTTTGCCACCGAGTAACCTGTGTGTACATGGCTTAGCTGTTGGTCTTGCTAAGGTGAGCTGGACTGAAAAGACTCCAGGGTTCAGAAGTAACTCTCAAGATGCACCAAAATGTCATGAAGACACTTAAGGTACAGCTTAAAAGGATGTCAAAGTCTGCATGTTTGCAAGACTCACCTATGTCTAGAACTGTGCATTTTTCATGCTTTAGTAGTGAACAATTTTGCTTTAATCTCCAGGTATTGAATACTTGCAGTGTGACATGGTTAGGTTGAGGAATAGCTCTCCTGCCTTTTTGGCATGCAGGCTGGGGAGAGGATTGGCTGGTGGAGTCAGGGGACAATCTGTAAAGTTAGCACAGGGAAACAAGCAGAGAGATTAGGGGATCTAGTTCTCAGGCAGGTGCTGCTAGGTGGGCCCTAGAAAGATTCCAGGAGGGAGCAGTCCGGTGGAAATCCTATGAAGCAGAGCTCGATCAGACCTGTGACGGAGCTGGTCAGTGGAACTACAGCTGCTGCATGTTTGAATGGCTCTGAAAAGTAGAGCTTTATGGGCTCTTCATGATTTTTGCTATTATATATAAGAGTGAGGAAGAGACACTCAAAATAATGCCACACTAAGGGATCTTGTGAAAGACCAGGTGGCATCCAATGATTTTATGATTTGTTGGACAGCTGAAAATAATGCTACTGCTAAATCAATCTTTCTTTTGTTTGTAGCAATATGGCAACATTTTGCAACTGCAAATCCTACTGCAGTTGGTAGACAGCCATATTTTTGATGACTACTTTTAGTGTTTTAGTTTATAGATACACTAGCAGCCAAGTGGGTCAGAAAGATTCAGTAACTTGTATTTCTCTGTGAACATTTGGGTTATCTCCACATCTCAACATCCTGCTTTCTGCAGGGAGCAGATGGACATTTGTAGTACTCTCCAGCAGCGTTTTCCAAAGTATTCACTGATAGCTTTACCCTGCTTGAGTAGTATTTTCTGATAGGATGAACATCCTGTACCTCTTCATGAATAACTAAGCTCAGTGGGGTGGGAGAGTGACTCTGTAGCTCTGCGATTCACCTGGGAGAGACAAGGCTTTGATGTTGGCTTTTTCTCTGCATACCTCAATACATAGAAATGTACACGCATCTGGGCAAAACTGCATAAGCCTTGTTTGAATGTGCACTGAGGAATATAGGGGCCTAAAGCAGGTTGGTGTTATTATATTATATTGTTACGGTGTTTGCACACAAGAATTGGCCAAGAAAAGGCATTGTGAGAACAGTAAGTACAACCTCTGTAAACGTTGGTTGGCTTTGCAAACTGCAGCAATGGGGAATATCAAATTGCTCCCATTCTGCTTTGAGTTCGACTCATCTCTGAAACAATGAATTCTCATCTGAATTACCTTGATCTAGAAGTGAGAGAGACTGAGTCTTGAGTCTCACAGTCTCACTGGACTCTTTTACTGTGTTTGAAATCCCAACAGTCCTCTTCTCTGAGACTTGCAGCTCACTTATTCCAGGCACAAGAAAACATGTTCTGAGCAAAAAGTGGTTGGGTTTTTTGGTTTTAGTTGTGGGAGGGTTTTTTTTGGGGGGGAGGGAGTGAGGAGGTATGGTTTGTTTTGGTTTGGTTTTAGTTTTTGCTATTTTTGGTTTGGTCTTGATAGGAGAAATACCCTAAGCCTTAACACTGAGTTTCAGAATTGGCTTTGATACTGCTTTTAGAGTTGACATATTATCAGTAGAGGTAGGTTTCATCTTTTATTTTGTGTGATTTCCTGACCCATAGTGAAACGCTATTCACTCACAGTTACTAACTTGAGAGTGATTAGCGTGCAACCCTAACACCCTTAAGGATGATCTGTG
>NW_008825545.1:969572-985196 GCF_000699105.1 Pygoscelis adeliae
TTACAAGGTCACAAACATTTTTTTCACCTTTCTTATGTCAACTTTAATATGCAGAGAAGGTCACTCTTCTCAATACCATCCTAATTCAACAGAACTAAGTCTTAAGTTAACGCTTATTTAGCCTAGAACCTGAAGCTGAGGCAATACAGAAGTGCATGAAAAAAACCCTGATTCATATCTCTCGAGATCAAGAAAACAGACCACAAAGCTTTTCTTTAAAAGTCATACTGTACATCTGATGTTACTGTGACTTATTTAAATAGTGTTTCTTTTTTAGATAAAACTGTCTAATGGTGATACAAAGGAAGGCTTTAGGTATTTGGATTTAGAGGGTTTGCTTGGAGTTCTGTGCTATATAACAAAAGCTATTTATTTGAATAATGAACTGAGTTAATTTCTGCACAATAGCTGCAAGTGCTTACAGAAATTAGTTATTCCTGTTGGCCCACGTTTTTGCATTTCTTTTATAGATGTATAGAATCATTTTTCTAAAATAGTTGGGCATTATATATTACTAATTTTTGATATGCTAAGTAAGCACTGGACCTTTAAGGTTATTTGATTCCTGGCCGTCTCACACATTGTAATCCTTAGATAATGCTGTGTTTGTGTGGCTGACTGTACTTCAGGTTGCTTAATAATGACTAAAATTGCATTTACTCAAATGTGTTTTAATTACAGTTCCCTATAGGCCAAACTACAGTATTAAAGTATATGAGTCTTTTATATTTTTTTGTATAATGAGCAGAGGCAAAGTCTTTAGCACAAATGGATTACAATTCCCAATACTAGATGAGAATGCTTTAGAACTGCAGCATGCTTTTCTTTTTTTTGACATCCCCTTGTCCTCAATGTTTTTCTAATCCTGTTATTTCCTTTCTTCTGAAGTACAGAATACAATAGCTGCATCCCTGAGAGGAAAGGACAAACTGACAAGATCACTTGCTGCATTATACTGTGTTGATAGATTGTTTAAATCCTGCATTTGTAATGCAGATGGAAATAAACACTTTCTGAGCAAGAGCTGATTAAAGAATTTAGTCAGAATTTCGTATCACAAAGAAATTGCTTACTTAAGCAAAATAAAAACATTATGGGGCCCAAGTTGATTAAGCAAAAAAACCCACCAAACCCCTCAAAAACCCAAAGCAAAACAATAAAAATCACAAAAGCCTCACCAGATATAAGCCCCCAAAATGACCAGTTGTGCATCATGATGAATTCACTCACCTCTATTAATTTAACATGAGAGTAAAGGATTCTAAAATACTCACGTCATGGGATCACATAACTTTAGCAGACTGGAACTTCAGTTCTATGAAGGCAAGGAGGCCCTATGGTGAGAATTACTTTAACAAGCTCTAAAGCAGGATGTGTTTCAAGGAAAACAATCCAGTGAGTGTGCAAAAAATTTGCTTCCTTCATTTTCTGTCATTATGCACATGCAGAAGCTGTGGATGTAAGTGAGAGACTCAATTCCTAATAAGAGCTGAGCCCTTCCATTCTCTTGACCTTTTGGCAGGTTTGGGCTTAGAGTCCAAAACCTACATTGATTTTTTGATTATTTGAGTTAGCCCTGGTTTCCCTATGGGGATATTAGAATTCCAGCCAGATATGGGTGTGAACTGTTATTAGACCAGATAGTGATCTGTCTTCTAAGCTGTTGTTTCTGCAGTGCTGTCTACTCTCTACTCACCCATCAGTAAAGCATATTTATTGAATTTAGTCTATTTTCTTGAATTTTCTGTGGCCTTCCTTTCTTGCCAGTTACCATGAATTTATAAGCTTTCATAATAAAGATCTGGTCTTTAATATACTGCCTTTGGCTTATTTAGAGTCATCCTCTGGAATACCCCACAGGGAGCTATATTTTTACTTCACTTTCTATAAAAAGAAATCTGAGTGTACTGTTAAAAAAGGAAGTTTAACACTGGAGGCAATCTGAATTTTAGGCTAACAAGCTGGATGTATGACTTCAGCTACAAAATATGCATAAAAAATCCTAACTGAATAAGGTACTACAAAATCACTGTTCATAGGAAAAACATAGAGGAGTATAGACTCCTTTAGGTAGCAACAGAGATACAATTTTATACATAGCTTTTTGATATTTTGACTAACTGTTAAATACAGATAAGCTGCATATTAATCCCAGTGCTTTCTTCTGGGGATGAAGTGATCACAAAGCATCCACCAGGCAGTACCAGACCAGCAGATATGCAGTAAACTGCCAGAGTGCCAGCCCCCGAACTGCAAAGCAGCTGCGACGGTGACAGTGGCAGAGTCATCATTTGATGTAGCAGCCGGTGCCAGCTCAGCACCTCCCAGCAGAGCAGGCAGATGAAACTGAATTTTGTTCCATCAGAGATGACAGAGGGGGCCTGGCCAAACCCCTGCTGCTCCTGGCATGGGCAGGAGTGGAAGAGGATGGAGGTGAACCAGGAGGCTGAGGGGAAAGACCCAGAGAGGCAGCCGTGTTTCTCATGCTGGGGGCTGTGGGAGGCAGAGGACAGCAATCCCTCATGCTCAGAGGGATCCAAAGCTGCCCCCCAGCCTGACCCCCCACCCCTAACACACACACACACACAGACGCACACACTCCCTTTCCCCTTGGTGCAGCAGCCGCAGTGCGGTCCAGGGCTCCAGCCTGGTCTCAGTAGGCAGCAGGACCACAGGCACTGCGTCATTCCTGGCTGCCTCCTGCTCTGTGTGAGCTGCCTCGCTTGCCCGTCTGTGCCCTCTTAACAGCGCTTCTGTCACCTGACCTGAAATGCAAATGCCAGCTAGGTGTGCTAACGGAGCTGAGGAGCCTGTGCCCATAAAATTTGAGATTTTTGGATTAAAAGCACCCTGTAATGGTAGTTGTATGACCTTTGTTACTTTGGTATCTAAGATCCATATGACATTGATCCTTGTACCTACCTCTGATGGTGTTAAGTATTTCCTTCCATCACAGATGAAAAGCTTCTGGGACAGTGATGTGCCTGAGGAAACATGAGAGACAAATAGCAGAACAGCAAACTGAATCCAGGTCACAGCCCAGCCTCCTAGCCGGGAGCATGGTCTTTGTTTGCTTGCAGCATCACACGTCCTCCTGGGTCTGCAGTGAAGTACTGTGGTTCTCTGTGATAGCTTATAATTCTGACTTGAGCTCCAGGAACGTTTCTCACTCAACTCCATAAGTGTATATGATTGAAAAGATACTGGACACTGGTTAGGGCGATCAGGATGTATGATCCCATTCATAAACTCACTTAGTTCTTTCTTAAAACCTCTGGGCTTTACTGCTCTCTCTACACCTACCAAAATAATATTCTATATTTCACAGCTAATTAAGAAGCTTCTAATTTCCAGCCTAAACATGTTCATAGTCTGTATCTATCCATTTCTTCTTGTGTTAACATTCTGGTTTATTTAAATAGCCCTTTTGTCTTACAATATTTTTTTCTGTTGCTGCTGAGAGAACCAGATGACCATAGTAGGACTGAATTTGAGGGGTTTAATTCAGTGTAGAATTATATGCTGAATGTTTTTATGGAACTGTTGTGCAGAATTTATGTAGGCAGAGATATTTGAGGTACTTCAAAAACATTAATTTAGAGATCCTCACAGCTCCACTCTTTTGTAGGTAGGTATTTTACCATCTCATAGAGTGCAGCAAATTGCAGCATTGGTGCATCTCAGCCTTGAAAGGCCTTCTTTATTTGACTTTAATGTATTGGCTTTTTTTTTAATACATAACCTAAAAGCATAACAGGGTACAAAATTTAAATATAGTTTAGTACCTTGTTTTATGCTTATTGCCACAATGGTCCTGAGTATCTGACCTTCTAAGGTCACTGACTGAGAGTTTGAGTAGTGGTTTTTAGCTGCCTACACTTTCAAGATCCAGGAAGACGTCTTAAAATAAGAAGAACCTGAGATTAGTGAACACTTAAAAAGCTTTGCTCTGTACAAACCATCGCATGGGTATGGCACAGTTCCATAAATAGTAGAACTTATGAAGATTGTTTTCCTGTGAATTTTCATCTTTATATTAATTGATTTTGGTGTCAGTGAAGGCACAAGATCTTATCAAAGCTTTTCTGGCAGAACCTTTATAAAGATTTTGTTTCTCCTCATCACCACATTTGAATTGCCTGGAGTTTTTTACAGGTGAACTACAGGTCTATCTTTTCTTCCCATCTCCTAATTTAAAAACATCTTGATAAATATTATTCAGTTCTTTTCAATCTGTTAGCGAATTATGAGATGGCATACAGTAAGATTGCATTATACTTAATTCCATCTGCAACCAGGCTAAAAATATTATATTCAAAATTCTGTTATCAAACACAGCTGTATCGATGATCAAGGAACTGTGTTGATTGACACCTTCCAAGGTTTATTCCCATTCTGTCTGAACAATACCAGTTCAGGACTTTGCCTGAAATTGAAACTACTTTTTCTTCCCTACTTAGAGTATGATTGGTGCAGTACAGCCCTCAGCATGTGCGGCTGACGTGCAGTAATTGCTCGCTTTGAAGAGTTAGTAGGGCACTGTGAACATCTTGCACCTGCGTCATTTGGCTGTTATGACAATGTCAGAGCACTAGAATTTTTTAGACTTCTTTTTAATGACTAGAATGACTATAGACTATAGATTATATTGTGTGCCTAGATAGTTAATCACCATAAAATGCAACTGTGGTAGTGAGAAGGGCGTATAATACACTGAACACACAAATCTCTAATATACTTTTGGCTATTGTTGGTGATGTTGAGGTCTTACAACTTTCACCTTGTGATATCAGCAGGGTTTATTTTAAATTTAAGAAGTTTTCTGGGAAAAAATGATACAACAATCCTTATGGCAGCAGAGATAGTATTATTGTAGTGACTATTTTTAATATAAACTATAAATATGCAGTACAAAACTGTATAGTCAGTGTAATTTGTAAGGTATTTCAGAAGAAAAATATTTGTTTGATTCTGAATTATTAGTTTGACCCTCCGGATGTTGGCATTAAAACACTTCATTCAAGAAATAATAATATAATGCAAGCACACTTGCATCCTGGTTTGGATTCTGCATATGCCTTAAGGTACAGAACAATTTCAAACAATTGAAATGAAGAGGCAGTGTAATGAGGAGGCTCTCTTAAATAATGCAGTGCTAGTATTCTCAGTCTCAAGATTTTGTGTATGTTACAAGAAGCTTGCCAACTGTGCTAAAGCAATATGGGATGATTGAGGAAGATGTGGGTGGGGGTAAAACTTTCCCAGAAGAAACCTAGAGAAAAGGGAGGGGTGGACATGGGAGGGGAGGGGAAGAATATAAAGTGAAACATGAAAGTTCTGGTTGTACAGATTAAACTGTCCCAGGGGCTGTTTTTCATGGTATATGATGATCACTTGTCTAAATCCTGATGCAACCTCATCTGAAATGTGTGAGAATTTTGCATACGTAAGAGAGGCAGGATTTAGCCCCATATGGCTTATCACTTTGATCTTCAAAGGTCAATTTTGTATTGCTGAGCCAGTTCTGAATAAGTCCCCAATTAATTAGGAAGAGAAAACACTTCTGTTCAGAAAAAAAGGTGCATCTGCTCAGTGTTACTTTTTTTGCAACGCAGAGATTAATGACCGCAAACAAAACAATATTTCCCGTTGCATTCCCTCTGCTATTACAGAACAGCAATAATGCAGAATACACCCTCACTAGCTATTCTGACTTTTTCATCATCTAGCCCCTCTGAATGACTACAATAATGGATATAACTCTTGCCTTTAGAGAACTCTGTTTTCTTTGGTAGAAAGAAATTAGATTATCCTTAGCTTTTTGTATAGCATCTTTCATGTAAACTGCATTCCAAAACACATTATAGAGTAAGAGCAGCAACAACAAAGGAAGTAAAAAGTAAAATAGAGAATACTAGCTATAGACAAGAGACAAAATGAAATCTGAAAAGAATAACATGTTAACGAGATAGGGTATCAATTTCACATGGCAGAAAAGGCATTCACACCTAGAAATAATAACACTGAGTGAAGAAGCAGAAATGCCCATGTTAGATGAACTGAGGAAAAAGAGAACTAATAATACCTTTAGCTGAATTTGCTGTATGAATAAGGAAGCAAAAATCCTTTGAAATCTGGAGACCCAACTCGCCAGTATCTTCCCACTACTTTGCAATGCTCAGGTGATTTCTGTGGTGGGATGGAATAAGCTTGGGAAAACTTTTGTGGTTTTTTTTTTTTATTAATTCAAACAAGGAAGCCATTTTACCAATTTTTAAATTGTGAATGCTTTTTTTTTCTTTTCTTTTTCTTTTTCTTTTTTTTTTTTTTTTAAATTTTGCTCCTATAGCATCAGAAAGACACTAAACCTTAGCCTGCTTGGTCTACATGCGAAATAAGAAATATCACTTTTTACGGATGGAAGAAGAAGAAGTTATGATTCTTCAGAGTTGCTTATGGCTCAGCTAGAAACACATCCTCCATCTTTTGACTGGAATAAGACTACAAAGCCACTTCTTCCCCCACAGATCACTCTCCCAATTGGCTTTGCATGTCAAGTGAATGAAATAGAGTGCTGTTAGCAGACATATTTTGCATGTAACTAGCTGAGAAGTTGCATTTTGTTTATGTCAGACTGCAGAATTTGGACTTTAATAAAGCCTCTGCAGGAATCCTCTTGCACTGCAAGTCAACTTGAAACAGTGGCCTGAACAATAAACACTGCAGATTTAAGACCCATTCAGCAGGGGACTTATGTGCACGTTACTTCAGATGTATTCAGAATCCCACAGATGTTTCTAGAGCCTGCATGTTCACATGCTGGGAAAAGATCAAATAAGGAAGTCAGTTTGAGATTTATGATAATACCAATACTGTAAACTTCTGAAGGAATGGTGCAATGTGTCCCTAATTTTATGCTTGAATGCTCTAGAAGAAAATACTGTGGGGCATTCTGTGTAATCAAGACCTTTGGTTTTCCTTGCCCAAAAAATGTGTAGGGAGGAGTAGAGGAGATCCAGGTGGATTAAAAAAGAACATTCACAGTTGAACTGAGCTCAGCTGGTTGCTGTAGATGATATGATTTACTCTAACCACAGGTATTTCGAAGAAGGGGATTCTAAGTGCTTTGAGTAGGCATTTACCAAAAAAATTTGGTTGCAATAGCAATTTGCTAAATATTATTATACAAATTATTGTTAAAGTATAATAAAAAAAAATATTGTGGAGAAAATGCAAAGATAAATTGGATCTTGAATCAGTGGACTCCTTGGGTTATGGTCTTTTCTTTTGTATACTGTATACTTCCCAGGAATACAGGGGTAAAAAAAGAGTTCCTAAATGCAAATCATTTTGTATGATGTGAATGTTATAATGATGAATCAAAGATAATTTGATTTGTATGGCATTTTTCCACACACCTACTCATCTCGAGGAAGGAGAAACTTATCTGCCTTTCCACCTACATAACAACACAAGGCGCCTGATCTTAGATAAAATAAGCTCCTAGTGTTGATATAGTTGCTTGGATAGATATATTTATCGTGCTCTAAGTAAATGTGAAAGAAACACCAAATAAAATGTGTGCTGTCCCAAGGATGGGTTCAGAAATACAAAAATGTCTAAACCTGTCCTTATGCTTCCCTTTCACGTAGTATCAGCAGGCCAATATCACATTTTTAGCAAAAAAGTAACCAAATAACTTCTCTTTTGTTTATAATTTGTCATCCTACTGGGAACTCCTTTTTCCTATTATCATTAATTGTTCTAAACCATGGTGAATCTAAAGAAGGAAATTTAAAGTAAGAAGAGGGTTTTACTTTCAACCTCCTTTCTTTAAAATATAGCTCTTTGACAAATGTTTTCCGTTATTATTTAACAGACTTTTCGATTGAAGTCCAGATGGTAGAATTTGGCCCAAACTTCAGAGAGCTATAGTTGTACATTGTATACCATGAGGTAGTGAGTAGTGTCTTATAAAATGGGCATCTCAAACACAAGGTATTTCAGAAATCAGATCATGTTGCTTCATTCTGAAAGCACAGTCCTCTTAAATGCCATACAAGAATCACAATTAATTAAATATACATTTCTGTGTCTGTGCAGCATTTATTTAATTATTTTCTCTTAGCAGGCAGGCAAAGCTTAACAAACTGCCACAGAAGATCTTCCTATTTTAAGTTATCAAGCAGTTTATGCTGTGGGACTTGTTAAAGAAAACTTTTCTTACCCCTCCTCTCAGAGGAATCTCAGCTTTGGGGCAAGGGGCAGCAGAGGGAAACAGAAGGCTGCAGACACAGTCTCTGACCTTGACCCACCTGGGCAAGGTGGGTTTTCTGGCTCTGGGCAGATTTCGGATGTTTGCAAGGCAGGTCCCCTGCTGCTGTGATACGTACCTCCTGCCTCACTAGAGGCAGGGAGGAGACTAGTACATGGCTGTCACTCCTGAAACCTCAGGCTGATAAGGCCCCTGTGCCTTATCTTACTGGAAGTTAACTTGTGCTTGTCTCTTTGGGAGGAGCTGACACCAGTTCCTTTTGGTGCAGTGGCACCTGCCTCCGGCCTGTTCACCTGTAAAAGCCAGCTGCAGTGGTTGCCACATGGCTATTGGATGGAAGGGAGCGATGAGAATGAATTCCCTGCCTTAATTTTTGCATTTAAAATTGGAAAAACTTACTCATTTTAGCTTTCTTCTCTAAGAAATGGGGTGGAACAACATGAATGGATACTTTTACTTCTGATGGCTAAGTCTTCACTGTTCCCCGTGCTGTACTCCAGGTCTGGACTGCTGTTTTGCTTTGTGTTGAGTGAAAGGCCCTTAGCTTACTGTGTACAGTCACTTTGGATTCTCATGAAAACTTTAAATCACTTTCTGCTTTCCTTTATTTTAATTCCTTTCCTATGATGATTTATCTGAGCACTTGTTGGAGGTTGAGCCTATTATCAGAAGTAAGATACAATCCAAAGGGGAAGGAATTTGTAGACAAGGAATTTTGTAAGATACCTTCACTGATAAATTGGTGCAAAGATGTAATGACATTAAATGATAAGGCACATGTACAGTAAAATGTGCTGAAGCAAATGAGAAGCACCTTTGAATTAAAAGGTCAATCAGACTAATGATCACTTTTGAAACAGTTAATCCTGGTACTTTGTAAAGACCCTTTGATCAGTGGCTGCAGTGGATGAAGGGTTTTGCTTCTTCCAATATTTTTTTCTGAAGTGTATTAAGAACAAGGTAGATAATTGTTTTATATGTTTAACCTTTCTACATTTAAAAAGGATTTTCTTTATCTTCATTTAATGCAAACCTTGGATAAATTTGATCAATACAGTTTTAGATATTGCAGATATCTGTGCTTTGGGTACAGGATTACAACTGGAAAACTCCATGAGCAAATGAGGGAAAAAGATAATTTATGCTTTCAAATGTAGGTATATTTCAGGGTGGTATGTATGGTATGCAAGGAATATACAGAGAATTTGCCTTGCTCACTTGAAAAAATAGTCATTTCATATCTTAAAGAATAAAGGGTGTAGGAAATAGAATAAAATAAAATGAAGAAGTAAAATGGCTAGAAAATGTTTTTTAAATCTTAAAGAATATCATCAGCTGATCCAATTGATGTCTGATTATGTGAACAATACTGAGAGCAGTCTGGACTGAGAAAGAGAGCTGTGGAAGTCACTCTAGCAAGGATAGCAGGCAGGGAGTTGGTTTCACAATGATCCAGGCAAAGAAATTGTGATACCATATTTTGTCCAGTTTCCAACTGAATGGATGCTTTGAAGGAAAGTACTTAACACTTAATTGTGTTCTCTTAGAAATAACTTTCTGTGAGCAAAGCTTCTGTCTAACCCTATAAATTACTAGTTGGGTTATGCCCTGGAGTATGAAAGTTTACTGCCCTATGAAATTGTTTTTGTTCTATCTACTGTAGCATAGTTCGTTCTCATTTTTCATATAAATAGCTAATGAACATTCCAAACTATGAAAAATGAAATCCTTTCAGTGACTTCAGTGGGAGCTATGCAGTATGAAATAGAACTTCTAGAAGCAAACTTAATGAAATTGGTAAACCCAAATCAGTAACCAATTTTGTCTTGTTCAATTTATTGTTATAAATACAATTATTCTAGATGTATGGGAAAAGTTTTCTTCACCATCTTATATGAGAACTCTACCTTAAAACAGTGCATTTACTGGATACTTACAAACAGAAATAGATGTAGGAAATCACCATATTTGAATATATAATATGAAGCAGTTCAATATGTAAGTACAAGATCAACTGTCAGGACATTGTTAATAAGCCACAAAGAAAAGAAATCTGGGATTATTCTGTAATTAGTATTTTGAATCATTCATAAAAAATTACAGTTCTCTTGATTCCAGAACCAGAACCAAATAGTTTGTGAAATATATCTGATCCTTGATTTAAGTTGTTGTAGAAACTAAAGAACCTGTTACTTCAAAAATACTTTCATGCAGCCTTTAGAGATGTACGTATATGCCTGTACATTCAGATTCTTGCATATGCTGTTTTTCTTGGCCAGTTTTCCTGGGGTCCATGAAAAAAATCTGCAGACGCACATATGGGGATATAAAAATATGCCTACAGTTTTAGATACTTGAATGTTCTAAGAAGCTCCACAGAAATGTATCTAAATATACTTTGCAGATCTGTTCATAAAAGAAGGGGAAAAAAGTGATGTGTATATATGATGCATGGGACCACCAACTTAACTAGAAGACAAAGCTGAAAAGTACATGCAACGTTGAAAGACTTTGTCATGGTATTAGGCTCAAACTATGATTTGTGGAGCTTAAGACTGTAATCATGGAGAAAGAAAAAGGAAAATTGATCTTTAGGTAGTGTGAAGTTTAGCCTTAGTGATATTGAGGGAACACCTGGAACATCTAACGTAGCTTTTACCTGTGTTAAAGTGGACTAGATGTATTAACTGAGAAAAACTCTATCAAGTGCTTTTAATGAGTATAAAGACACCTTCTCTCAAAAAGCCCTTGAGCTGGAGATTATTGAAGGCTGGGACAACGTGCCAGCACATATGTTTTCTCTATTCTTCTGCTCTTCCATTATGAGTCATAGCCAGAAAAAGGACTATCAGGCTAGATGAACCTTTGGTCAGACCCATAATGGCTGTTCTTGTGTAGAGATTCCCTTGCAACTGGAAATCCAGTGGGCTCTGTTAGCAAGATTTAATTAAGCTGGCAGCTGGCAGGGAGCTTTCAACCACAAATGTGGAGGAAAAAAAAAAAGAAAAAGAAAAAAAAGACTATTCCAAATAAAAATATGGAACTAAGTCCTTCTGAGGAGATGCAAAAAAGATCCTTTCCTGTCATACGTACAATTTTATTAGAAGGGAAGCATTTTGTCCATTTTGGCCTTCAATCAGAATAATAATACGTCTTTTTTCTAGTCCCTTCAAGTGACAAACAAAATGCAACAAATAATTTATTCTTTGAACTTATCTAATTTTTCTTCATTAGTTATCAACAAACAGGTGTTTGCTGCTCATACATGGTCTGAGAAGAGCTTGTGAGAGTTTTCATCTCTCTGTGAAGTTACTGTGAAATAAACCAGGGGATAAATTTATATTGAAACTCCACTGTAACTGTCCAGGTACATGCTGTTTTCCTGTAATGAACAGGTTTCCTTTCTGACAAAGTAGTTATCCATCTCTTAGTGGGGTGGAAATCTGCATACCCAACCTTACATTAGAGCACCTTTTTTTCAGTCATATACTCTCTGGGAAAGCTGATTTTGAGTGGGCCATTGAAGTCCCATTGTACTGGTTCATTCTCAGAAAGGATGATCCTGGCTTTGTAGACAGAAGTACCTGAGGAGACTTGGAGAGAGATTTTGACAGATGTTCTGAAAATAGTGAGAATGTGCTCAATGGGAAAATGCCAGGAGGCTGTGTTATAAGTAAAATATTTTCTTATCTTCTCCCTTGCTACTCACTAATCAGTAGATTTAGCACTTCAGAGAAGCTTCTTTCTGGCTAGCTGTAAGAATGAAATCTAAGTTATCTGTTAAGACATGGTCTCGATTGTTTCTCAGAATTTACAACTCTGGCAGGTAATTCTACGTACATGCCCTTGTGCTATGCTTGCTTTTGATAGATCCTTGCCTGTTCCATTTCACTGCCTCTGTTTGAGGGACCTAGGCTGACTGTATATTCTCCAGTGCCATAAATATCATTTCACTGTGCCTTGTTAAAAAATGGACAGAATCTGTTGGCTTTGATTTTAAATCATGCACTCACTGTGCTGAAGTCGAGCTTGGCTTGCAATGCCAATCTGAGACATGAAACTTGGAGGAAAGCATAGTAACGCTGTGAGAGCAGGAATTCAATTTAGGAAGTCCCATGTGGGATTGCCTCTGGACTTTTATCATTGCCCTTCAGCTTCTGAAGGACTGACGTGAATCTAGCAGCCTCACAGATGGTTAAAGGTGATTGCTAGGACGTTAGTATATTATTTTCCGATAAATAATCAGATAGCCTCAGAGAAGCCGATCAATGGCTGATTCTATTGCACATAGTTTTGCACTCTTAATGTCCTTTTTCTGTGTAGGTTTTTACTCCAAACACCTTTGTAGCACTGCAGCTGCTGGAGTCTCTTTAAGTGCATGGCAGACATATTTCCTTCATGAAATACTTTTGGGCTTGACTACAGCTGTGATGATGGTGAAGAGACTAAACATTCCTGTTCTGTGTCACATAAAGACAGTGTAGGACAGTGTCCTTCTCATGGGACATGGGGGAGGTATGGTATGGGACAAAGACATAGGTTCTGTGCAGCACTGTAGGTTTTTTGTGGGTTTTCTCATCTGGAGGGACTTCCCAGAGAATAATGCTATATTGGGGATGTATATGTTGGCTTGGAGATAGAAGACTAACAGAGAAGCTGAAGACCCTTAGTGTCCCTTTTCTGCTCTTCTGCTCCCTACCAACTGTAATCTCATGCTTCATGGCTTTTTTCTATGCAAGAGATGAATCTTAAAGCAAGTGAGTAGAAGTTTCACAGGGGAGGAAAAGATTGTGAAAGTATGAGTGGAGAACGGCTGGATTTTGGTCACTAGGATCGCTATGCAAACAGTTTACTTCATATGGAAAGCCTGCCAGTAATTAGTTTATTTATCAAGAAGTAAAGTCCTCTTTGTGAAAAGGGCTAGCCCAGGCCAGTAATCAATTTATGATTTTACAAAAACTCAGATAAGTTGTATTTAGACAATGACATCCTTAAGTATTGACCCAGGGAGCCCAGATCTGGAGCCTGAAGTTGAAGCATGTCTCGCAGACTGTACACAAATGTCTGGTATGTAATGTAGCAGACCTCATGTGCACATGCCACAGTGTGGAAATGCATGAACATAGCAAGCTCACTATGTCTGACATGTCCTCTCTTCTTGTAGAGAGATATTGTGTACACAGGGGCTTGGGTATCTTAAACTGGTGTGTGTGTGTGTATATGTATATATAATGTTGCTTTTTTTCATTGGAATTAAATTTATCCTCAGATAAGCTATCACTAGTGCTATTCTGCAGGTCATCTCTTTTTTTTTCTCCCATATTCCTTTTATTTTCAGTTTTTGGCTACTCTGGGTTCTAAAATAAATCAGTCAATCTGTACAGAAAACAAACACAAGAAAAGAGAGGGCAGAAGTTTGTGCTCTTCAGGGCTGTCACTTGTTTTTTACTACTGAAAATGATTTCCTTCTGCTTTTCCATCTTTCCATCACTGGAAACTTTCTAACTGGCAGCAAAGGCATTCCTAATGAAACTGCCTTTTCAAATACTCAATTCAGTGGAACTTTGTACGTCTTTGGTCGATTGTGATCTTTCTCATATGCAGAAAAATAGTCTTGAAGTTGTGGTATTTTGGCTGCTATCAGATTCAAAATTTGAAAAAGTTAAAATTTCAATATTCAAATTTCTAGTAACTTTTATTGAACTCTTCTGGGATTAGAAACCATGTGTTTGACTTGAATATTTCAATGCAAACTCCCAAGGTAGCTTTATTATGGAGGGTTTGGAAGAACTATACTTGTTCCTCTGCTCTTTCTCTTGGCAGAAGTATATGTATTTCACTGATGAAACTTCTTAAATAAGCAAAGCAAGAAAATTCTTTGGAAGTCTGGAGAATAAAGGATTCATTCTTACTGCATATTTTTTCCACTTCAAAACTTGACAGTGATTAATCATAAAGCATTGCAAACAAAGGTGTATTATTATTTTAGCACTAGGCATTTGCAGAAGATTTTGTTTTAGGATCAGCGCTATTATTTGTGCATTACGCTGAACAATGAGTGATTGCAGTACAGCTCTCCAGTCCTTACTTGCTTTGTTATCTTCCCTTTGTCTTCTATGTTATCTTCATTTTTTATCTTCACTTGCTACTTTCATCAAGTAATATAGGATGGATTTTTTGTTACTGCAAGGTGGAGTTTCTTTCTCATGAGTCCATGGGGCTAATCATATGTCTTTATTCAAGATATAACTCAGAGTAAATTGAAGTACCTTCATTTTCTCTCTGTTACATCTTTTGACATATTTGATGGGCAATACATTTCAGAATTAATTAATTTTGAAAATGTATTTCTGCATTTTTCTTTTATAATGAGTGAGATATAAGTGCTCCATGGATAATAGAATTTTGTCTGGTATAATTTTTGATAGCTTTTGGGAAAAAGAAAAACAATGTAGGATGTTAAAATTGTTATATGTGATAGAAGAATTGTATCGAATTATTGAAAGCATGTGATCAGATGAGTAGCATGGACATAGAAAAATCCTTCAGGCCCTTGATGAGATAGTTTGTTGATCAAAGTTCTATGTGGAGACTAGATGCACATTAAAATAGGCTTTTATTTCAGCTTGTATTAACAGCATAATGGTGTCCACTACTGTGCAATGTTCAGTAAAAGTAATTTTGTACTTAGTGATTATAGTTTTTTTGTGTAATTGGGTTTTGTTTTGCTTCATTGTCTACAAAATATGGTGGATCTATCAAACATTTTATTAGAAGGGGGTGAGCTGCAGACATCTTTTGTCAGTCACTAGACACCTTCAATACATAATCTATCACAAAGAAACCACTTCCTTCCATTTCTTTTACAGCTAACGGTGATTTCCTGTAACACAGCTATTATTTGCATGGAAGGAGCTGGGTCTGGATTCTTCTAATTTTAAAGCATTAAAAGCTAGGCAGAAACAAAGCCTGAAGAGCATTTTCAAGTTTTCATCTCTAGTAGAACAAAGAAGGGTACAGCTCTGTGGCAAAGATTGAGCTGTGGTCCAACCACCTACCCAGTGTTTGATCTGTTTTCTATGTCCTAAGCCTTCCTTGACTTACAGGTATTGCTTTTCATTCTTTTGATAGCTACATTAATAAAAGTATCCAGATTTCCCTTTTACTGTAGTGTACTGTTAGTATATTTAATTCTGAACACAGTTACATTCATTCATCTGATGTCACTGAGCAGCTTGGTTGAGGTTGACTGAGATCCATATATTCTGGCTGAGCCTTTCCAAGTTTGGCCTAGGAGAGCAAAAGCTCTTCTTCCCATTAGCTGCCATTCTTCACAGGGCATTTTACAT
>NW_008825545.1:985218-1004984 GCF_000699105.1 Pygoscelis adeliae
AAAGAGCAGGTTCTTCTGTTTCTTCCTGCATGGATAACAGCTTTCTCCCCATGTTTTTCCTTCTTTGATGTTAGGTAGAGCCTTTGTTGCTTTTAGAATGTTAGTGAGAATGAAGCCATGTTTCTACTATCTGAAAAAAAGGATAGGCAGGGTTAAATCCTGTCCTAGTACAACTATTGACAGACTATGTAAAAGCAGACTTTGATCCTACTTGCTGGTTATTTCCCAGCAAGGCAAGGCAGTGCATTCCCACCATTTTAGAAATAGTGTGAATAGGCCTGAATCAGATCACTTATTGGACCTCCTATCCAGAATCCTTAGTCTGAATCTAAGAATTTTTCAGTGATTCAACTTACAGAGTTGCTACCTGTATTCTTACTGAATAAGGACTTTAAAGGACTGAGAATACGTAGCAGACGTATCATTTACAAGACAGGATTAATTCAGAAGATTAATTTGATATTTGTGTCCTCAAAGAAAAGACAGATGTGAGTAATTAGACATTTAGTAAATGTAAACATTGCTGTATTTCTGCAATTTATATGTGCATAGATGGTACCTTTCATCCAAGAACATGTAAGTACCTTTTCAGCATTTATTATACTCCAGGATTAAAAACATTTCAGTGTTTTTACTCTTGTCTCATCATTTCTACATTGTTGTTACATGCCTTAAAGCAGACTAACACGTGTTCAATTTACAAGCTCTCTTCTATTGCATGCATAAGTCTTCCGAACACTTTCCCGCTTCTTCCTTCAGCTCTAAGTTCTCAGGCCCATTGCAGCTCTCTAAGCATGTCTCCTGGTTAGTCACTTTTGACCTGATGCCTGTTTTTTCTCTAGGGCTTTATGAATTAAGCTAATCCTCATCAACATGCTTCAAGAAAAGACTAATTAGCAGATCCACTCACTCCTAAACTTCTTCTCAAGAGATGTTTTACCAATTGGCATTAAATGCAGACACATCAGGCTCCTCTCTTTGACTTTGTGCTCAGATCCAAATCTCACAACACAGTGCCACAGACTTTCTTAAAGCTACAGTAGCTGTGTAGCCAACTTTAATTCAGTTACATTTTTAAAATTAAGGTAGGCTTCTGTAGATTTATTTATGTGGAAGTCTATGGAGTAACTCTTGTTCACTCACTAACTCATTCCTTTATTTTACTGCTGTGTTATAAAAGAAGTCTTGCTGATTCTTAATATTACTGTAGCTTCAACTGGTGTAAAGAAACATAAAGACCTGAAGCTATATACAAGACTTAGCTTTATTCTCTTCATATTTTATAACCCTCAGTGATAAAGTCAGAAGATAAAGTTCATCAGTATTTTTAGATCCTAATGGTGTTCTTACCCTAGTGTCCAGCTCTCAAAGTACTTTAAACTCAGATAAATATAGTTAGGTACTAACATCAAAATAGATATATGAATTTTGCAAATGTAACTTGCAGTCTAGATACCTAATTAAATAAACTCAGCCTTCCTAATTTGTATAAGAGAAGGTTACTTATAACTTAATTACATAACTTAATAATGTACAAGTTGTTGTGTTTGGAAGAATGCGGGAGATGGATCTCTGTTTTTGATGAAAAAAGTGTAACCAGACCCAGTTGTTGTAAAATGAAGTTAGAAACATTAAACTGATGAAAAGGAACTTTTTTTTTTTTCCAGTAATGAGGATTATAAATCACTGGAGAAACTTCTACAGGGGTGTGCACACCCTTCATACCTTGAAATGGTTATTTTTTTAGCTGTATACACTTTAGCTCAGATGGAAATCAGCTGGTTTCAGACATTATAGGGTAACATTCTTTGACTCACTACACATGGAACCACTCAGAAATTATAGTTCCATTTCACTGGAAATTCTGATATAAAAAATAAAACTAATACTGAAATTTTCCATAGGGAAAATAAAATATTTACTTCTCAAGTGTTTAACTTCTTTGTCTCAGTAATGTTTACGCGACATCTTGTACTGAATAAAAAAGAAAAAAAAGCTTAGAATGATACATTTGAAATAAAAAAATCACATTTTGTCTTAATGTTTTAATATTGTTAAGATAAAAGGAAAAAAATCAACCAGTATGTCTTTTTATCCTTTAAAATTTTGTCAAACAAGTGCAAAATATTTCAATTTTAACAAAACTGCCTTTCCAAAAGATAACTTAGGCCTTTGAAAAAGATTCTAATCAACCTTAAGTGTGGAATAGGCCAAGGTAGATGATGAAAATTGTCTCTTTAGGCCTGAAAATCTTTTCTCTTTTAGTCTAATCCATGAACAGAGCTTCTTGTATATGATGTCATCTCTGTAAGGTAGTCATGACTCAGAAGAGAACTTCAGCTTTTCCTGCATGGCTGAAGTCAGCGTGGCTCCTGAAGACAATTTCTGTGAAAGCAGACTAGGCTCTTTGAGGACAAGGTTGCAAGTGAGCACTTGAGCAATGTTGTCACGGGCTCAACTTTAGGCATGCTATCTGGAGAATTTATGCAGTAAAACCCATTACCTCCATGTGTAAGATTTTGTTGTAGGAGACTGTGAATCTATATTATATTCGCTTTCTGGGGATTAGATTTGCCTACAAGATTCCCTGTCAGAAGTGATTTTTCTTGGTTTTCATTACAAATTTGGGCTTATAATTTCATGTAGAGAAAACCACAAAATTCTTTTTTCCCAGTTTCAGACAAAACTTAGCTGACAGTTATTTTGTTTTACTTCAAATTTGAGACTATTGTTTGAATGTCACATTCAAGCTCAAACGTCAGTAATCAAACTCAGACTTATCTTCATTAAAGCTAAGTAAGTCTTTACATGCAAACTATTTTGATAGTTCAAATTCTGAGAAATTAAATATTTGATGACCAGAGATAACCTAAGCTAAATAACAGACGCCTAATTTTAAGAATAATTCTCTGATACTAGACTGTTTGGTTAAAGGAATACATAAAAAAAGAAGGAAATAATTGCTTTTGCCACCAACATTCTGGAAGATAGCAAAAGGCAAAAGGGATTTTTTTTTTTAAGTGAATACAAGAAATCTGTGGCTATTTTATGACCACAAAGAAGAAGAAGGTCTTAACTTATAAACGTGGACCGAAAAGTTTCAGAATGAGAACATGAATCACTGCTGCTATTTTTCTTAGAAGACATGATTAAAAGTCAGATTCCGTTGCCTGTGTACAGCATTTAAGTGCAAAGGAGGTGACTGAAGGCAATCTTTGAACACCGTGATAGCAGTAAGAAGCATGCAAGGGAAAAGCAGGACACCATCCTACCATTAAAATCAGGCAATCTAAGTCCGCTTAACTGAAAACAGTCTTTTATATCACTGATAAAATATTTAAAATAAACAGGGCAGGGAGTGGAATAAAAAAATATTAAACCGAAGATCCCAGTAGGGAACAAATTATCCTAAAAGAGGAAAGATTATATTTATTTAGAAATAAATGTTTTTACAAAATCCAGCCCTTCTTGTGGTGGGGTTTCTTTTCCTGCCTCAACATAGTTATAAGGGATGCTATAAGCTCCTGTGTCATCTTCATGATGCTGAATACACCCATTGGGGATTGTGACTTGGGTCCGTTCATAGACTATACTTGGAGATGAACTAGTGATTTTTATGCCTGACCCACCTCTAGAATTTTTTGAAGCAGTCATTTGTATCTAAACTCCCTAAAACATCAAATCCAAATCTTTACAGCCACTCAGGCCCATTAGTACTGAGAATTTTAGAGAAATGGAGGAAAGAATAAGGGCAATATTCAAGCAAATTTACTCTCAGAGAAAAATATGTTAGGTAACCACAGGCCAGGGTCTGAGTTCACACTATTACTTTGTTATAAATCAGAACTGATGTTACTTTAAAAAAAAAAAATTGAAAATCTTTTAGAATTTAGGCATTTATGAAATTTCTTTTTATAACCTAAGTTTTCCTGATCTTTAGAAAGCAAACAAAAATAAAGAGGGTCTCCTTTCTGCGTTAAGGATGTACCTGGCATGTAGCAGAAAACAGAAAATAGCAGTATATTGCTTTTTTCATATTATGCCTCTGCAAGTTCTAAATCTGCAAGTAGGAAGAACCATGTTTCCCCAGAGGGAGATATTCATACCCACCGCGATGATAAAAAAAGACATAGCTGTGAAAGCATTGCAGCAGCTGGCCAGTAAATATAAGTGGAGACCAATTTCAATTACATTCTTTTGGCCACAGATCATTTTGAAGTTTGACTGGGCATCCCATGTCCTTTATGAACTAGTTATACAGTGATTCACTGTGGAGAGGAAAATTCCTCTCTCACAACCTTCCAGAATTCATTGTTTTCAAGCTTTTTTTTGCTGGGTATGTGATTTTTACCCATTCATAAACATCCCTACTACAGATGAATATTTTTAGCCTCTCACTTTCAAGATTGTGAAAGTTGGCTTTCGTTTACACAAATAGCACTAAAAAGTCAAAGGATAAAAAACATGTTGTGGTTTTTTTTCAAGCCTACAAAAAAAAAAAAGTCAGTAGGTTTGGTGATGGTGAGTTATTGCAGTTATTTTCCGCCAGATGCTGGTGTTAACGGAAGCTGTAATGGTACATTTGGAATGGTTTCTTCAAAAAAAAAAAAAAAAAGAATTTTTTACTGTTCAGAATGGAAGTATAAAATATCAGCTCTCTCTTGCTTCATGTCACCTTAGAGACAGACTCTGATGACTGAAGGCAATAGCCAGTGGTCTCATATGGAGCCAGAGCTGTTTTTTTTCTTTCTTCCTGGACAGGCTGGATCGATGGGCCGAGGCCAACTGTATGAGATTCAACAAGGCCAAGTGCCGGGTCCGGCACTTCGGCCACAACAACCCCATGCAGCGCTACAGGCTTGGGGAAGAGTGGCTGGAAAGCTGCCTGGCGGAAAAGGACCTGGGGGTGTTGGTCGACAGCCGGCTGAACATGAGCCGGCAGTGTGCCCAGGCGGCCAAGAAGGCCAATGGCGTCCTGGCCTGTATCAGAAATAGTGTGGCCAGCAGGAGTAGGGAAGTGATCGTGCCCCTCTACTCGGCACTGGTGAGGCCACACCTCGAATACTGTCTTCAGTTTTGGGCCCCTCACTACAAGAAGGATGTTGAGATGTTGGAGCGTGTCCAGAGAAGGGCAACGAGGCTGGTGAGGGGTCTGGAGCACAAATCTTATGAGGAGCGGCTGAGGGAACTGGGGTTGTTTAGCCTGGAGAAAAGGAGGCTGAGGGGAGACCTCATTGCTCTCTACAACTACCTGGAAGGAGGTTGTAGCGAGGTGGGTGTTGGTCTCTTCTCCCAAGTAACTGGCGAAAGGACGAGAGGAAATGGCCTCAAGTTGCGCCAGGGGAGGTTTAGATTGGATGTAAGGAAAAATTTCTTTACTGAAAGAGTGGTTAAACATTGGAACAGGCTGCCCAGGGAAGTGGTTGAGGCCCCATCCCTGGAAGTATTTAAAAGACGTGTAGATGAGGCGCTTAGGGACATGGTTTAGTGGGCATGGTGGTGTTGGGTTGACGGTTGGACTCGATGATCTTGGAGGTCTCTTCCAACCTTAATGATTCTATGATTCTATGATTCCTTTTTTATTTTAGAATTAACATCTGCTTTGCCCATGAAGTAAGTATCTGTGTGAGCACATGTGTTTGTGAAATATACATGCCTGTGAATACATATAGGAATGTAAAAAAACAGATTTAAAAGGAATGGGTGAGTTGTATTTATCAGAATGTTTTGTGTTCTTTCATGGTTTCACTGAATGCCTTCTAATTCTTTTTTTTTTCCCAAAAGAATGAATAAAAGGAAGACCCAACAAAAAACATTGCTGAAAGGACTTTTTAAAAACACTAAAATAAATGAGACATTAAACTCTTCAAAGCTGTTAGTTTTGAGTAGAAAACTCATGACTGTAGCTGACATGTTAGCGGAAATGCATCATCATTCTGCTTGTGCATTAAAAACATCTTTGTCACAAATATTAAGGGATTTTGAGAAAATGCATTTTTACTTAAATAAAGGAAAAAAGACCTCAATGTATAGGCTCAAAATGCAGACTGTTTTTGTCTGTTGGAAGATTATAACAAAAGCTCTCTTCCTCCATTACGTTTTAGTGTATTGGATACTAAGTGTCACTTTTGTCCATTCAGAGCAAAGTATTATTAATTTTTTTTTAATTTTTAAATGTTTTTCTTTCTATTATCTTACATCAAAAAGTATTACCACTCTTGGCTGAAGAATTAACTGTCTTTGCAAGAGTAACTGAATTGTTTGCTGAGGTATTTGGTGAGCTTCTGAAGAAACGAAAAGCCACAAGAATTCAGGATATTTCCATACTGCAGTTAGTTGGTCACTGCAAGAAAGGAGATGTACCGGAATGAGATTTTATTTAACGAGATTTGGACATGAATAGCAGTGAAGATGCCATGGCATGGACTTCAGTGGGAGCATGGAGCCTGCAGAAGGCTCAGGTTCTTATTTGTAAAGCTAAGCTACTCTGAAGTCCTTATAGGTACATCAGTGATCACATAGTTTCTTGGGGTAGTTAAGTGAAGGTAGCTCTGCAAAGAATGCATGGCTGCATTCAGACCTCCCAGCTACAGTACTTTGGCATTAAGGAGACATTTACATTTTGAAAAATTTTTGCTTGTGAAATTTGACCTTCAACCTGTAATTATATCTTCCTAAGTGTCACTCCCTGTTGACTCGTACTCTAGAAAATTATGGTTAAGGGCATCTAGGGATACACAAGAGGATGACAGCAAGTTGGTTGTGGTTTAAATAATAATTCCTAAAAATTCCTGATTGTCAGCATCAGTGAAAGTCCCAGGCAGAAGAGTCACTTACCTTATTTTTCTTTAACATTCAGATTTCTTAGCATCCAAATTTATCAAATAATGAACTGTCTGCTTAAAAAGAAGTTCTTGATGGATTCACTAAGTCACAAGGCTATCCTGATTTTTGTCAACAGATCCTGTGTGGAGCATCTTGTTGTTTTTAATATCTCTGACAAGCTTCATGCTGAACTACATTCCTGGCAATTGGAACAGAATTCCAGTATAACCAGGTCTAGATTTTCTAGACTTTCAATACAACCAGGGGAAGGACTGGAAGAGGAGGAGAAATGTAGTTGTCTGGTTTTCCTCATGTTCTCTTACATCATGTGATACTGTCAGAAGTGTGCAGTCTCCTGTCAGACAGAGGCTGTGTCTGCCTGTGACAGCACCCTGTGTACCTCACAAGAGAGTTTCTTACTGAGGCTTCTTCTGAGTCTCTGACATCTGTTCCCACAATTTGAATAAGAAATTCTCTGCCTTCACACATTTCTGTAATGTCTTTTGGAAACTTTCCACAGGCCTACATTAAAATTTTCTTGGCCTAGTGACCAGTCACATATAATTAATCTTAAAAAAAAGAAAATGTATACTTGAAGACAGCTGAGAAAGTCCTGCCAGGTAGGACTGGGTCCCAGATGTGCTCTGGCTATTCGTCTTGAGCTTTTTCAGGAGCAATGTGATGTGCGGTGAAGCTGTCATGAAATAATTGACTTGCAATGATGTGTGCTTAGTCAGGTGAGGTATGCCTCCTTATGCTAAGAAATAGATAGCTTGTCAAAGCAAGCGCATAACTTGATCCCTTCCCCTTTTACAATGGTAGGGCTAGGTATATACATGGGGAGATAAAATAGTTTAGAGGGTAAACTGGGCTGAGCAATATGGTTGTGGTCCCAACACTGAACACAGTTGAACTGAAAACTGCCTTCAGCTTTTTTGATACAAAGACAGTGCCCTTTCTTCTGTATCCTACTTAGCTGATCCATAATGTAGTGCTGGATCCTAGCTGGGGTAGGAGAGAATATGGCCCTTGTATTTACATTTAGCTTCATCTTTCAGTCTTTGCTTCAGGAAATTCATTAGTTAGTGCAAGTTTTCTACCAAGTCTGCTTGCTATTTTCCAAATACACCTTCAGCATCACTTCTTCTGACACCCACCTCTGCATACTTGAGTATTTAATGGTTTGCAATTAGCTTACCACCTTGTGACTTCAGAACCCATGAGAGCTAAAATGAATATTTATCATTATAAAATCACCGTAAGTTTAACCACCAAAATGATGCAGGTACTACATTTCCCTTTTGTTTTATTTTTTATTTGGTAGAATCATTGTTGTAAGAGCACAAAAAGAAAGGAAAATCTTATTGATCGAATGTACTGACAATATCTTCAAAATCTACCAGATTTTTGTTTAGCTATTACCTATTTCCCACAAGCTGTGTTTTACAGAGCACCTGTAAGCAAGCCAAGCCTAGCATGGAACAATTTGTTTAAGATGTGATTTTTATCACAATGGAGAAAACAACTCAAAACATATTATTGTAAATCAGGGCTGGGTATGTCCCCATTTTAAAAGCACATGAGTTACCAGCTGCTAACCATGGTGCAGAGCAGCTGGACTGAGCCCCTCATCATGAGTGGGGCAGCGCCTGCTGTGAGCCTGATTTCCAGCTCCCACCTCTGGTTTCCTTCTGTTGTGGTTTAACCTCAGCCAGCAACTGAGCACCACACAACCACTTGCTCACTCCTTCCCCCCCTCCCCCCCCGGTGGGATGGGAGAGAGAATTGGAAGATTAGAAGTGAGAAAAACTCATGGGTTGAGACCAAAACAGTTTGATAATCAAAATTTAATTTATTTAATAAATTAAATAATAATTTAATAAATAATTATAATTATTATAATAAATAATTAATAATAATAATAATACACAAAGCAAGTGATGCACAATGCAATTGCTCACCACCCGCCGACCAATGTCCAGCCAGTCCCCAAGCAGTGGCCCCCTGGCCAGCTTTCCCCCGGTTTATGTACTGAGCATGACGTCACCTGGTATGGAATGTCCCTTTGGCCAGTTTGGGTCAGCTGTCCTGGCTGTGCCCCCTCCCAGCTTCTTGTGCACCTCCAGCCTTCTCAGTCGGTAGAGCATGGGAAGCTGAAAAGCCTTTGACTAGTGTAAGCACTGCTTAGCAACAACTAAAACATCGGTGTGTTATTAACATTGTTCTCATCCTAAATCCAAAACACAGCACTGTACCAGGTACTAGGAAGGAAATTAACTCTATCCCTGCCAAAACCAGGACACCTTCTCTTCATCGTCCCCTGGCCTCAGGTGCTGCATATCACACTCAATAGCTGTTAGACAGAAGACAAATGGATACTTATCACTGACACAGTGCAGTTCATATTAACTTTTATTCCTCAAATCAAGCTCTGGGATGACTGGGTACAACCTTAGTTTTACAGATCTGAGAACAGACAAAAGAGGCTTAGCGCAGTTTGGTGCTAAGACTTTTTTTTCCCCCCAGAGTAGTTGAAGAACTGTTTTCCACCAGTGCCCCATCTTAATGTCTTTAAAATGTGTGATTCTTGCAGACCCTTAATTTCATCTCCTATGTCATATATGAATTAGGGAATGGGTACAATAGGAGGGCGTACAATTACTGGTATCTGTTCCTAGTTGCGCTACCTGAAATGAGTCTGTCTGTCTGACTCCTTTCTTGGTCTCAGTAACAGCTTTTAGTGCAGCCCTCTCTGAAGCCTGTTCATAAGTCCTTTTAATTGACCGGGTTTGAACAAAATATTTCCTTTTCAGTAAGAAGAAAGTTAGCTCTCATTTCCTCATACAAATGTTAGATTAGTCATAATTTTAGCCAAGGGAAATTTAGACCAATGTATTTTTTTAGGTACATCCCCAGACAATGAAGGATAACAAACATTTTAGAAACCAGCAACAGGGGCAAGCAGTCATCATGCCAAATCAGTCAGAAATGCTGACAGGGTGAAACATGTAGACACTATTTGTTCTTATGATTCAAAGCCATAAATCCTCCAGGGGCATTAGGTGTCTGAACCATCTGCCCTTTGGCACCTCTGCAGCAAATGGTAAATCCATTGGTACCATGTATGAGACATCTGTTCTCAAACGCTATTTCTTCTTGATTTGGGGAAATCTCTCTTTTGTTCACGCTTCATAAGATTATCCTAACTACTGGCCTTAAAACCTGTCCTGTTAGTACCTCTGCTAGCATTTTTTGAGGAATAATTATTCCTTATTCAGTTTGCTGGCTCCTATGAATCCTTTTCCTAGACACTCATCTCTCTCTGTGTCTGGGCACTTAGCCCAGGCTGTAGATTTCAAAGGCAGCAGGGTGCTGAGAGGTTAGACACGGTAATGTGGTAAGTACCTTTGTGGATCTAGCATTTCACCATTAGCTGAAAATTGATACTCCGTTATTTGTTTGAGCAACAGCTGTATACGCAATATATAGATAAAAGTGTACACAAAGTGTTTTTTGTGTTGGAGATAGCTTACACAATTCATTATAAATGTAGCAACAAGGCTGAAGTGCATTTTGTTTTGTTCCTATTCATACTTAACACATTCTTCAATGTAGAGATGCTAAAATGCACACAGTACAGTCATGATTGAACTTGCTGCTGCAATGATGGAATAGTGTTTCTTCTACACCATTTTGACTGAAAATAGCTTTTTTAGATACTGCAGCTTTTCATTGCTTGATATCCATTCCACACAGATTGTAGATGGCTGTATATAGTGTATTATATGTACGCATTTTGTAATATTTGCATTTGAGTTTTAGGTGGAAAGAATTTTTTTTCCTAAGGGCCATTGCATGAATAGAAATAGCTGAAAAATGTACTCTCAAAATTTGTGAGGTAACAAATTATTCCTTTATGTCATTTTTTAGGATCTGTTTTACTTTTCGTACCTGAATGACTCTGGGGACAGTTAAAAGCTTGGCATTGTTTTTCAGTTTTCCCTTTTTAACAGTGAATTGCTGTTTGTTAAATTTACAGGATGTCTGCTAAATATTTCTCTTACATTTCAGCCCTGTTACTTGAGAAAGATTGTCGTAAAGGACTTTTTGAGTGTTTATCACAGTAGCTTAATATCAGTTTAGAAAATTGGCTAAAGATTTTATAGTACAGTGTCCATCTTTTCATTACTGGATTGTCAAAGATACCTGGCAAATATGAAGGTCACCTGCTATATGGGCTCATCTGTTGTTATTGGCAAATTAGCTGTCCGTCATGGGGACCCAGGCTGTTGATAAAAATATGAAGAAATATGTTGCCAGAGAAAGGCACTATATTCCATTTTAAGGCAGATAAATTATTTATATCTTTGTACTATTTATAGGTGGTAAAGAAATGTGTACAGACAATTTTTGTTAGAAATGGCAGATGTTCTGATTTGCAAATATTATTTCTTTCATATAAAACAGAGAAGAATTCAGGATAAATCTAAATGATAGTATGCATCTCTCAATCTAATAAAATAATAATGTAACTTCCCAAGAAATTGATGCATAGCTGAAAAAGGTGATATGTTTGCCTGTGACTAGAACTGGCTGATATAATTTGAAAGTTGTTATTTTTATACTGGCAGTTGTTAATTCCATGCTTCAGCTATGCCATGTCTAAACTTGATTCAAACTTAAGATCTGCCTGTGCAGAGAACTATTGAAGTCGATTAAATTCTGCAGAGGCAGAAGAAAATCTGGTAGTGAATACCAACCATTTTCTAAATATTACATAGAATAGAATAGAATAGAATAGAATAGAATAGAATAGAATAGAATAGAATAGACTATTGCAGTTGGAAGAGACCTACAATGATCATCTAGTCCAACTGCCTGATCAATTCAGGGCTGACCAAAAGTTAAAGCATGTTGTTAAGGGCATTGTCCAAATGCCTGTTAAATACTGACAGGCATGGGGCAGCTTTGAACAATTCCCACTCGTTCTTTGAGTAAAAGAAATTAAAAAAAAGCTTCATAAATACCTTTATTTTGTTTGTTTGTTTGTTTTACTTAAAGATTAAATACATTCAGCTTAAGAAAGCTAACACAAGAGACCTCTGTAATGTCTTCATGTAGCTCTACATCCTAAGCTGCATCTGGCTGGACTTTTGTTTTTGTTCAAATCCTATCACTGACAGTGTGTATCAATCTAATGTGTGAAGTATTTTGGAAAAACATAAGGTTGACATTTTGATAGGGAGCACAAGACTGTTGAGAAAGTTGGAAAGCCTCCCCATATACAGCATAGCCATCTAACTGTGACTTCAGTTGTCTAATTACCTTTGATAGATAGACATGTATATGCCCCGAATGATCTTATACATCAGAAAATAAATACCAGCATTCATTAAAAATAGAACAGCTCTTTTAAAACACATTCTTATTCTTTCCCACACTGAAGGCGATCTTCAATGTAGAAGTATTTAGATGCAGAGATGCAAAAATTATCATTTGTTTTGCCTTTGTCTAGTAACATGTCACTTTTTGTTAGAAATAAACATTTTCTCATTTTCTTAATTTTCTGGTTTTATTAATGATTAGATTCTCCACAAGAGGCTCTTATTTTGGGAATAACAACAGGCAAGAGCAAGTATTGGTGGGAGTTAGATGTACCAATGCAAATCAGGCGATAGTTCTTAAAGAAAAAATAATTAAAATAAACAAATCAGCAAACTATCACAGAAGGATCATCGATGGTATAGGAAGTTGGTGTCAATCTGGATTCAGTGCTTCATGAAACAGGCTCAAGGAATTTCTCTCCTTGTCTGCTCAAACATAGATAACAGTGTCATAATTGGGAAGTAGAGATTCCCCTGCATCAGTGTATGAAAGCCATTAGAAATCACTGAGTTTCTGTAGAAATTTGTCCCTTTTTGCAGGACAGGTAAAATGTAAAGATTTCAATTGCCACTTTCCTCCTGTCAGGAAGAGATATAAATATAATCTCTGAGTTTGTGTTCATTTGCTGATTAGTAATTTAGAATATTCAATGACAACCCAAAACCTCTTAAATAATTAAGACAACAATTAAGAATGTCATAATAACAATTAGAAGTGATCTGTATGTATTCGTTCATAAGAGAACATTTCAAATTATCTACTTGCTTCTGTAACCACAGCATTTATTGTTAATCTTATACACTTTGTTGAAAAAGGAGAGGCGTATGATAGTGCCTGGTACTGGAGAGCCATATTATGAACATAACTGTTAAATTGTGGCTCCATGGTTAAATGCAACCCTGTGGCAAGGCTTAGTTCTCAGCTGCCGTAAGTTGGGGTAGGTCTGTAGAACTCAGTCCAGCTGAGCCAGAGTGTGGTGCTTGAGGATCTGGCTTAGGCTGTTGTTTAAAATTTTATATTAAAAATATAGTAACAGGTAACTGAGTTGTGCTCTTTAATTCAGTGTTAAGTGTGTAAGTTTATACAGTGCATATTTCAAAATATATAGATAAGGTAACTTTTGGCTGCACTGCTATATGTCAGATTAACATCTTGTTTTCTTTGCCTGCCTGGTGAACTATAGATTATCTAAAATGTGGATATTTAACATTTTAAAATTCTTCTTTTTCCCTTTTAATTTTTCTCAGGAGGTGTTTGCATTGCTCAGTCACTCAAAATCCCTCGAGAACCGAGACCAGGAGAATTTGAAAAGATCATCAAGCGCTTGTTGGAAACTCCAAATGCTCGAGCAGTGATCATGTTTGCGAATGAAGATGATATTAGGTGCCTGTTTCTTAATTTTGTGTATTGAAGATATTCTCTCCACAGAGGTGCTCAGTTGGCTGGTGCAGAATAGAATAACACAGGAGGTTTCAGATTCAATCCTATGTAAATATATTTGGAAATCTGGTGATAAGAAATTGAGTTGCAATTATACAGTGTGCTGGTCCTTTATTCTATGAAGATCTAACCTGTTCCTAGTTCCTAAGAGTGCAGCTCCAATAGATTGTTATTTGGTGACTGAAAAGCAAGAAATCAATAAGAATACTAGAAAAATATGGCTAAAGAGGAAACAAATTAACTTGTAGAGTACTATATCCTGAGTTCACTACAGCTGTTGTTGAATATGCTTTAGACTGTGAAAACTATTGACTAATTGGTTAGTGTGAACTTACTTATGCATAGCCAGAATTAATGCTGGGGATTCTGAAGTTCTTTGTAAATGCAGTTTGTTTAATTAGTCATTTGTTGTTTATTTTCAGGCGAATACTGGAAGCAGCCAAAAAAGCTAATCAATCTGGACATTTCCTCTGGATTGGCTCAGATAGTTGGGGGTCAAAAATTTCACCAGTTCAGCAGCAGGAAGAGATTGCGGAAGGAGCAGTAACCATTCTGCCCAAAAGAACATCAATAGATGGTAGGAACACGCATGGCACAAAACCCTGATTTTCTATCAATGATCAAGCACTCTAACTCATTAAAAAAAAAAAATAAAATCATAGAATCATAGAATAGTTTGGGTCAGAAAGGACCTCTAAAGGTCATCCAGTCCAACCCCCCTGCAATGAGCAGGGACATCTTCAACTAGATCAGGTTGCTCAGAGCCCCGTCCAGCCTGAACTTGAATGTTTGCAGCTATGGGGCATCCACCACCTCTCTGGGCAACCTGTGCCAGTGTTTCACCACCCACAGCATGAAAAATGTCTTCCTTATATCTAGCCTAAATCTAACCCCCTTCAGTTTAAAGCCATTCCCCCTTGTCCTGTCGTAACAGGTCCTACTAAAATGTTTGTCCCCATCTTTCTTATAAGCCCCCTTTAAGTACTGATAGGCTGCAATAAGGTCTCCCCAAAGCCTTCTCTTCTCTAGGCTGAACAACCCCAACTCTCTCAGCCTTTCTTCAGAGGAGAGGTGTTCCAGACCCCTGATCATTTTTGTGGCCCTCTTCTGGACCTGCTCCAACAGGTCAGTGCCTTTCTTATGCTGAGGGCTCCACAGCTGGACACAGTACTCCAGGTGGGGTCTTACCAGAGCAGAGTAGAGGGGCAGAATCACCTCCCTCGACCTGCTGGTCACGCTTCTTCTAATGCAGCCGGGGATATGATTGGCCTTCTGGGCTGTGAGCACACATTGTTGGCTCACGTCCAGCTTTTCATCCACTAGTACCCCCAAGTCCTTCTCGGCAGGGCTGCTCTCAATCCCTTCATCCCCCAGCCTGTATTGATACCGGGGGGTTGCCCCAACCCACGTGCAAGACCTTGCACTTGGTCTTGTTACACCTCATGAGGTTCACACAGGCCCACTCCTCAAGCTTGTCCAGGTCCCTCTGGGTGGCATCCCATCCCTCAGGAGCGTCAAGTGCACCACTCAGCTTGGTGTCATCTGCAAACTTGCTGAGGGTGCACTCGATCCCTCTATGTCATTGATGAAGGTATTAAACAGTACCGGTCCCAATACGGACCCCTGCAGGACGCCACTCGTCACCAATCTCCATCTGGACATTGAACCATTGACCACTACCCTCTGGATGCGACCATCTAACCAGTTCCTCACCCACCGGACACTCCACCCATCAAAACCATACCTCTCCAGTTTAGAGAGAAGGATGTTGTGGGGGACCGTGTCAAAGGCCTCACAGAGGTCCAGATAGACAACATCTGTAGCCCTTCCCTTGTCCACTGATGTAGTCACTCCCTCATAGAAGGCCACTAGGTTTGTCAGGCAGGACTTGCCCTTGGTGAAGCCCATCATGTAGTCCTTGATTACAGGGAAATCAGGGAAAACCTTCCAACTAAGTAACTTGAGTTGGCCTGATCCAATATTCATTTAATGTCCCTGTTGAGATGAGGAGAGATTTAATGTCCCTGTTGAGATGCTGAATCTGCAATTAGGCAATCTTATAATTGTCTAATAACTAGAGCATGTGTGGTAGAGAGCTTCTTACCCATAGCCTGGTGGTTCTTTGGGACAAAAAAAGAGAGTATTGGATGGATGAATCCGCTCATTCTCCTGGGAGGAGATGAATCTAGGCTCTGCTTTCCTTTCCTGAACTTACTTTAAGAAGATATTAACAAAGTTTCTGACTTGTGGATGAAGTGGAAGTTGTTGGGTTGAATCACCTTATTCCTGGGAGGGTACTGGGCATAGTAACATCTCTTACTGTCTGGGTAAGTGCTCTAAATTGGTAAACAATTAGAAAAACTGAGCACTGTTGATGCTACTTGGAGAATTTAACCACATGGAAACATTTGTAACGAGTTTAATCCAGATGGTATGTGTTAGTCATGATTTCATTATGGCTGCTGGGTTGTAGGGGTTAGGCTGGTGCAAAATCTGATCAGGTTTACACAGAAATCTTTAGTTTCTCAACTAGGGACATGAAACATATAAATAGAAGCAGAATTTTAGGTGTCCTGGAAGCCTTCTGGTTCAACAGAGAGATACCTGGTGATTTTAGGTGGCCTTGAAATGATATTTATTTGGATCACAGTCTTTGACTAAGTAGTGATTATAGTTTGTCTAATTCCTTGTAGGTATCCAATTCTTTATTTGGGTCATGTGTGTATTAAATATTAAGCTATTTCCCTAACCATCTGCATTGCATTTTTTTAATTATTGAATTCTGCTGGAGCTTTAGACACTCTAACTGCTGTAGGTATTTAAAAAAAATCTTGTTCTACAGCAAATATGGGATAGTAACAAATACATTATTTTTTTAATCCTTAGATACTACTATGCTCATAACATATCTTCTTATAGTAGTTTGTACCTAAAAATTTTCTTGTTCTGATACTTATACAAAATCTCTTATTGTCTTTAAATGACTATTTTTATGCTGTATCATATTTTAATGCTTCTTTCACTTCTCTTAAATATAGGATTTGATAGATATTTTCGGAGCCGAACACTCGCTAACAATCGAAGAAATGTATGGTTTGCAGAATTTTGGGAGGAGAACTTTGGATGCAAGTTAGGATCACATGGAAAAAGAAATAGCAATATCAAGAAATGCACAGGTAACTGTGAAAGTAATACATTATCTGTAAAAGTTGTTTACTGGAGTGCAGGAAAGGAACTGCTTTCTTTTCATCATTCTTCTGGCTCCCTTTAATTCTCCAATGCAAATTATTGTGTTGTAAGAAAAATGTGACATTTTTTCTTAAACCTGAAGAAAAAATTCATGGGCAATGTTTGAGAAAGTTAGTAGTTAATTTGCACAAATCCAATGATGGTACGGATTTTGTTAAAGACCTGTGTCTATGGTTCAATTCCATTCATGTTTTCAATGACCTTCTCTGTCACTCCATCTATAGTTGTCAATATGATTTTTTTTTCATTTTTTTAATTTTTTTTTTTTTTTAGTGAATGGGCACATCACAGTAATTCTCATGTTGTTATCCCTGAAGTATATAAAGAGAAAATTAAATTTCTGTTTGAACTATTGAGGTCTTGATGATAGGTCAAGTCAAGAACTCCTTATTTAGTTTACAAACTGTGTTTGAGGATGGAGTAAAAATCAAATCAATATGTCCTTATTACTTGTTCTCATGTGAAAAGAACAGGATTCTATATTGTATTATAAAGTGGAAAGTTTCTATGAAGTTTGAGCAAAACCTCTATGTAACTGGCACTGCTGTTCTCAAACCTGCTTGCTCAGGCATCATACCCAGACACAATTGTCACGACAGCTAACATAGCAGTGTCATCAGTAGCTCTGAGTTTCATCTCACCTATGAGATGATGGCTTTTTGTGGTTTCTTGCAGGATTTACTACAAGATTGTTACCTTTAGTATTCTGTGACTACAGCAGACTGTTTATGTTACTTTTTGTATAGATAGTTTTTTGCCTAATGTCAGGGCTTCCAGTGTCATTTGCTTAATTACTGTCACCACCCCCAGCAGTACTGGTGGTGACCACCATCTCTGGGACTAGTGCCAGCAGTAATATTCGATTTTCTGTACTGCATACATAAGTCATCCATGTGCCTTGATTTCCCTGGCAGTGTTTTCTTTCACCAAATAATATTTTCCACATGGAAAGTGAATGTTTTTGTTCACTTACTCTTCTAGGATTTCTAGCTGCCTGGTGACACTGTCATGTAGCCTTTGTTATGGGGGTGCCCTTCCAAACTGTCTGCAAACAAAGCTGCACATCAGCACCCCACTTCTCCTGGGTTTGTCAGACAGACATACCATGCAGTCTCCAAGCACATGCACCATCAGTCCTGCACTTCCTGAACCATCAGAATTATTGCATTTGTACTGTGCCATCAATTCAAAGACTTACTGCATTGGGCTTTGCAATGCACAGATATCTCTCACACAGAAATATGAGAGCCATGTACGCACTCTCTCATTTCAACAATGACGCCTTGTCTTCTGCCTTTTACGACATACTCCACAAAAAAAAAGGTTGATATTCAGTTCCTCACTGAGTTAAATGATAGCTCGTTACTCTGATCCTTTAATCCTTGGCCTTGATTCATATAGCAGTAAGTCATGGCTGGGTAGTTACCCATGTCTGGGAAGGGATTATTTTGTTTTTACTATTTTAAGTGGAAAATAGATGCTTTTTTTGAAGTTCTTCAGTTGGAATGAGTGGTGTATGTGCTGGAGTTTGGGAAGCTCTAAATGTTACCACAGATGGTTTTATGACTTGTCTCAGCCTCATCACATCTGTCAAATTGAATTACCAAGTGAAAAGTAGTGTATAGAATGCATAGGTCGTATCTTGATAGATTCAAAGTAATTTGCGATTTGAAATTGATATCCATATATTTATGAAACAAAATTATGGTATGCTCTCTGTGCCTGAAAACAGAAAGAAAACATTTTCTGCACCCAGAAAGTTAACATAGTATCAAGGGATGGGATTAAGACGTGGGCAGTCTTGTATGAAGGTTACACATGCATTTTCACCTGCAGGGGAAAAAGCTATGAATTCTTCTGCAAGCAAGAGTATCTACGAGTGATAGGACCCTTGAATAAAACCACTTAAAGGTGGCTTACTACAATGGAAAAGACACTTGGACAGCAGCAGACCTGAAACAAGCTGATGATTCATCATGATCCCTATGCTTGTTTAACTCAAATCTAAAGGGTTGGATAACAAAAATAACCAAAATGTGTTCCTTTTAAGTAAACTGAATCAAAAGATGAAGGTGGAAGTTCAAAATAAATGTCCTGTGATTTAAGGAGAAATGCTAGGTGGAGAATGGGGGAATGACCCTCCCCTCCCAGTCTAGACCTAGAGAATCACAAATGGCATCTTGACCAACCCCAGTTCATTTGCCATGGCTTCCCACGCACAAAAGAGAGGCAGCAATGAAATCCTGCCTGGTTCTTCGTACCACAGCCCTCAAAGCAGATGAGTCAGTCTACTATGATCTATGTCTGCTAAAGATTAGAGAAGAATATCCCACCCATGAGTTTGTCTTTCCCTTTAAAAGTCAAAGACGTTACTTCATGGCCAAGTCTGCTCTGAAATAATGGCGGTAAATGAAAGAAATGAATGAACCCCCAAATTTCAACAGGGATATAGGAGCTGTTACATTTAATTGTTTATAACTTAATATTGAAAACTTTGATCCTTGGCCTATCCCAGTTGCCAGTTGTCCTTCCAGTGGGTTTTCTCTGAAACTTTATGTGTACTTTCTCAGTCCTAAATTTCAGCTCAATTCTTAAAAGGAATGTATACCCATCTCTAGTTCAGGACTTAAAGACTGAACTTAAAAACACCATTTATCCTAATTTTCCCATATTTTATCTGGGCACTGCAGATAATAAGATCTTCTTTGTCTTTTGCCCACCAGCCCAATTTGTGTATCATGTCAATAGCCACTGATACACTGAAAGAAATCCAAAAACTCGAGGTACAGCCGTAATCTGAAAATGTCCCTCTCCAAAAATATTAAAAGGCAAATTGCTAGGTATAAAGTTTTCTCAGGCTTGAGATA
>NW_008825545.1:1004995-1024850 GCF_000699105.1 Pygoscelis adeliae
TATCTTAGCTAGGAAGTACTTGAATCTTTTTCTCATATGACATTTGTAAGTTCCAACAACAACAAAACTGATATCCCTGTTCTCTATTTAGTCGAGTTATCTGTTCATAGCTTTAAATTTTTACTACCTGCAGTCAGGATGCTACCAATCTAATCCAATTTCAAACTTTTTTTTTTTCCTATGAAGATACTAGACAATGCTTCATATAAAAAAATATTTCTCTCTTTTCTTTTCCATGTAAAATCAAGTCTTTTTAGCACTGAAATTCCTGAAAGGGATTTCCTCTTCTTCAAGGTTAAGAATTACAAAAGGGCATAAACCTTCTTACCTCCCGTCATGGAAATGAATGATTTAGATCACTTAAAGCATCACTGCCAAAGGTATTAGCAAAAGTGGTTTTAATATGATGTTGTACAAGTGCGACTTAACAAAGTTCAATGACAAGGTTCACTCTATTAATTACTGCATGGAAGAAACATACAAAAGAAAATTGAGTTACACTCGAGTTAGAATGATTCACAGAGAGACCAGAGACACAAAGGGTAAGGAAGACCCTCCCATCAAGTCCCAAGGTTCAGAGTGGTACCCCTTGCTTTCTAAACTCCTCAGAGAGGAGTCTCGGTGCAGCTGGTCCAAACTCAGTCTCAGACTTGGTCAAGGGTTTATGTCTAAGGGATTGTATATGCAATGTTTTATTAGCATCAATTCAGCATGCAATCAAAGTTACCAAGACAAAATCAAAGTTACTTACTACAAGGTAATGCGCGATATCAGTCACTTACCAAAGATCTGTCGTTGGTAAAAGGTCTCTCTCCTTGAGGAGCAACCTTGAGAGGTGTCCCAGCTCAAGGGGAGATCTCTGCCATGCAGCCACACTGCCTAGCAGGGAGAGCTCAAAGAAGGCTCACCTAGGCTGTCATATTTATGGGATAAAGTGGTTGGCTCATAGTCAAATTACATACGATGGAAAAGATATGCATGAGACTCCTTGTACCCACAACTTTCTTTGTTCCTTGATAAATGAGTCTTGGAAAAGCCACCCTCTATTCATGCGTTAATCACATGATCGGTGTTCCAAGCTCATGTGCATCGATGCTCACTGGGTCACTCTGCTCCTTTGTGTGTTTTCAGAGAACAGATTGAAACTAGGGGAGTTCACGCCTGGCTACGGCTCAGGCCTTTACCCCATCCGGAGCCTGCACCAAACCACCGCCGGTCTGGTCAGGGGTCGAGTGCATCCGTCACACCTCCTCCCGTTCTTACACATTACTGATTATTATAGCCTAGTGTTGTAATGGCTTAAACAGTTTTATTTAAAGAAAACTGTTATTTTGAACCTGTTTGAAAATACTGTTTATTTGTGGTTGCTGTTGTTTCTTATTCCTAAAAGAATTTGTGCTTTGGAGATACAGAAAATAATAAATTTCTTTTGAGTTTACCTGATCGTTTGCTTTCTGATTTTTTTCAGTTTACAGAAAGCAATGATTCACCTAAACTTTGAAAAAGTAATTGCTTTGCCACTATTGATTTGCAACTAGCTCTGTGTGTTTCTGAATGTGAGTCTACATTGATCAAATCATCAAGATTAGAATAGTTCATTGAAAGATATTAGAGATTTTTCCCCCCAATCTTTCTGGAATTAAAAAAAAAATCAAATCGGACCATTAATTTAGTAAACATGAAACAATAATTCGGTGACTCCCCTTAAATTTTTTAATCGGGGAAGGGGAAAGGCATTTGGCCGTTTGTCTTACTATAACAAAATGGAAAAGAATGGAGCACTACAAGGATCGAACTGTCTGTTAGAGGTTACAAGAAGCCTCACTTTACATATTTATTCAAGATGCTGGGTTTCTATATTCAATAAAGGGTCTTTAGTGAGACATGAATCTTTCAGGGATCTTCAACAGCCTTTCTTTAGCACTGGAATCTCTTTGTGGGATTGAGAAGTGAGGAGATGTGAAGCTTTTCGCTCACCCCTGTGCCCCTGCAGAAAACTGTAAAGAGAGAGACAGCATTCATCCTTTGATTACCTACATTCTTCAAAAGGAAGGGCTTGCACCATGGTTGCGGGAGATGGCAGAGATGGTATGCCTCTTGCTTTACTTTAAATTTAACATCCTGGAGAATTTTCCCATACCCTCACCTTCCCACTTGATTCAATTGATGGGCCAAGTTTTTGGTAGCTGAAGATTTAACGTTACTTAGAAGCATTGTGGACTGAACAGGTTTATTCCTGGTGTTGGGTTGTTAATTCCAGCTCTTGGTTGTTGAGCTATTGTCAGTCCCACCTTAAGGTAAGTTTCTAGACCTTGTGTTTCTTAAGAAATGTACAAAAGTATGAATACAAAGATTTGAAAATGAAACAAAGATATCCCAGAGTACTTTTTTAAAAATTGCATTGAATTGTGGGGCTGACAATATGTACCATCACTCTTTCAGAAGACCAAAACACAGTGATAGAAAAACAGAGCAGCATTAGTGATGAAGAGTTAAGGAGGGTAAGAATTAAATGAAATGTACTCAGATTTGCTTCCATTAACCTTGCAGAATGTTAATATTTGATTTAATTCTAACAAAAAATTCTGAAGAAATCTTCTTTACATATATATGCGTACACATGTAGATATTTGTTTGTGTTTGCAGGCATAAGCAGATAGAAATCTAACATGAAGTAAAGTTGTTTACTGTATCATGTTTTAATGTGTACAATGGTAGCCTCAAATTCAAATCTGACATAAACTATAGTTCCATTGAGATTTGGTCTGGATTTTCCCCATAGCATCCTTTTAAGGCATGCATTTATCATAGTATTTCCAGTCTTTGAACAGCAAAATGTGGCCCTTTAATAAAACCTCAACAAAAATGCTAATTAAAAAAGCTCCTTCATGCACATTCCTACAGAAGTAGTCTCTCCCCCTGTTTTGTATGGTTAGCATTTTAACTACTCTGCAAACCTAATCAGCCTTTAACTACTTATAATGACTGACTGCACTGCTAAAAATAAAGATGGAAGAGGTTCCAAAAGCATATAGAGACCTGTGTAAATTAGTCTAATTTCAACTTGCTCTATCGAACCGAACTATTTGTTTCACTGAAAAAAAATCACAGTGCAGTATAATAGATACCATGCATATCATGCATCCCTAGGAACTTTACAGATACATTATTTAATTGTTTTCTTTTAACTAACCTCTTTGAAAATACAATTGCACCTAAAAATCTTAATAGGAAGCTCATATGTGTATGCGGCCACATCCTGAAAAATTTATGGAACAAATTGAAAAGTTCAGTAGCAGAATGTGAATCTTGCAGAGGTACAGTGCATTGCTATTTAGTTAGAGTAATGGTTTCATTACCATAAAATCACTCCTAAAGTAGTTTTTTTCCTTGATGAGACCTACACAAAGTTAAAAAAATCAGCATAGCTGTAGTTGAGACACATGGTGAGTTGTACCCCAATTCCAAAGGCACTAAGGCTCAGGAGGGACTGTTTTTGAGCACACAGAAAGAGCTGCATGCTCTCCCTTTTTGTGTGACCTGTGTGCTGTGACCAGTATGTTTAGTCATAAGAAGTAGAAAGGGCAATTCTTATTCTTTCTCCTCTTTTGCTGTTATTTGCCATTTTCTTGATTCCCATTTGAAAAATAGCTTATAAACACATTGCAGAAAGATTTTTTTGACTTTTTATTTATATGTATAAAATATTTATTGCTGTTTTGAGTAAGTACAGTAATTCTATGTAAAAATCACAGTAGTCAGATTTGCAGCATGATAAGCAGGAGCCAAGTTGACTTTTGAATCTTTGCTACCCTTCACATCAATTGGACACAAAAGACTTTGAGGAGTATTTGCAACAGTCTGAGCTGTTCTTTACTCTCTTTTGGACATTCTCTCAGAACTACAAAAATTCTGTGTTACAGTTAACTGCACCACAGTGGTCCCATGCTGCCTCTAATGCACCATTAAATCAAGCTGCATCACGTGTCATTAAATAATATATGGAGCCAGAGAGCATTTACTTTTGGTTTTAGGACAATAGATCATGTCCCAGGTGGCAGCAAGACCTCTTCCAATAACCTAAATGAAGTTTAATCTCTTTATTATGGTATACCATAGGCCATAAATTCACCATTTTTGCAGATTTTGTCTGGTTCCCAGTTTCAGAAGCCTGGGTAGTCAATTCCAAAGAAAAAGTTGATGTCTGAGAAATTCTGCCAAAATTAACAAGACTGAAATACAGACTTTCTTGTGCTATACATCAGGTCAGAATGTTTAGACAAAATTCCCTCCTGATGGTGGAGAACTGGCAGGCATGAACCTTGTTGTCTCTCTGCTGTCAGTGTCTGGTAGACTGACAAGCGATTAAAGACCATAGCTTATGGTATATTTGATCAAAATATACGCATTCTGTTGTCTTACAAAGGCCCAGTTCTGGATCTTATTCCAGAAAATACAGAATTTCAGAAGATTCAAGCTGAATAGTATTTCATTCCACCCACTGCCAATGTGCATAAGTATTACTCAATATGTCTGAGAGCTGTCAAATCAGGGGACCTAACATATGTTGCCCATTCACTGATTTGATTTCTTCCTTTCATTTGCTGTCATCTGTTTTGTTATTTCACCTGTTGTTAGTATTATTAAATCTCTTTATAACATATCCAGTGGAATATCACTTCTCAATCCTGTTAGCAAAGCTTAGATTCACCTACAAAATGTATCATTTAAAAAAGCTTATTATTCTAATATGAAGAAGAAATTGTTGATATACTCCATAGAGGTCTTTGTTTCTCTATAATTTTATTCATAAATAGGAATTTAAGTCTTGTATTCTGTCAAGAAATGTATCAATCTTAGATTTATAATGTTTTACAAAGTTATGAGTCATATTCCACTGCACAATCATTTAAACAGAGTATCTTGCCGTTTGAGATTTGATACACTTGCTGCCAAGTTGGAACACTTTTAATACGCATATGTATGTGCACGTGTGGATGTGTTTGCTAGTAATTTATGAGTCCAGAAATTCTTATTCCAGCTCAGAGTCTCTGCAAGAATGGCATATCCTAGTGAACGAATTGTGCTTTAAGTACAATTTTGTGTGAACTCTAGAACTGCACTTTCTCAAATGTAGCCTCAGAAAACTTGTAACCAATATTACCTATGGTGTAACTTAGATGTCACACACGTAAGAATGTCATCTGTACACAATCCTTGTTCCTGGGAGACAATAGTAAATTACTCTGTCATTTCCAGTACCAGCCCAACCACTTTGGACAGATGCTGGTAGAATGGGGAAGTCAATAGTCAAAGTGTTGCATACCGTTCTTCATCAGTTTGCTCTCCTGGTCTGCCACAAACAGACCCTTGCTGTGAACAGGAAGACATGTTCTGTGTAAGCCTGAGTCCCAGATATCTTTCTTCAGGTAGAAAAGATATTTATCGTTTTCCCTTCTGAGCAAGTTCTTGTAATCTTGCCTTGTGAGAGGACTGGAAGAACTGTTTTAATTTTGTATATACATCATCTGTGCCATTATTCAAGCATTTCAGGTTACAGTGCTTAAACATTTTATAAGTATGCACATTTGGAGTGCATACTTGCTACCTGACTAGATGCTTCATTAGAAAACAAGTAGTACAATAAAAAAATAGTCTGTCTTCAAAAAGGACCACTAGCTGCATAGTTTTCAATGTCCTTGGACGTGGTCAGACAGGCTGATCTGCTCATTGTAACCTCATAGGAGGTTATTCATCCTTCAGACATGCTGACCACTGTCCAATCACTCTAGCACTGTTCTGTGAACTAATCTGGTTGAGGACTTTGGAAGTGAAACTTTGTCACCCAGAACAGCACCAGGCATGTTAATTTGGTTGAAAATGTTCTTCCATATTTACAAGTAGTGGCCCATGATACATTTTTTTCCTGGTCTGTTGTGTGGTGGGCGATACCAGTCAGGCAGAGAAAGTGTCGCCTTTGTTGGGTGCCTTGTTCCCCAGGTGGTCCAGGTGCCCTGAGACCATGTCTATGTTACCAAACTGTTCACCTCTGCAGGGTGAAACAGTCAGTGATAAGCATCTGAGGTCCTCACTGTACTCATTTAAAGAGATTTTACTTCAGGTTAGTATGGTCCTTTGAGCTGGAGGGCCATAGCTGTATTCCCGGCACTCATCCTATGGTTTGGTTTCCTCTGAAAGGCGCTGGGATTGTGCACAGCAAGACTGCTCCACCGTGTGAAACTGGGGGCAGTCAGGAAATTCATTTCAAAAGCACATTCCTTATCTAAATAAAACATGAGTGTAGCTGCACTCAAGGGACTGAGTGGGTAGAGCTGAAGAAAGGTGGACCCCCACCATTTAGTGTTTTCAGAGTCTGTATGGTGAGGGAAATTGGCTGCTCATGACACTGATCCCTCTGAGTAAGTTAGAAGGATATAGAGCCCTCTCTCTGCTCAGTTCCTGCAAACAAGCAGAATTTGACTGCGCTTGGCCCTTATTTGCAGAAGACTGTTAACTACGAACTAACATTGCATTATCCATTAATTAGCTGTTCTGAGGGAGGAAAAGTATATTTAATACACAGCTCAATATTTATAAGTTATTTTTAATATTCTTGGAATATGCAATGATTCAAGATATATATTTAAATTTACAAATATGTATGTAGTTTCTCAGTAGATCAAAAAAAAAGTAGCTTGTTTATCTTGTAACTGCAGAAAAATGTCATCTCACACATATACTGGAATACAGTGACTTACATCATAAAGTGTTGATGCAGAAGTTCCCACAAAACAACCTTTTCCCTATTAGTTAATACTTGATTTACAGGATTTCCAGAAGTTAAAACAAATATGAGCACAAGGGAAAAGAAAGTGGTAAAACAAATGAAATTATTTAATCTTTCTATTGTGATCTTTCTACTGACGAATTATGTTTGATATTAAAAAAAAGTTTCAACTTGATCTGATGTTAGATATTACCAATACCCCAAGTAAATATATATCTTTAATAATTATATTAATTTTATAATATAATTAGTGTAGGTAAACTGTTTTCATAATTTCATGAAGCAGCAATGAAAATACTTAGCGTGGACTGCTTTTAGATCATGAACATTTTCAATATATTGAATAATTATTCACCTGCAAAATGCCCCTGATTTATAAGTAATTGCTCACCTTTTGTGGAAGGGAGTTCAGATTGGTCATCTGTAAACAAATGCAGATGGTTTTTAATCTACCGAGTAGAATTTTATTGCAGAAATAGACCCAGCAAAATCAATGGGGCATACATAATGGGCTGTAGTATAAATCAGTGTAGAAAAGGAGGTCAGGATTTGGCTTTTAATGGAAAGTGTATCCATTAAATGTACCAATTATAGTTCAATATTTCCAGACTATTATTTGTATCCAATATTTGAGATAGGTGTTTTTGTATGGAGGGTTCTTATGAAAGGTCAGATAGAAGCACAAGTGTCCCCAATTTGTGTTAAAATCAGTGTACAGGGGAGGAGAGGTATGTTTGTTACATTGAATTTACACTGGTTTAACTGCATGGCTGGGCATAATGATCTTGACCCAAATTCTAGCTCTGGACTAGTGCATGTTCAGGGCTTGCAGGATTGCCCTTGGGTGGAGCTCATGAGACAGGATTTACTTAATTCTTTAATTTCTGGCAGGTCACCTCCACATGTCTTAGTAAGCTGCTTAGACTGGTATGACTTACCCTGTGAGGATGCCCATTTCTCTTTACGGACTGCAAATAGACCTAGATGACTAATTCGGATGAGGTGCCCCACTTTTAGATTGCTCAAGTCAAGTGATATGAATCCCATTCCATGGCTGCACGGATCACCACCTTCTCAGCAAAGCAATCTGCCTTGCCAGTTCATGTAAGATCCTGGTGATAGCTCCAGTATTTGTTTATATTATGACTATATTACTTAAATGTTTAGAGGTAATTTAGCACCCTTACAGGTACTTTCACAGATAGAAACAAAAGGGAAGGTAATACATGGCAGTCCTCTGTACATAGATTATTCCTCCGATCTGAATGACAGAGTGACTATTTGTCTATTGATAATACAATAGATTTTCAGTATGCAATATCCCATTGAATTGCACAAAATATTTTAAAGGGACTTGTTGACAAAAGTTTATATTTCAGGTTTATATTTAGGCTTTGTTTAAAAATGAAATATTTAATTATTCTGGCCAAAATCCTTTTATTCTGTGATGAGGTAATCCCAGGAGACAGACAAATTAAGGCTTTAAAATCTTTGATGAATCTACACAATGTACGTGATCTGTCACTAAGACAAAAGCAGCTGGTGGTGTGATCTCACATGCTACATACCCCATGGAAAATAAGTTACTTTCAATTTATTAAAGCAATACTGTAGGATAAGGTGTGCTTCCATTAGTGATATCTTCAGCTGCATCAGTAAACAATGGCTGATTAATGTTGTGGGATTTTTCTACTGTATCTGCAACATTTACTGGAGTTTTAGCAGCCAAGGGTGGTCTTGGTTGATTTGTTAGTCTTAGTTAAAATTCAAGATGGTGAAAGGAAAGGTCTACGCACTGCATGCATTCCACCTGACCCCACAAAATATTAAGACCCAAATGCCTTCAAAAGCTCCACAGTCATGGGGCAGGTGGTGTTCTGAGGCCATGGTCTACCATGCTGTTCAGGTCTTCCTTGCTTCCCGTCTGTTCCCTATGTTTCCATGTGCTCAGGTATAAACTCTTTGGGCCAGAGATTGCATTTTTCAGATCTTTTTTTTTTAACAGTGTTTTCCTGTTCTGTTCTTTCAAGCAAAGAAGAAGAAAAACGAGTTGGCATTTGCACAAGTCATAAACCTGTTTGGAAAAGTCCAATGGAATTTAAGTACCACATAAGCATTGTTTGGCTTAGAAAATAAGGGTGCTTTTTCACTCTCACTGTTCAGTTCTGACTGTTGGTAGACTTTTTTCCTGAGCCATACCCTTGAAAGAGCAGTTCTTCAGAGACTCTCAGGTAGATCAACAATTATTCTCTCATCTTCAAATGAACAAGCACCAGAAGCACTTCAAGGTAACATTTTAAATTGTGCCTTCTTGTGACTTTTGAAACTACAGTAAACAAGAAACAAATTCATTTTATTCCTGTTAAATTTTGAAAAAGAGCCTGAGACTCTGAAAGTGACAGTTTTAGGAACATTGTAAGTCTTGGCTTGGAGAGTGATAGAATAAGCTCTGCAATTCACTGAACCTTCTTGCAAGATATATTACATATAAAACCTGAAAATATACCAAACAGTCCATGTGTATAGATTACTGGGATAATTGATTTTTCTTTTTAATTTTTTGGACAGAAATGTTAGCATCTGCCAAAAGGCTATGGTAGAGAAAAGCAGTTTGCAAAATTGAATAGTATGACTATGAGACAAAAAGGCTGTCATGTGTTCTGCATCCTACTTAAAAGTATGTAACAGTCCTCCAATTCTAGATAAAAATTATCCAGAAAGAAAAAATACACAGACCACAAATTAGCCATTGACTTTGTAATTAGTAATTCCAAATACATAATAAACTTAAGATTACAAATGGATTTCACAGAATTTGGAAAGGGAAAAGAAGGCTAAATTTGCTAGTATAAACTGCTCATTATTTACTGACAGATGAAGCACACACATTCAGGGGTTTAATTCTTGGAATTCATTGCTTTTATTTTTTAATTAGACTGTTTATATATCATTCTAACTTTTCTGCAAAATTAGAGTTGAAATTAAAAAGAAGAAAATTGCTCATGAACTTTTGATACATTTCCACTGGATTTTAGGTGAAATCTGTAGCTGCAGCAGTGTTTTAAAATGGGGAGGAAAAAATAATTAAAGGAAGAAGAATTAATTCCCTGTATTAGACTGTACAAGTCTTCATGTCAGCTAACAGAACTGGAAGTGAGTATGTAGAGGTCTTTTACATTTGCAATTTCTGTGTGCAGTGGGATAGTGTGGAATGTAAAGATTAGTATCTGACAGCCTGCAGGAAAAAGGGCAAATAAATCTACATATTATACTGTAGCTTTTGCACTTTTTCAGCAGAACTACCTATGGCCTGGATATCAGCCTTCATGGTAAAACTTTCCTGGTATTCTCCATTAAACATCGCTCATTTACACAGGCTCTGATTGACCCATACCTTTGTAAGCTGCAGTAAGAGACTTCCAGGTCTGCATAAAATCTGAGTTGAAATTTGCATGAGTATTAAGGTCACTTTCCATTTTATCATCTGAACTGTTTTCATTAATTCCTCTGTAAAATTGTCTTTCATGTAATTTATGATGATAATAAAGGAAACAGGCTTTGGAACACGAGACCAAAGATTTTGCAACTTAGTTGCACAGAGATAAAATACAAAGGATGTATAATGGCCAAATCTTCAATGCCGTACATGAGTGTTGCTTTATTGACATGAAGGAGTATGAGATTTGAGAGGATATGGCCCCCCAAATGAGAGTTATAACTTGATTTTTGGAAATCACAGAGACGTCAGATACCAAGGGCTGAGTAGGATAAGAAAAGCTTTAAAGGAATGATCAGAAGGGAAGCTACATTGCTTTTCACTTCAGAAGACAAGAGTTTTAGGTCTTAAAAGTAGGATGAAAATAAGCAGAGCTTTATAGACAGGTTGCACAGAACCATGAAATAGAGACAAGAAGTTTGAATATCCTGTGAAAAGGGTAACTAACCAAGAATTTGGCCTCAGCGGTAGTAAATTTTAAAATTCTCTAGTATCAATGAAAGGAAAATTGTATGTGGGAGGGAACTGCAGTGCATATTACTCCTTGAAATCTCTTTTGGTCTGCTGTTTTGTGGTTCTATTTTCCACAGTTTATCCTTTTTGTTTTTCTCATTGTAGCGTGAATCACTCTTCTGAAAAAAATAATTAAAATTTCTTGCAGCCTCCTTCACTGTGATATTAAATCATGTTGGCTTTTGCTTTTAGAGCCTTTAAGATCAGGGCTATATGTTTACTTTCAGTTATATATGTGACATTAAAAAAAGGAAAGTGTGCTTTTAGAATTTGGATGCTGCTTTTACCACCTTCTGTGCCTTTTTATAGTGTTCTTTAAAAAAAAAAAAAATCAGCATTCCTATATTCATTTTTTCTTTGTTTATTTATTTTTCTTCTTTTTTAGAAAGGTGTATCTGAGCATATTTTGGTCATGATTACAAAGGTGCTCATTTGTAGTCCTATCTGGAATTGAGTCTGATGCACTCTTCCAGATAAAACCCAACATCCTTCCTCTTCTTGGGGTTCTCTGCTTGTTGTTCATGTTCCTCATTTACAGTATCTCTGGCTCATGCTTCATTATGATATTTTCTTGCCTGAAATGTGGCTATCTGAAATTTCAAATGATCATGTTTTCTGCTTCTTCAGTCTCTATAACTTTCTGTAGCATTTAGTTTCCCTTGCTGCCATTGTGGCTGAATGGCCAAAAACATCAGCCTCTCATTCTTTCTGATCACTCAAGCAGTTCAATTCTGTGACACCTGTTGATAAAGTTAATTTTTAACTTGTTGCCTCATCTGTTCTTCAATATACAGTGTTAATTCTGTGCCTGGTGTGATGTCATTTGTCATTCCTAGACATTTGGTTAGAATCATAGAATCATAGAATCATTTAGGTTGGAAAAGACTTTTAAGATCATCAAGACCAACTGTTAACCTAGCACTGCAAAGTCCATCACTAAACTATGTCCCTAAGCACCACATCTACCCGTCTTTTAAATACCTCCAGGGATGGTGACTCAACCACTTCCCTGGGCAGCCTGTTCCAATGTTTGACAACCCTTTCATTTCATGGTGTTCAAGTCCTTAGTAACTCTTTTATAAGACTATGTACGTTTTGCTACAGCTCAGTACATTAATTCCTTTATTAATGTGTGACTGGGTTTTTTTGTTTTCCTAAGTCCTCTTTTTTTAAATGGAGTTTTGGATGCTAGTTTAAATTAGTTCTCATTTGAGGGTGAGGAACTTAATTACATTATGATCAAGCATTTCAGGTGTAATTATGTCTTCAAAGAATTTGCTGTGCAATATTTAGAAATATAGCTCTAGTAGGTAGGCTGTATGGGGCCCACTTATGCATCTGTGCAGGACTGCACTGAACTCAGTAGCATTTCACAGCTGAAAGGACTTAAGAATGATTATGGCAACATGCAGCATATCTTAAATATCTTTTCTACCCATGTAAAAATATTCCATAGACAGTTCCACAAAGAAATAGTAATTTTAAGTGCCTGTACTTTGCCTTCTTATGATACCTCCCTAGAGAGTGTGTGGTTACTTGAAAAATTGCATTATTAATACTTTTCACTGGTCATATTTTTTGTTCTTCAACTTAGTATGTGATACATTTTCTGATCAAAAGATGATGATATAACCCTATTCCTTGATTTTTGACATCCATACAGATCTACTGTCTGGAACTTTCAATTTTTAAATATTACTACAGCGTACCGCATGCATGGGTATATGTCTTGGTATGCATTTATTCTCCCATATAAAATCTCTCTTCCTTCTACCTTAATTACATTGTCATCCCTATCTCTATGCAAATCCACAGAGGATGCTTTTGGAGCAAAATATTTTCCCTTTGCCATCCCGCTCCCTCTAATATTTGTGTTACTGATCTTCAATTCAGCATAAGTGGGAGGTGGAGAATGGCGGAGGGACTTAAGAGTCAGAGCAGGCTGCCTGGAGGAAAGGGAGCTGAAGCTGTGGGAGCTGAGACCTGGGGCTGGCCCTCTTGGTGTTGACATGTGCTGGCAGGCCACAGGGGAACTGCTCCCAGTCCCCTCTCCCTCATTCCTAATCTCAGATGATATATTTAAACTGTTTAAGAATGCGGAGCATTTCCAATGACTGCTGTTATACATTCAGGACCTATTTCAGAAATTGGGAAAAAAATACAATAAGGGTCAAAACCTTTATTCTTAATTTATTATTCAGGAAATCCTCTTGAGAAGCAGAACTGCAAAGAAGATCAATCTTCTATTTCAAGAAGGATTTTAACATTTGGAATTGAAATTAAACCAGACCATTTTAAAATGCAAAGCAAAAGAGAATTAAACCTTATTCTACTTCAATGAAAATACTATAGCGTGTTTTCTAACATAAAAATTGAATACATGTAACCAAAAGTTTCAAACTGTTTCAGTTCTAAAATGCAACAATCATATTTTCAACATAGTGCTGATTTTCTTTGTTGTTTTCCCTAGAAACCAAAATGTTGGTAAGTTTTTTAGAAAGTATTTCTGTTGTGATGAAAATACATTCTCTAGTGAAATGTAACTCCGTAACAAAGCTTCCCCATAAGTCTATAGTTTAAGATGAGAAAGAATGTATGATTTTGGACCCAGAAAAAATGTTTTTTATCAGAGCAGTGTATAATCATTTATTGTATAAAGCATGTATGTGAACAGCTACCTGTGCAAATGTTTATCTAGCACTTAGTTGATGATGGAGACAATAATGACAGTGTGTAAAAATGACATGCTGATTATGATGAATCACACAGATAAAAATGTTGACACTGATGTCTAGTAATTTTCCATGCCTCTGAACAATGGACGTATCTTTTTATGGGGTTATTTTTCAGAAAAGAATATCTAAGTTATGCATTTCATCTCTTCCTCAAAATCAAAGATGTGATTGTAGAAGTAGCGTGTCAGGTGGGAGCTGGATATACTCACTACTTAAGATTTATGTATTTCCTGAAACCCAGCTATGTCAATAACTACAAGAGGTTGAAGCTCTCTGGAGAGCGCAAATCTAATGCTCTAATAGAACTTTTTTGTTTAACTTTATTTCCAAAAATTGCACCATTCCTGTCTCTTCTCTTATCCTGGCTTATGACTCCCTGAAAAAATTGGGACGAAAACTTTAGCAAGTTACTGCACACGTATCGCAGGGATATGTTACTCAGCATTTTCGAAAGAGTAAGTTTTGGCAGCATCGTGACATTAGAAGTGAAGTAGATCTGGTTCACAAGAAGTTATGGTTCAAGAAAGCTGTGGTTTTCTTTGTTTGTTTTTAATTCAAAGTACGTTGATAATTGTGGAAATCTTAACACAAGCTTTTCTTGTTCAGAAGATTCCTTAATGTTCTTCCTTATTCGTGGTGACTATTCTGTTTTTTGACATTTAGAAAAAACAAGCCCCTCTTACTGATGGATAAAGTTTTATTAGCCAGGCGTTAGAGCAGCTCTCTCTTTCCTCTTCAGTATTCATGCTGTACAACAGACAAATTCTTGGTTATTCACGAGCCACCCAGTGTAAGAATGCACTCAGCTATGTGGACACAGATATCATCCCAACTGTGAAATTATGTCAGCTGGCAGGCTCTGGTGGAGAAGCATCTAGCGACTGTGAAGGCTGAACAGTCTTCAGGGCTCCAAGTAAAGCAAAGCAAAGCCTCCAGTCAGATCAGTGGATATTTTACTTTTTCTTAGGCCATGTGCAGACTTTGAGATTTCCCATTTCAAAAGCATGTATTCATACACTGTGGCTTCACTGCCACTTCAGTTATTGATAATTTAGATACAGAAATTTCCCCATAATTAGAAACTGATTGCTAATTCAAATATAGACAGTTTGGTAATACTTTATGGTGAGATTTTGATTCTTAATGTGATTGCTTGTGAATAGAACTATGCTATATAAACCTAGGTTCATTGTCCACTAGCACCTGCCAAAAAAGAGAGAGAAAAAAAAGGAGAGGAAATGTTACTTCTATTCTGCCCCAAATCATGTGCTGCCTACCTGCTTGATTAGTTACCTGTGGCATGCAGTGGTATATTAATTATGACTTCCTGGTCAGTAGATCTGTGCTACCCCATAAAAAGCTTTTACACCTGTAGATGCTGTCTGGCCCGTCTTCTTCCACTTCCCTTGGGTTATGTCACTTACATAAACTGAGCTTAATGAGGTGATTCTCAATTGAATTTCATCTTTTAAAGGTTAAATATTTTAATTAGAATTCAATTGTGAGGAAACCTAGAGGACTTGCGTGGAGAGAGCAGCCTGAGCCTGGCGAGGTTGTGTATCACACCACATGCTTCCTAGCATTGTGCTATGATGCTTTCAGCTTTGGGGAGTGGATCTCTCCCCGATTTTCCCTTGATTGCAGTGTGCTGCTCCATACTACAGCAAATCATTCTGATTGCACGGGGAAGGTGATAATGTTTCAAACTTGCCTTTGGTAGTTTGTTAAAAAAGTTCATTCACAGAACACAGGCTGTGCAATTTATAACTCAGGTGCTGAACTTTTTCTTTCTGAGATGTGAGAGGTTGTGTACAACTCTGAAAGAATCTTAAAGCTCATAGAAGTCTGGCTCTGTGGCACTGAATGATGTGTACAGGACAGAAATGCAGGTAATTCTGACAAAGAAGGAGGAATCCAAAACAATGGCTGAGGCTGATGCCTGAAACAGGAAATGCTAATTTATCTCAACTGTAAAATATGAGTGGTTGAACCCTAGAACAGATGGGAAGAAATATAGTGTTGTATGCATTTCACTGTAAGGAAGGGAGAAAGGAAAAAAAATTATTTTTATATTCCCTTCTTATCTAATGGTTTTATTTCTCTGTTATTAGCTTCTTTTCTTCACCTTCTGCTCTCACCATAATCCATTCCTCCTCCTTCTCATTTAACTTGATCTGTAGAGTTTATTGAACTATGTCAAATCACTCTGTACAAGCAACTTTTGGATTAGCCCGTGTTTGTTAGGTCTTATAATCAGAGTATAATAATTAGGTACATTCAGGTAGGCTTGAAAAGAAACAAATAGAGTGAGTTTTCACAGCAACTATTCAGTGTGACAGTCCTAGAAGTATGAATTGTTTTGACTGTTCTCTCTTACAGATGCCAGTAGTCTTTTTTGTGGCAACTGATCCCCAGTTGAGACTCATTCTCCTTTACAGCTTGAATGCACGACTTGTTTCCATTGGCACTGTCAGGGTGTTTAAAATCGACTTGCAATTTTGTTTCACCTACATGGTGACTCAATGGTAAAATGCATTAATAAAAGTTTAGAAATAATAATGGTATGTACCCTTGGATTTAGCAGACTTTGAGGATGCACAGAAGTGGTGCAGGTTCACACACGAATAGATTTATTTCTTATGTTCTGCTAAAAAAAAACCGAGTGCATTAGGATCCATGGTAACCGTGCCTGCTGCAGAGCGGTATCACTTTGTGGTTGATAATGCAAGTCCATCTAATTAGCACCAAATGTCAGGGTATTAAGAGGAGCAGGTGGCACCATTTGTATCTGAAGTAAATAAAACCACAGTATTTATGTGCAAAACCAGGCAAAATAAAGCCTTTTGTAAAATCTGTTATAGCTGGTTTGTCTGATGAATAAGATCTGAGAGAGAAGATAATTATAAACTGTGACCCATGAATGGAATTGATAATTTCAACTCCAGGTTGAACCAAATGCTGTTGGTAGGCAATATTTTGGGCTTGAGACCTTAAAGAAATAAGATGTGTTACCTTTGGAATAGAGACTATAATTTTTGGTATTTGGAAAGTCCATGGTTCATTCTGGGTTCATTTTAGAAGTTGTTAGGAATAATGACAATTGTGAATAACAAGAAGGTGGGGAATTTTAATAACCTTGATTTTCATGAAATGTTAGGGACTGTGAGCAAGACCTCCTAAGCAGTGTCTTTAGGTGGACTTTAAGGACCTAAACCTCTGAGTGACTCAAAATGTACATAACGATGGTGTGAATGGGTCTGAAGTGAAAGGAAACCGCTAGCGTTCTGCCCAACACTAGAATCACTCTCTCTAGATGCCTTTATGTCTTATAAAGACAGACAAATACCTCCAGAAATCTAACAAAAATCATTGTCCGGAGGTGCTTTACACAGCTGTCAAACAAGGAATACATGTTCAGGATGGATGTAACTTATGAGTCCCAGTAAAAATGTAAGTGTAATCCATCTTTATGGAACAAACTGTTGCAAGGACAGAGACCAGGGATAGGATTGCAGATGTATTTCTATCTCATGTTCTAGGGCTGGGGGGAACTGTTTCTCACTTGCTAGGTGTCAATTTGTGTCAGGAACGAAATAGGTCAGGATGCTGTGACCTCTTGTGTCTCTCATCTGCTCCTGTCGTAGACATCTGGGTGTCCAGGGTGGGACCCCACTGGTGCAGCCGGAATACCAGGTGCTTGGACACCACCTTTATAGCTCCATGGAAAATTAGAAGGTAAATAGCTAAAAGGTATGGGGGCCTTTATGTGGGACATCTCCACTCGTGCAAATTTCACCTATGATGACTACATTGACAATCTCTGGACTGCAAACACAAAGCTTCATTTCCATGCTATATCAGTCTTCTTAATCTTCTCATACATAAATATTCACTAAAATGAAATATCTATATTATGAAAATACTATGCTTTTTTCCATTATTACAACTTAATTAAAAATATGTGCTATCAGCATATTATTTAATGTCTTTTATTCCCTTCCATTTATAAATGAAATATTAAGTCTTCTTTTTGCTTTTTTGAGGGCAATTTCATTTTGAGAGAGAAAGGGAGACTGTGATGAATATTTTTAATGTATTTATTTTGTGAAAAGCCCAGAGTCTGCAACATATAGTAGGAAATTTTAAGGATGGATAATTTTAAGAGGGTGTACTTTTAAGAAGAGATAATTAAGTAAAATTAGTATCTAGCAGGTCTGAAAGTACAGAACATATTGTACAGGGAAAAAAATAAATAAACCTCCAGATGTAAAGAACACCCAAACATATCCAAAAAAGATTAAGAGACTAGGGTAGAGTAATAAAGAAAGAATATAAAAAACAACCTTTCCAAAAATGATAACATACTCCTCTTTACAGTCGTATAGGAGCACAAAAAAGCCAAGCAGCTTAAGGGGAAAAAATGTAACTGGGCTTAAAAAAGCAAGTAGAGCTATTTTTTTAAAATGATAAAAGTTCTCATCATAAGACAAATGTTTAAATTCAAAACAATTTTAAAAAGCCATCAGTTCCTTAAAATAATATCCAGCAAAATAACCTTCAGCGCAAAATATCAAATGGTTTAACAGGAAAATAAGTACAACTAATTTTTTGGATCAGCCTAGCACATTCCAATAGTGTAGTTGTTGTCCTCACCTCGTTTGCAGGGCAGCTGGCAGTAGTGGATGACGTTCTTGGACTGCTCTGGTGCAGTTAGGGAGAGATAGAGGTGTTGTAGGTCACGATCTTTGCTGCTCTCTTTTTGCTACTTTGGAAAAACATAAACTGCAGCTGGTTTAAATTTCTCATGGCATCTCCAGTGTGCTGATACAAGCAATGCTTCAAGTGACAGCCCCCATCTCCCCCAGTACCTTCATATGTTTCTGAGTCAAGAAAAACCCTGCTTCTTTGAGGGTCAAGATACCAATGACTGATAGTACCTTGCTTCTTTGTGAGAGAGCATTTCCTGGTACTTGCAAAACAAAGCACTTCTATTTGCACAAGGTAAATGAGATTCTTATATCCTTGCAAAGAGAAGCTTCTGTTGCTACTGGAGTCCAACTCTGAGGCTGCCCAAAGTCATTCTCTTGCAACAGAAAAGTGTTGATCAAATAATCTGAACAGCAATGTCCTTCTTGCTTCAGAGAAACAGGGATTTCCAACCTGTTTTGCCCTGCAGCATCCTTGGAAACTTAAAAAGAACAGGTGATTGTTCTTTGGACAAGCCTGCTGCTGTGGCTGGGTTCCTGTAGTCAGTCTTAATGTGGATGTCCCCTCCCTCCACCCCTGAAGAAGTCAATGACATGTTGATTTTCAAAATAATAAGTATGATAACTTGTCATGCAACTGTGTACTAATTGCACGCAGGCCAGATCAGTCACTGGAAACAACCGTGGTAAGTGGCACCTGTTGTACCATTTATCACTCACTTTATTATATGTGTACATGCACCAGTTGTTAACAAAAGAATATGACTGAGCAGCAGGCAGGAAAGGCTGTCTGTTGACAATACTCAGGCTGCTATGGTACCAGTATCATGGTACCATCAGGAAAGAGGGGAAATTGACTGGGGACAACTGAGCACGATTATGGGGGAGAGGATTCTGGTGTGTGAGGTAGGACAGATGGGGAGTGATAAATGCCACAAGCGGGGATGCTGCTGCACGAGTGCAGGCTGGGAGACTCCTGAGGGAAACACGGAGCAGGCAGAAAATCTGCAGGGGAGCTTGCAGAAACCTCCCCACAGGAAAGGGAATCTTGATGGGGATTCTGAGCTGACCATAGTGAATTTGTTGGAGTCCAGGAAGCTGCTAAAAATTGCTGACCTAGAAAACAAGAATGGAAGGACCTACTCTGTGAGGTACAGTGAATAAGGGGAAGAATTGTTTGCAAACCCTTTTATTTTACTCTGTCTCACCATATTACTCTTAACTGGACATGTAAAAGTCACTTGTTTTAGTGCGTGTTTTAATAAATCATTGATGCTGCAAGCCATTTTAGTGTCTTTAGTCTGGTCACTTTTAAGGGAAGAGTACAGCAGTTCCAACCTCAGAGTTATGGCCAGCTGAGAGCCTGTCACAATAATTTTTCAGTCACTCTCTATCCTGTCCTGCTCACTTGCACAAGGGCAAAAAGCAATGGCTTTGCAGAACCTATTAGCCTCTTCTGCACTGCTTTAGTGCACTGCCTAAAGAAATAAAGGAACTCTTTATGAGTTTCAGTATTTATTTGGGTTTTACTGTGCAGAAATATAACCATCAGGCTTTTATATGGATAGGAATAAACTTAACTGTATGCAAAGTCACATAAAGAGGTCTTAGCAGGAAT
>NW_008825545.1:1024862-1028248 GCF_000699105.1 Pygoscelis adeliae
CATTGGTATGTGCCTGTTCTTTGAATTAGATGAATGCAGACTCTGAATCTTGAAAATGACTAAACTGTAAAAGATAATGGCCACCTTTTAGTGCCAGAGGAAATCACTGACCTGTCATCCCTGTGAAAAACCTACAGAAGTGGTTTAGATCACAGATCCGTCAACAATGACGATATTCAAAAGTAAATTACTTTAGAATAAGGAAAAAAAATAATCTTATCAACTCCTGAAATCTCAGTCCAAGACCTACAATGTTCACAAAATTTGAGGAAGAGAAGAAAATGTTGGGTCCCAAATCTGTCATTTGTGCTGCTAGTGTTTCCTGTGCAGACTCTTTGAAGATGTCGCAGTGAATTCAAATGTATGAATCTAATAACAGGCATGTCACTTGGTCCCACTATACTGAAAATGATCCTTCTTGCAAAGAAGTCTGAAACAGGCAGTATGTTCAAACTTATGTAGTAGATAGATAAATTCAAAGTTGTTTACAAAAAGGAAGCAGAAACTTCATCCACAGTGCAAGCGAGAGGAATGTCATGCTTATCAAATCAGCATTTTTGTAATCCATCTCCAAAGGGAAGGAGGACAGAAATTGAGGTTGCAATTATCTCTGTTTAATATAAGCAGTTAACTGTACTGAAATATTAAGTGCGTAGCAAATTAGTCTTCTTTAAATAAATGCCAAAGTTCTTTATTCTTTTAATGACAAGGGTATTTGCATTTGAAGATCCTGTGAATATAACTTAGATACCTAAACTTAACAAGCACTTCTTACACCTGAGATCCTGAAATCAACCGTCCCCTTTCCACTGCAAAGAATATAAGTAGCTTAGATGCTAGTTGTAGGAGGGTTGGTTCACATACGCTGAAGGTAACAGTTAGGTACTCAATGTAGACTGAGGAGATTTCACCAAGCCTTGCTCCTCACAACTATTTTTTATATAAATCTTGACTGCTGGTTCTGCTGATAAACAAACCCAAGAGGGTTGAAAGACAAAGAAGGGAGAGTATCTCTGACAAAAGATGGTTTGCTTGGAGAAGGATCTGTTTCAGTCTCTTCTCCCAAGTAACAAGCGATAGGACGAGAGGAAGTGGCCTCAAGTTGCACCAGGGGAGGTTTAGATTGGACGTGAGGAAAAATTTCTTTACTGAAAGAGTGGTTAAACATTGGAACAGGCTGCCCAGGGAAGTGGTTGAGTCACCATCCCTGGAAGTATTTAAAAGATGTGTAGATGAGGTGCTTAGGGACATGGTTTAGTGGGCATGGTGGTGTTGGGTTGAGGGTTGGACTCGATGATCTTAGAGGTCTCTTCCAACCTTAATGATTCTATGATTCTATGATTCTAGGCAGACCTGGGCTGAAGGTGGCAGGTTTAGCTTCCTCAGTAAGACACTAAAGTTCTGCAGTTGTCAAGGAAGGAGATTAGCTCAGGGAAGCAGAATTTCAGGAGTAAGGGGTAGAATTGTTCCCAAACTCTCATCACTGAGAGCGACACACTAGTTAATAACTGGGAGCAAAACTGAGTCAGTTGACTGTGAAGTCTTGGGAATATTTTAAATATTTTATATTTGCTATTTTAAAAATGTGATATCCTATTCTTGATCAAGTATCTAACATTTTCCTTTGCTAAATGAAAGCTTAGCCATAGCTACTTATAGAAATGATCTTTAACACTAAGCATTTTCCTGTTCAAGGAACAGCACAAGTTTCAGAGTGCAGCAGCATGCAGGCTTGCTCTAGATATGTTTTCTGAGGAGTCTCAGGAGCTGGGGATTATTTTCTCACAAAGCTGTGGGAGTCAGTTTGAAGTCTAATAATGTCAATGGAGAGGAGTTGCTCTGAGTGAATCAGTATAAACAGCACACACAAGAATACAATTTCTGATCCAGGGAGTAAATCACAGACATCATACATTTCTTTCAATAAATTGATACCTGTGTCATCCCTGTCATGTCACATATAGGTGGCAACTGGACTTCAAAAGAACTGAGGCAGACAGGATGACTGGAAGCAATAGATGCATTCAACACTTAAGTAGGTACGGACAAACACTATGTACCTGTCTTCTGGAAGAAAACTGGAAAAGTTTTAAAGAATGTGTAGATTTTAGGGCATTTTAGAGTAGGTTTTGTGTTTTCTAAATAGGCCAAGAAAGTATTAATTTTAAAATCTATGAATAAAAAGTGGGAGTGTAGAGGGGAGAGAAATCTTGAAAGAAACAAACAATAATAGAAAATGAAAAAAAATGCAGATTTCTTTATATTTAGCTTGTCAACTGAAAGGACAGGAGAAAAACAGGAAACTCTTCAACTTTTAAAGAGGGTACCTAAGCTAGGAATTCAGGTGATAAGCCCTTGCAGAAGGTGATTCAAATATCAGATAGCTTAAAGACTAAAGTAGGTGAAGCAAACAGTAATTAAAGAATAATTGTAACATAACATATATAATGTATTATAGAATAGTGATTATTCCCTTTGGACATGTATTGGTATGAGAATTTTGCCACAAAGGTGTTCAGTTAATAAGCACTCTTTTGCTTTCACCTATTTTCTATAAATTGTAACTGTCTTTCACGTGGATATAGAGTGTAATATTTACATAGGGTGACTTAAAAAAATGCTACAGTGTAATACCAGTCATTTGTGCCAAGATTTTGTTCTTATTCTGTATCCAGAATATTATGTTCTTATTCTGCTATTAAGTTCTGTTATTACATTCTTACTCGGTTTTATTAATGTTAGTTCCTTTTGGAACTGTGTGTCTAAAAGGCATATGAAGTAATCATTTTCAAACACTTTTTATATGCTTAGGCATTGCTGTAATCTTCCACATTCCATTAGCGATAACCTTCATGGTCCTTTTTCTTGAAGATAGTATGGCTACCCCTGCAGCTTTGGAAGTGAAGCCCTGTGTATCTTTGGTTTTCTGTAATACTGCTCGAAAGATGGAAATGTCAAGCTAGATGACAGCTAATGAACTGAGTGTTCAGTAGTTCATCACCTTGTTTTTACCAGAAATCATTTAGCAACAAATTTGAAATAATTGTCTTTGGTAGAATGAGATCACTTGCCTTTTCTGATGAAGAGTTGACGCTAGTCAGAATGGCAACTCATACTGGAAGGGGCAAATCTAACCTTCGTGTTACAAAGTGTTCTGTGAAAAAAACTAGCTCTGTTGTGGATGAATTTGTGATGAATGCTGCTGATCTCTGCAGCTTTGGCCTTGTTGAGGACTCAGAGAGGTCTGTTCTTCAGCTGTTGTGAGTTACTACTGGTGACTGAATTTGTTGTTTGGTAAGGATTTAAACATGTGCCTGTCATCGTAAGACTATGAGGAATCCTTCATAGCTTATCAATGCTTGTGTGGGAAACCTGTTGTTCCATCT
>NW_008825545.1:1028265-1042363 GCF_000699105.1 Pygoscelis adeliae
TGCTGAGCACCTATGTCTGAAGGAGTAAACACAACACTGTGAATGAGTGCTGTGAGATGCTTGTTAGAGTCTCCTTAAGACTTTCATTTTTCTAGATAAGAGTTTCCCAAACCATTATGTGCATGTTCCCCACACCACGTGAATCATCTCTGTGTGTCCATTTGCAAACAGGGATTGCAGCCGGGAGTGTTTTCCTGACTCCAGACACTACAGCAGTCTGCTGCCAGCTCCCAATTCTGCTTGCGAGCAGGGTCTCAGCTCTCGCTAGTGCCTGCCTATAAAGAGAGGGAGAGGGCAGGCAGAGGTGAATGGTACTGTGGATTAGTCTTGTTCCAATCACCAAAATATCCAGAGTGGCTTCAGGCAGGAGTGTGTGAGGATAGGATGATATTGTATTAAAATCCAGAAATATTTTGCTTTGAGGTTGCTGTCACAGTTCTCTAGGAGAATGCATTTCTAGTTGCCTGTTGCTCCCATCCTTTTCTACTGACAGAACAGTGTATCTTACTCAATACCAAGACTGATATGCTTCCTAATGGAACAATATCATAATCTTCTTAACTGAATAAGTACAGTCTACATATCATGTCAGTTTTATGGCCACAGCATATCATAGGAGAGAGAAGTAGACTATAGAATTCAGCTCATACACAATTATAAGAAAATGAGGTAATTGAACTGAAATTCTGTTGAGGTACCTTAATCAAAATATAAATATGATTGCCCTACTACTTTTGCCTGACATTGTTCATAACTTTCTTTGGAAAGCAGACACTGATTTCACACAGTGAATAATCCATGGAAAAATATGTTTTTATTGGAAAGGCTTGGCAAGCCTAGCTAAAACAAAAGAATTGGAAAAGCATACTGATAGAAAATTATACTTTAAAATAGGCTGTTCCATGCACTTTCTTGTGCATTGAGGCCTGATGTTGAACTTTTTCTGGTTTTATAAGTTGGAAGCTTTATGGATAATTATCACAAAGGTATTTTTCTTCGCAATTTCCTTCTTCACAGAAACCATGATGTTTTTACTATGTAGAAATATAAAAATATACATCAAAGGCAATGACATTACGTAGTGGTATTCCTGTTCTGTGGTATGGCAGCAGTCCTCAATTACTCATAACAATCAGAAAAAATATCTATGTAAGAGAAAAGCTCTAGAAGAGGTCTCATGGGTCTCTGGTTTAAGTTCCCTGTAAATGCAGGCTCTTAGATCACAGAATCTAATTTATAAATTTGATGGTTTGTTTTCAACTATAAAGTTGTCTCCATCACTCTGTTTTGCCTGATCTGGGGAAAGGGGATGTTGGAGTGCTCCAAACCCAGCTCCCCTGGGCAACGAAAACCTTTTTTTCAGTTTTCTATATTTTATTTTACTCATGTCTCATGCACTCCCTGGTGCATGGGAGTGTTCCTCCACAGGTGCAGGGCTTTGTACTTCCCTTTGTTGAACTTCATGAGGTTCCTGTAAACCATTTCTCCAGCTTGTTGAGGTCCCTCTGGGTGACAGCACAACCCTTGTTGTATCAGCCACTCCTCCCAGCTTTGTGCTACCAGCAAACTTGTTGTGGGTATGCTCTGCCCCACAATGCAGATGATTAATGAAGGTATTGAACAGTGTTGGACCCAGTATTCACCTCTGGGGTACACCACTGGTTACTGGCCTCCAACTAGATTTCATACCACTCATCACCATCCTCTGAGCTCAGCTGTTCAGGCAATTTTCAATCCACCTCACTGTCTGCTCATCCAGCCCATACATCAACAGCTTCTCTATGAGGATCTAGTGGAAGACAGTGTTGAAAGCCTTACTGAAGCTAAGGTAGACGATATCCACTGCTCTCCTCCCCTTGCCTACCAAGTCAGTCATTTCATCATAGGTTATCAGGTTGGTCAAACATGACTTCCCCTTCATGAATCAAGTCCTGAAAGATGAATGCAGTTGTAATCATAACACATTGTTTGGAAACAGCTTAAAGGTTACTTTTCCTTTGGACTTTTCCCATAGTTGTATCATTACTTTAGTTTAGTCCCATGTAATAAGGTTTCATTCATTAGTTTGAATTGTCTGATGAATGCTTGGCAGAGGAACCAGCCTGATAGATTAAAGTATGTTTTCTCCAAAAGACAGCTCTGCAGAAAACCAAAGCAGCTATCCTTCAAAATTGCATTTTTTGTTTCTTTTGCTGACATGTAGAACTAGAAATTAGCAGAAATATCATCCAAGAAGAGTCGATTTTACTTCAGTTGTTTCAGAATTCACAAATATTCTATTTTTGCCAACTAACTTGTAAAAGGTTGTTTCCTTCTCAAGTTCTACTTTTTGTATTGTGACCTAGGAGAAGGGAAAAAGAAAGGTGCAAACCTTTAAGTATGAAATTCGAGAAAATTTCTAATAATACTCATTGCTTAACATGTCACTTCTTAAGACTAATAATTTCAAGGACAAATATCATTGTCACACCATTAACTTCAAAGATTTGACATAATACTGTTTGAACAAGAAAAAAAGATATCACACAGTCTGTGAAATGTTTGCCAGTTGGATAAGCCCAACCAAAATTCTGAAATCAGAGCAACATTATTTCTAGTCTCCTCTGTTATGTGACTTCCTCGTAATCTGTTAGCACGGCACCAGTGGCCTAGATCTATATACAGTATTTTGTAGATTATTTTAAGATGTTTTAACACCTGTATTAAAATGCTTTCTTTGGCCAGACCTAGACAGTCTAGGTAAACATTGGAAAGGAAGAGAACAGTGCATAAAACCAGGATTCACAGAAGCAAATGAAGTGCCCAGTGAACAATTACAGTGAAGTCATTACCTATCTCTTGCTTAGATTGCATTTGATTAATTTGTTAAAGATGATGGAAAAGCTTCAACAAGATGGGCTGAGAGGTCAAAACTCTCAACAGGTGCTGTCAGTACCTCAACGACCAGTATTTGCCATGACCCCTTCCTCCTCCCTGCCTACCACAGAATTTCTCAAGGGAAAAAACAGAATCACCATTCACATCCATAAATATTCTGAGAGAAATTAGTAACTGCTATAAGTGATTGGCTGCTGGATTAAGAGGAGTGTCACCATATTCCTGGTTAGGTAATGTATTAAGCCCAGTGATTAATTTTGACTATGTTTCTGAGATTGGGTCCTGACTGTGTGAACTGGGTGCTGCGCAGCTTAATGCTAGTGGAACTCTGGGGTGATAGGCACAACCAGTAGCAGAAGATGCTTTAGAATATTATACTCAAATATAGCCTGAGGTTGTCTGGGATTCAGTTAGACTACAGATAAACTGAAGCTTTGGGGGAAGTAGGTGTATTTTCGTATGGGTATTTGTTTTAACCAAACATGTGAAAAGAAAGTTAAGATTTAGTGGGTTTTTTCTTCCTAAATCAAGAAAATGTAGCTGATCTCATCTCTGTGGTTATCAGTTTAGGTTTTAACACAATGCTAGAGGAGAAATCATGAGTTTGAAATGGAGAATGTTGGTATTAGTAAGAGCTGTAAAAATTGTAACTATCAAGCTACTATATTATAAGACTAATATAACTGGCTAATGGAGAGGGAGGTGGTGTTGTGTTCAAAGGAAAGGGTAGGTAGATGACTAACAGGATTTCTCAAACAATTGCCCTATGACCCATCCTATTTTATCAGTGGCCAGGGCACAGAAATGAAGATTTTGTCAAGGAAATCATCTGGTGAAACACACCTGTGAGACATTACCAATCTGCAGGAAGACTGGCACCAATACTAAAAAAAAAAAAAAAGTTCCTGAGGAATGGAGAAATAGAGCTGGAATGAGAATTAGTGGGGACTGTTAATAAAGAGCTAATAAGAATATATACTGTAGAGTGAGAATTCATCACATGGAAGAAACAGAGGTGGAAGGCTGGATTTAGTATTCCATCAAAGAATGGCTCTGAATTACTAATGTAAAGACGGGCCAAAAAAAAAAAAAAAAAAAAAAAGTTCCTGAGGAATGGAGAAATAGAGCTGGAATGAGAATTAGTGGGGACTGTTAATAAAGAGCTAATAAGAATATATACTGTAGAGTGAGAATTCATCACATGGAAGAAACAGAGGTGGAAGGCTGGATTTAGTATTCCATCAAAGAATGGCTCTGAATTACTAATGTGATTGGGCTTTGAAAAAGGCAAATGCAATCCTAGAAAGTTTCAGCTGAAGTATTTCTGATAGAAAGTTGAATAATCCCTACAATTCACAACTCTCCAGTCAGAAAAAGGCCATTTAGGAAGACTGTGAGAAATACATTCACACAGTGGTTTCTTCACATCCCATATATATTGCAGAGAGTTTCTCTGACAACCCCGCATAACTTTCCAAGTGGTATCAGGGTAAGGTCAGTGAGATCAAGATTTATAATTACCCAACAACCTGAATAAAGCGCAAGATGTATGATTAGGTTTGAAATCTCTAAAAAAACTTACGGAGCCAAATCCATATACATTATAAACCTTTGCAAAAAAGATAGAACAAGCATCTGGTTTTGGCACTTGAGTAAATTGATTAAGTTACTCACACATAGGTAATTTGAGATTCTCAGCATCCAACAAGTCTCTACGTGGCTGGCTGGAGTGACATGTGCCCTTCTGGAGTGGCAGCTGGAGACACTATTCCTATGTGGGGACAACTGAATTGAGCCCCAGAGTGGAATTCAGTTGCAGATTCAGACACCTAAATTTAGATGTTCTTCATAGTCAACAGAGCTAATCAAAAGTCTGGAGGTCTATTCAGCTCACTGAATGCAGATGTCTTTTTTAGGGTGATCTGGGAAGTTTATGAGACTCCGTTGACTTGATTGACTGGATCTCCCATGACCTTTAGGGGAGTAAGAAATCTCATGCACATGGAAACATCTACGTTCAAGACATTTAGATATCTGTGTCTAGAGGTGAACCGTACCACAATAATCACATTCAAATGAGTGAAATCAAAAGAATCACAAACTTTAGGAATGGACAATATTCATTTCTTTTTTCGTTTGTCTGAAATTCAGGAGCAGATTGCCTGTGAGTTTTTTGGCATTATAGATGCAATGTTTATTTTGGTGACGAATGAGAAAGAGCTTGGAAAGGGCATCAATGACTATGAAATTTCTATTTATATTTTCTTATTCTTTTTTAGGCACTCCATCTAGGTGAAAAAAGAAAAAAAAAAGCATGAAATGATAGTGCAAACTGTGCAATTTCAGTAGCAGAGAAGGGATGTCTCAGTCCAGTTCAGTTTAAGAAAGAATTCCCCTGACATAGACATATAGTTGCTGGGATGTCAGATGAGATGTTTTTCCATGCTTGATGTTCAGAACATGGAAGGATGTCACTGCACAAGCATGGATTTATGAGTGTGACTAATGGAGAGGGATGCAGTTCCTTTCTTCAAATTAACACTATGACATCCAAAACTTAAATTTGTGCTCAGGTGATGTAGATGCAGTTGTGCAGATACACAGCCATTCCATTCACATCACCACTGTGTCTATCCCTGCTCATGATACTACTCTCACATTTGCTGCTTGCTCTTTTCTCTCAACATTGAATGTTTTGAAAACTGATAATTACAATTTTCTCTTCTTACTAGTCATTATTTTTCTGGTTTTATCTCCTTTAGCTACACGGGCTTTTTTTTCTGTTCCTAGCCCCCGTTTTTGTTTTTTCTTCACCCTGCCTGAACTTTCTTTCGTCCTGATTTTATCAAAGCTTAAGGACTGTCTAGGTTGTGAAGACAGTAAATGTGCACCAGCAGAGAAAAAGAGCAGAGAGAGGGGAAAAAATGTGCTTCAAAAGCAAGATCACTCAGTATAGCATTTCTAAGGACATTTGTTATTCAGAAACAAAAAGAAGGGAGATGTGATGTGCTGTATGGTACTCAAGTCAGCGACAATTGACGAACAGAATCCAGCACATTAGATAATATAGGACAACACCAAAACTCATCTTCACCTTTGCTTGCTTCCCTTGTCTTGAGTGTGATTCTGCTCTTTCCATGATGACCTATTGCAGTGCTACAGTTTAAATCCATTGGAGTTATCTGCAGACATGGACATTAATTACCCCCCATTTCTATTTTTAAGCTCTCCCCTTTCACTATTCCTTTCTCCTGCCCACTGCAGGGATGAGAAACATGCTTTTTAAATGAAAGTTGGGATTCTGATCTCATTATGTTATTCCAAAAGCTGGTGCTCTAATCTCAGACCTATAGTGCATAAGCGTTAATCTGGTCCTGCTTGATATAGTCATGTTTTTCTCATTTGTGTTTGTTTTTTTCTTTAATGGGATAGCTCTATTTTGACATTTAGATGATTTGCAAACCATGCAAAAGCCCTCACTAGTGCTTAATTTGTTTTTTTTCATACATTTTAATTGCCTACCCTTCAGCTCATAAACATGAGAACTTTTGAATGAGAGTTCTCTTACCAGACTTTTGTTGTTGTTTTGTTTTGTTTTGGTTTTTTTTTTTTTAAATAAGCTTAAATAATTAGCAGGATTTTCAGAAATTTACATAGCTCTGCTATTTTTTCATTTTAAATTTTCTTGTTGCTATGGCTTGACTTATTTTCAGCCTGCATGATTTATTTTTACATTTGAAGCAAGCTTTTCATCTACTGTGATGTGTACCTGATATTAATCGTAAACAATAAATCAAAGGAATAGACTTCTTCCCTTAGAATTTGGTTGTCTTATAAAATGTAGGAAAATCTGCTCAGCAAAGTTATACAGAAACTATGCTCTGCTTATCACCGGCAAAAGTCTTACAGATTTAGCAACCACTTGTCTTAATGATAATTCCTGTTTATAAACACATGCACAGCAGGTTGGGGGGTATTTACAGCTCTACATTTTTATGATCTCTACAGTCACCTAAATGAGCATGTTTAGACCTCTGAACTAAATAGGACTAGTAATATGAGTGAAATTCCTCTCTCTGAAAAACTGCCTGAACAAATAGATATAACACTGCCCCAAATCCAGGAGGTTTGCTTTCTTTTTCCAACTCCAACGCTTTTGGTTAATTCACTGACTTTCTGCTCTCATCCTACTGCCTTTTTTTCCTTATTTAAGCTGTATTTTTTACAAAACTAGGACTGTCCTTTTCCAGTGGATTTTTAAAGTGTTCAGCACGTACCTATGAAGTTCAGGGACACCTGAGCTAACAGCCCACAGAGAAGCTGGGAGAGTATAGCAACATTGCTCTAGCACTGTGTGCTAGATAATAAACTCGGGGTTGTTCACATCCCAGGTAAGACCTGGAAAGATTAAGCCACTGTATAGAAAGGAGCAACAGCACCACCACCAGGTGTTGAAAGAAAAGAACAGTTTTAGAAGATTCAACCTTGAGGATGAAGCTAGGATGAACCAAAATGGAAGAAGATGCCAATGGGCAGATGTGGCTCATTACTGCACTCAGCCTTTCTCAATTGGCTACTGGTGCTTCTGGCAGCTGACGCTGCTTATAGCTACTGTGGATTTGTAAGTGAATTGTTTTTAAAGGCTTAAGATCATATGGATTCCTCTTCATGGGCATATAAGGGAGGCTCAGTATTCTGCTGGGCACCTAAGGTTTTGCAAAGGGATATCTCACTTTCTGAGATTCCTAATTGTTTTTTTTTTTTTTAACCTGACTCTAAGTATTTTGGGCTGGTTTTAAGTTCTGATGTTGTCTGGAACTTCAAAACAATATTGTAATCTGAAAGATAACAAATTAACAGTAGAAATAAGGTTTTAAGATGGGAAGAGTCACTCTTAATAGAGGATGTTGTATTTTTCCTCAGTTCTAATTAGGCTTATGAATCAGAATGGCAACATTCATATCATTTGACCTCTGATGCAGATTTATAACCAATAATTTCAAATGTTTAAGTAGCACAGAAATCCAAAACAACATCTGGAACCATGGTACTCAAGAGTTTCTGCTACTATAAGCTTTACCCTTACTGCTATTCTGTTTGCTCTTCAGCCCCACAGTACAGTTCCATTTCTTCTTCTTCCACTACTTTTGCTGGAGTCCTTCTCTCACCACCCTCTTTTCTCTTCTTCTTTTCTCTTCCCCTTCTCAGCATCCTGCTAATGCCTCTTCATTCCAGCAGTTCTTTCTACTGATGAACTCACTGGCAGATTTTTTCCCTGAATGCTCCAGACTGATCTATTCTGCACAGCCAGCTAACATCAGTATGTTCTCAAGTACTGCATGCTGGGTGCCAATGTATAATCTGTCCAAAAAATACCATTTTGTTTTATGTTTTATGTAGACTAGAGAGTGGAAAAGGCAAAGGATTGTCAGAGGTCTGCCAGTTTCACTGGGACAGTCTTAAATATTAGCAGAATGCCTTCTGGACTTGATTTGATGATGCTTACCCCTTTTTTTAATCCAGAAGTTTTTGAAAGTGTCACACTTTTTGGGGCATAGAGCTTCACATTACACAGAAAGTTACAGCACACTCAGTGATGCAGAAAGAGCCCACTATTCTTTTTTTTTTTTTTCTTTTCTTAAAGTTTGAGTCTTCTCATTTTGCTTTCCTACATGCAAAGTACCTTGGTATTAGTGCTACTGTTACCCATTGCCAACAGCATCTGTGACAGCACTACTAGTTTGACCTTCAGATACTGCAACTTTCAGGATTTAACCAAAGCCATCTTTTTCTTTAGATTTTTTCCTGCAAATTACCATCATTTCCTGGACCTTGGATTTTTTTCATTTTTGTCTGTGTTCTTTTTTACTTTGATGATTGAACTTATAATCTTACATACTAATATAAAAGTGACATAGTGAATTGCTTACAGTGCCTCTATCACTGAAATGACAGATAGAGACTAATGCTTAGAGGAGCAGGCTAGATTCATGATGTAAGTTATCAAGATTCCTTTCCTTTTGTCATATTTATAAAAAAAAATATACTTAGTAATTCAACTCCTTTGTTGTGACTCAGTCTTTTCAACGTTTATTTCCATCCATTGTTGCAGAACCTACAATTTCCATTCTTCATGAAGGCAGAACAGACACATTTAAAATCTTACTTGATAGCTCTGTAGTTGATGGCTGAAATTTTTGGAGCTGTCTTTGAGACCTGAATATCCAGTTCCCAACAGAATGACTGGTCATGAGGCTTCTGTAAAACTACCTGCAGTTTTACAGATACCAGTCTATATAAGTGAGAAAACTCAGCTATCATGCTGAAGTTTCAGAGCAGGTTGTTGGTTCTTGAACAGAAAGACACCATTGTGGAGTTGATTTCACATTTTTTCCTTTAATCCATAGCTTTGGACAGTTTAGTGAGGTGATTGATGGTGAAGGACTGTGTGTCAATTTGGTTTCTGAAGCATCTTCCTTTGATGTTTACTTTCTCTGATAAAAAAGAGAAGAAAAGATACAGAGGACTGGGGTTGTTAAATTGGGGCTGCTCACAAGGTGCCTAGAATTACATTGATGAGTTGCCAGAGTATTTTTCATCATACAGCATTTTGTGCCCAAAATGACTTCAGCTTTTGAAACAGCACAAGGTCATGCTACAGCATTGTACCACAACAATAGTAATAATAAAATTGAAATTGAACCCTCCCTTAAGGAGAGGTACTCACTTAAAAAGCCAGTCTTACATTAGATCAAGAAAAGATAAATAGTAAATATGCAAAGATCCTCCTTTTCAGATACTAGTGTCAGGTCCAGTCTTGATTTGGCAGAGATGTGAACAAGCTGACCAGTTCTGTCTTTTTCCGTTCAAATGACAATGTAGCCAAACTCCATACAGACTCATTATATCATGCATATGCTGAAGATAATTTTAAAATAAAAGTCTTGACATCCAGATGGGTCTGTAATTTACAAAACTTGATGGCTGCATGTTTATTAAAGAATTTGAAGGTCCATACAGAACTTTAATAAATAAGTAATTGATGATAATCCATGTCATTTGGTAGAAAAAGGGTCCTTTAACTGAGCTTCTTAGAAGGAGTGAATGAGTCAGGACAAGAGCTACCACATTATATTTGCTGTCTATTAATCAAAGACAGAATGTAAGTGAGAAAAGAACTTTTGTGTAGCATTCTACTAAAGCAATAGGGTGAAAATTGCATTATAGTATGTTGAAAAGGACTAATTCTAGAGCTTTTCTACAGCCCACCCCCGTGAATAGTGTAAGGCTGACACATCTGGTGCCAACATGTCTACTCTCTGTAATTCTTTTACTATTAACTCTCCTACACACTCTTCAGAGGTGGTTCTAGGATCATCATAATTTTCACTTGCCACACTTAAGATAATGTATTTCCTTCTTCCGTCATCATAGAAAAATGAGAAATTCTTTTGGGAAGAGTAATAAACAATACTAGTCAGTATGTTCAGTATGGTTAATAGCTTAGTTAATTGTTTTGATTAGCTCTGGGTCTTTGCAATGAAAGAGAATATTATCTCCGCATAGCACTTCATTTAACTTTGACACCATATTCACATATCAGTGTTCAGTGTAATTTAGTTAAGTGTGGCTGAGCTTTTTTCTTCCTCTATCAAAGCTAAATAGATGGCACTAGAGATTTTTGCAAGAACTTTCATCTGCCTCAGGCTCCATCACTGCTCTGCAATAGAAAGCAGACATAAATTCAGCTCAGCTGGCTGCTTGTGGGTTCATTCTACAGAATCCTTAGGATGCTACTGTGCTAACAGTACCTTACTTGGGAGGAACACTTGAGGAAGAGGAAGTGTAACCAGGTTACTTCTGATTCTCTGAATATCAAAACATTGGGAAAACAACAACAGCTTCTTAATCACAGCAGACCAGTGCTTCTGGAAGACCAGGACAGCCGTAGGGGTTTATGAGAGTACCTCAGCTACTGGGGATCTAAATCTTGTTTTTTTAATTGCCTTCTTTCTGTCATAGTTTGTGGCAGTCTGAATAAGCCGTGCAGGATGGGAATACGATATAGGGAGGCAAGGAATGAAAAATTCAGCACTTCAATGCACTAAAAAGCCATGCACTTAGCACTTACCTTGTTTCTGTCTGTTACAACTACCTTGACTTTTACAGGGCTGAAATCTTTACAGAGAATCCAGTTGTAAAGAGGCAGGTTAATGAGACTGTCCTTCTACTAAAAGTCCTTATTCCTCTGGGAGAGTTCAGAGGGAAACAGAATTCCAATGTGTGTTTGTGTATATATATATATATATTTGTATATTTATTACAGCCTTCAGAGTACCATGGCTGAATTAATCTAGTCTACTGAATCTGAAAGAAATTTGTTACCGAGCAAGGGAGGTGGGCTATTCTGAGGATATGTCAGATACCATGGAGGGTTTATGATGACTGCTGCAACCGTAATTCAGAATACTCTGTTTTTTCTGGTCTTCACTTCACTGCTTTTTCATATCACCTTTAAGTCTATCTAAGTCTACAGAGGTAGTGAAATAAGGAGGGTATGATTACTTTCTTGTAATCTTGTAAAGATTAATCTTGTAAAGACACTTCAAGTGTCTTCTCTTGACTGTGAACCTGAGATGAATCAAAACCAATAGCAAGTGTAATAGCTATGTTGAGTAAAGATGGGTGAATTTAAAGCACTCACACCTAAAGAACCACCTGCATATGTCTCCCGATTGGTTAGAGTGGATACACTTAGCCCTGTATCATTGATATCTATAATGCATTTTTTGTTCATTCTGGCCTTACAAAACCAAACACTGGTTTATTTATATTGTAACTTTGATTCACTATCATTTCAGAAGGAAATACAGAGAAATTTATACTGCTGTGTACAGTTTGTATTTTTGTTTCAGTTTTTATCTCTTATTTCCAAATTCTTTTGCTTCCCTGTACCCATCACAATCTCCTGAATATGTGCTACATTAAAGAAGACAAAACAAGCTAACATTGTAGTATAAATGGGAAAGAACCATGATACTTTGTTTTTGATAGTCATATTTTCCAAATCTCAAGTGAAAGTGAAGCATAGCATGCTTCACATGACACTCCATCATTAAATAAAGAAGTTCTAATGAAAATAATTGAGCAACGGCTGCCCTTTCTGTGTCATTTCCATATGGCCCATTAATTCTGGCAAGTCTGTGTAAGAGTCGTTATTATCAACTTCACAAAGATAATCAAGCATTAATTCTACATCAGTAGCTCATTATTTTTAAATTCAACTTATTTTATGACCAATAGGTTGACTTAGAGGATATAATAGGGTGTTTGTTGGGTTTTAATGAGTGAAAAATTTTACTTTAGAACTGGGTGAAAGATGATAGAGTCCTGTCAATATATTTTAATAATGCTACACTTAACACTTAATAATTAGAAATTTCTCTAAGAGAAACACTTCACCTTTCTTTTTATCTTTTTCTTTTTGGACTAGAGAAATAATATTCCCCCAAAATATCATCAAAAGCTTTGTAGGAATTAAAGCTGAAGACATTTCAGCAATAATTCAGTAACAGCTGAACTACCTGCTGATTGAATGGGTTATTGACAATAAGGCGTGTAAATGGCTGAGCTTGCTGTTTATTTTACTGAAGTTGTTAGAAGAGAAGTGTGTCATACAAAGGCTAGCTAAAGTACAACTAGTAAATCAACTGAACTCAGGAATTCTAGTACTGATGCAGTCATCCTTTCTGAAATGTACTTTAGTTAAAATTAAGTCTTTCAGAATGGGCAGACTTAAGAGGTGAAATCATATCACTGCTCAGTTTCTGAAAGTCAATTTCTACTAAAGAGTTGTTTAGAAGTTGTAAAACAAGTATCACAAAGGTAACTTTTTCTTTCTATGCCACCTGTAGATGAGAATTGTATTTTTTTCAGAAAACTGCTAGGGACATATCTGGGATCAGCTGCTGGGGATCAGCAGGAGCAGCCCTGATGCTGCCACTGTCCCGTAGCCCCCAAGCAGGGCGAGCAGAGCCAGGGGGTTGCAGCAGCAGGTCCCATCCAGCCAGTGATCATCAGGCACAGGTGCCCTGTCAGAGGTCGATCCTGGAAGTGCAGTCAGGAGACATGGGCCAGGCACATCTACAGCATCGCTGGGGCTGGGGGGCTGAGTCAACATGGGGCTTCTGGGTCCCTGGTGTGGTATGAGGGGGACCTGGGGAAGGACGGTCAGGTCCTGACAGCAGCAGTTACAAATAGATAAAGCAGACTGGCAACCAGTCAAGATGCTGTTGTGAGGTGACTTACATTGATACGGCTTAATGTTCTTAGCCTCCCAAAAGAGGATGGCTGCATCCCAACAGGATATGGTACCCCACAGGACTAGGCATTTTTAGCCCAGGCTAAAAATGTAATAGTACACATGACTGCACACTAATGCTTGGGCTAGAAAGCCAGCCCTGTTTCCTTTACTAATATAAATGTGGCCAACTATGCCAGAAGAAATGTGTGTAGCATGGGGAATAAACATGAGGAGTTAGAGAGGTGTGCATGCCTGCAGCTAGAAAGCCAGCCCTGTTTCCTTTACTAATATAAATGTGGCCAACTATGCCAGAAGAAATGTGTGTAGCATGGGGAATAAACATGAGGAGTTAGATATGTGCGCACGCCTGCAGGGCTATGACCTTATTGGCATCACGGACACGTGGTGGGATGGCTCCTACGATTGGAGTGTTGGGATGGAGGGATACAAGCTCTTTAGGAAGGACAGGCAGGGGAGACGAGGAAGGGGTATCACCCTCTGTCAATGACCAGGCCACCTGACCAGGAAGACAGAGTGGATGAGGCCATCTGTAGACAGATAGGAGCAGCCTCATGCTCACAAGCCCTGGTCCTCATGGGGGACTTCAACCACCCTGACATCTGCTGGAGGGACAACATGGCAGGGCATAAACAATCTGGGAGGTTCCTGGAATGCGTTGATGATAAGTTCCTTCTCCAAGTGATACAGGAGCCAATGAGAGGTGCTATGCTGGACCTTGTTCTCACCACCAAGGAGGGGCTGGTGGGGCATGTGAAGCTCAAGGGCAGCCTGCACTACAGTGACCACAAAATGGTGGAGTTCAAGGTCCTTAGGGCACCGAGGAGGGCGCACAGCAAGCTCAAAACCCTGGACTTCAGGAGAGCAGACTTTGGCCTCTTCAGGGATCTGCTTGGTAGA
>NW_008825545.1:1044447-1047549 GCF_000699105.1 Pygoscelis adeliae
TAGTTGAAGATGTCCCTGCCCACGGCAGGGGGTTTGGACTAGATGACCTTTAGAGATCCCTTCCAACCCAAACTATTCTTTGATTCTATGATTCTAAATCTACTTCAATAATATTATTTTAGATTCAAAATGTGTGCAATTGAAATCAGCATCTGAGCCTGGAATCCTGAAGAGAGAAATTAAAGAACCTAACAATATGTCTCTGTAGACAGGAAAAATCTGGTGTAGTTCTTAAGTGTTGAATTCATTCCTTCAGATGAAATTTCTGATCAGCGTTGATCATTGGGTTATTTAAGTAAAACCTCAGTTAAATAGATTTTCCTTAAAGAAACCCTTTTGAGAAACTTCAGCTATCAATTAATAAAATTGAGGTGTTTTTAAGTGATTTCAAATAAATTAAATCCATCTCCTGCTTTGAAACTCTAGTTTTGTGTGTGAGTGCATATCTATCTATTTGTCTGTCCAGTTATATAGATACAGATTTGTGTAAACTTCCTCTAGCAACTCAGACACTTTAGCCTTCTGTATACTTTAATGGCAATCAAATGCATGTATTCAAATTTCATTAATATATTATCAAGGTATTTGTGTTATGGAGCTATGTACAATGAAACAGACTTCTCTGTTTCATCTGCTAAACTTTTCAATTCTGCCTAAGACTAAAAGGACATAATTGAACTGCTCTCATCCTAAAAGTACCATTAAGTTGGATGCTAAGAGTTGGGAAATGTCTTAACAAAAGTGAGAAGAAATTCACCTAAAGCAATAATATGAGCATCTTGGGAAGTAAATAATTTTATTAGAATGCTCCTTGAAAGCTCATAATTCTATTGCACACGGTGATTACTTGAAGCAAATGGTTAGCAAGTGCTCTTTTGTGCATCTTCTGTGTTTCTGTGTGATTTCCAACTATGTTACTTAAATCATCACAGAACAACAACACTAGCTTGGCTGTGATCTTGACAGAATGTATTTTAAGTCATTGTAGATGCCATGCAGTACTTAGATATGACTGAGACTTGCATAATTTGATTTTCACAAATTATTCTTAGTGAAGACCAGTTTTTGCTCATTCCAAAACTAGACTACTTTGGGATCAGATTTTCAGCCAGCCTTATAAGATTATTTGGCCTTAAGTGTCTATTTATAACCAGACATTTCACTGGGTAACTTGAAAAACTTAAATTTTTCTGAAAGGTGACACTAGTTTTATTGTATTTCCCAGAAAGTGTATGACAGATATGTGCTGTGAGAGCTTGGAAGCAGAATCTCTAAAATTTGCAAAGACATCTGTATTAGGGCATAATGTAAACCACTGTCCATTTCTTTTAGTAGTTTATCACTTTTTTCTTTTGAGTCTTAAGGTCAGATGTCTTGAAGAAATTTTTCTGTGACAGGTTGACAAAGGTGATGGCTTCTCATGAAGGACAGTATTCTGTAGACTGTATAGTGATCTAAAAGCTTTTGGCTCACATGCTAGTGAGTTATCAATGATTTCCACATTGGTATCAAGAAACAGGCTCTTAGATTCAAAAAGGTGAGGAATTTGAAATGAAGCTGAATGCAAGCTCTCTCTGTCCTGCTCAGAAAAGATACTCATTTTATGATTGTAATATGTTATATGTCTTACAAAGTTACAATTTAATTAACAAGAGTATTGTCAGCAAATATCTACTAAAAGGCAAACCCAAACAATCCTTCAGAATTGAAAGAATAAAAAAAGATGTGCCATTTCCAGTGAAGCTACATGGCAACACTTCCAACAGTTAAATGAATCAATATTTCTTTCAATAGTGTAGTGTTTACACCAAGAACCAAAATGTAAATTTGTTGAATCCATTTCCATCGTCCAAAGCCAGTGAAAAGTAAAAAGTAAAAGCTTAAATGAAAACATGTAGTCAGAGCTGGCAAATTATGTATTTAGGTTTTTTGTCTTTGTATTGTACTTAAAATATTCTGCTAAATATTTACTGCATTTGCATTTGATACAGCTTGGTGAATCATTACCCTACAAGAAGGATAGTTATATAATACATTGCAAGGAAATCATAAATACCGGTGACTTACAGTGGATGAAGATTCACCCCTTGTATCATATATAAATATAAATATATTGTATTTATATATAAATGAACCTTTATGACATTTATGATATTGGCAAACCAAAGTGTATCGTTGGCGAGCCCTAGTCCTTTTCATTAAAATAGATATTTTGGATATACTTTTAGAATAGGTATGAATAAATATTTCAGTGAAAAAAAGATCATGTTCACTGGTAGTGTTTCAGTTTCATCAAGGCAAACAGTAGATTTGTTTCACTTAGTTTTTCTCTATTCAGAATATGTTCCATCTCTTAATTCAAGTGTTTGTACACTTAAACTTAGCCTGTCCCTAAGAGGGAAATTAATCTTTCAGGCAACGAAGAGTGACCTGAGTAACCCTGGAGAGCAGGGAACTTGACACTAACCAGTTGAGACTAGTAGTAATCTCATGCTGTGCAGAAGGTCTAAGAGAACAATCCACAAGGTTAATGTGTTAGTACTTCAAGACAGTGTCCTAGGAAAAAAAAAAAGTAGATAATTAACTCACCCAGAGCCACAGGGTATTTTGTGTTTCTGCTTTCATTATGATGATAGAGATAGACTAAACAGACTTTCTGAGAGTCTGCGCTCTGACGAATTATAAGGGCTCAAATCAAAACAGTGCTTGCCTGTGAACTTAACGCAGTTAAACAGCAGTAGAGCAGAGGGATGTTCTAAAACTCTTCCCTGATGAAGTGTTTGTGTCTCCTGCTAGCAGAAATGGTAACTTTGCTTAATGTGCTGCTTTCCTAGCGTCAGTGGGACAATATGGAAGTGGAAAGGCTAAGGAGTATTCGGGAGTGTGAGAGGGAGATAGATTGGTGGAGCCACACCCTACTATCCCTGAGGCAAAGGCAGCAGATGGAGGCTTCACGAGAAGCAGAGGATCCCCTGCCTTCTTGCCACCAGGTAGAAAGAGGGGACCGAAGCGATGGGGGGGAATGGAAACAGGTCCCTGCTCAGGGTGCCAGGCGAACCCCCGTCCGGCCTCCCTCACCTTCCCGGTTGCCCTTACAGAACA
>NW_008825545.1:1051002-1064420 GCF_000699105.1 Pygoscelis adeliae
ACATGAGCCGACAGTGTGCCCAGGCGGCCAAGAAGGCCAACGGCATCCTGGCCTGTATCAGAAATAGTGTGGCCAGCAGGAGCAGGGAAGTGATAGTGCCCCTGTACTCAGCACTGGTGCGGCCGCACCTCGAATACTGTGTTCAGTTTTGGGCCCCTCACTACAAGAAGGACGTTGAGGTGTTGGAGCGTGTCCAGAGAAGGGCAACGAGGCTGGTGAAGGGTCTGGAGAACAAGCCTTATGAGGAGCGGCTGAGGGAGCTGGGGTTGTTTAGCCTGGAGAAAAGGAGGCTGAGGGGAGACCTCATCGCTCTCTACAACTACCTGGAAGGAGGTTGTAGCGAGGTGGGTGTCGGTCTCTTCTCCCAAGTAACAAGCGATAGGATGAGAGCAATTGGCCTCAAGTTGTGTCAGGGGAGGTTTAGATTGGATGTGAGGAAAACTTTCTTTACTGAAAGAGTGGTTAAACATTGGAACAGGCTGCCCGGGGAAGTGGTTGAGTCACCATCCCTGGGAAGTATTTAAAAGACGGGTAGATGAGGCGCTTAGGGACATGGTTTAGTGGGCATGGTGGTGTTGGGTTGATGGTTGGACTCGATGATCTTGGAGGTCTCTTCCAACCTTAAGGATTCTATGATTCTGTGATTCTATGATATACAAGAAATTTACAATTCATGTTATTATCGATGCTAATAATGATATCCACAGTAGCTTTTGTTATTGTGGTTGTATGCCGGGATGAATCTGTTGTTTTAAATTGGAACAAAATTTATGTAAAAGAATAAGAGGTTAAGCTCCTTAAAGAAAGACTACAGTTTTTCTTTAAGAAGAGTCTAGAACAAAGAGAAATAAAATAGTAAGATGCTTTGATTCTACTAATAGGGACACTAGAATTAAAAAAAAAAAACAAACAGCCCTCATTATATTTCCTCTCTTAAATATTGAGTTGTTTCAGCAACAGCTATCAGCTGTGGAGTCTTAAAAAAAAGTGTGTGATGCTGCCAAAGGAGATTCTGAGTGGTGTAGAATTTAAATGCTACCAATATTCTGGTGACATCAGGACTGTCAGGTCCATCTACTGATAAATGTAATTATTTTTGAGTTAGCAGTAGAGAACTCTGGCCTGGATAAAAAAATTAGCCTTATCTCAGTCCCATGAAGGCAGAAGTGATGCCAATGAGCACAGTAAAACAGTTATGTACTAATAGGAACATGAGTGGACTGATGGGACTATTAGGAAGTGTCATTGATCTTTTTGTCATAGCTCTCATCTATACATCAAGTCTGTGTTTCAAAGAAGGCCTCCTCAGCCATAGGTCTCCTTTGCTGGCATGCTGTTCACATGTAGCCTTTGTTTTTGGCTTGAGGAACAGTAAAATGGTCTTTCTGTAGACTGATTGTTAAGAAAACAATTTTGAGCATCAAATCTTGAAAAAGGATTAGCAAGGTATGTTTATTGATAACACTCAGGCAGAGTTTTACCTAAGTACAAGTCCTTGCATAATACTCATTTTGTGTATCGCTTTGTAAGATCTGTTACTGTTTCACTGAAACCAGACCAATTTTACAAGTTCACTTGCAGTTATTCCAGCTCATAGTGGGAATGTATTTTAAATAGAGGGATTTAAACCACAGTGCTCCCATTGTTCCTATTTAGCCGCCTCCCTTAAATGGTTCTGTGCATTTTGGCCTGAAAGCTTTCTAAATGGAGCAAGGGCAAGACAGGACCAGACTTAACTTAGGCAAAATCAACTGTTGTTTGAAGACTTTGTTGTGTCTCCCCCACCCAGTAACCTGGAGAGCCAAGCTGGTTGCTGCCAGCTCCCCTGAGAGTTACAAGAAACAGTGGCTTCAGCTGACAAATGGGTGAAGTCTCTTGTGGTTATGGTAAATGCTGTTTCCATCCTTTTGTGACAGTGTTAAGAGCAAGCTTAATTTTTCAGAGCTCTACAAGATTTCTGTCTTTCCGACTTCTCTTTCTGTGGCAAAAGTGGCCCATCCAGGGGCAGTAAAAGTTCATTTTTGCCTACGTAGTTGGCAAGAGTATTTTGGTTTCTCTTGGCTAGCTGTCTTGAACTAGCTTTTCACACTGGCATGTCACGGGTCCTAGCACAGCTATTCAAAGATTTGTCTTCAAATGTAGCAAGCATTCAATCATGACCATCTGGTCTCCTGGGTTGCACTGATTAACTGCAACCCACTTCTTCAGTAAACTGTCAGACCTGTTTAGTTATTTTGTAATGGTAATTATATAGTTTATGTGCAGCCTGACACTCATATACATTTTCCATGTCATGCTGGCAGACATGTATTTTGAGTATGAACTGACCTTTCCTTATCATGGTTCTTATCACAGCTAGCTATACTTTCATTTCTTATGAGCAAATAACATATCAAGAATTATTTCCAGAAATCTCTGGGACAAATAATGTAAAATAAATACAGATCAGATTTTGACATTGCTCCCTATGCAAAGCTGCTTCATTGATTTGTGAGAGTTTTATTAGGGGATAATCTGGTTTTTTTTAAATAATTCCTACCAAAAGATACATAGTAAAGGTATTGGTCACAGACTCTGAGGCTTTAATAAAATGTATATTCCTCCCAGGCAAGAAAAAGAGAAAAAAGTAAACAAATAATTCAGTATATATGATCCACTCAGTGTGTGTATATTTACAATGTACATTTAATTTTCATCTTTTGAGATCACTTTTGAGAAAGATTCAGTCTACCGTAGATGATAGTGCTATTGGTATTTTTATATCTTTGTATTTCTAAGAATAGGATTTTTTACAGCAGTGGAAAAGCATGTAATAAAGCCAACTTCATCCCGTTTAACCATCACCAAAATATCCAGTTTTAATGCTCTTTATGTGGAATATGTTTTGTTTGCTTTTTGATTTTACATTGAATATTGATGATAGCTAATAAGGCTAGATTAACAGGTTTATTCATCAAAAGAAGCAAATAATCTTTCAGCCACCACCTGTTTCTGCAAGTGTTACTGGCCAAATCTTCCACTGATCAATGTGGAATGGCACCACTTGGATTTCACTAAGATTTCACTTGTTTTCTTTCAGTGTCCCTACCAAATAATATGCATAAATCAATGGAGAAAATAGAATTCTGAAAATGTTCTTTTAATCTGAGGCATCTGTTGATAAAGTTCCTGTCCCTCTTTGTTTGACAAGGCTTTCTTGATGTCAAGGCATTAAGAGGTTGAAATCATAACAGAAGATAACTAGATGACTTTTTCATGTTAAGAAGCTGTGATGTATGTTTATTATTTAATTTTGTGAAAAAAAATCTTTTCTTTTTGGTTTGCTATTGAATTATTTCTCATGCAGAAAATGGAATCACTTTGTCCTCATGCCTTGCCTTATTTAAAATAAATAAATAAATAAATAAATGTTTGTATTTGTCATTCTCCATGGTGCTTTTTTTAGTAAACTGGCTTCTCCAGAGTGTTAACATGTACCTCTGGATGGTGCTACTGATGAAGAGAGCTGCAGCCTAAAAAATGCAGATTTCCAATTGTCCATAAGGGCAATGAAAATAAAAAGCCTGAAGAGACCATAAATTTATAGCATAGAGCAAGGTGCTAGTTTCTAGCTGTTTCTTTATGTGTTGCCTTGTTTGTGGGGCCATAATTACATACTGATTACAGCTAGCAAAAAAGTCTCTGTTATTCTACCTCCTGAATAGTAATTACTGTGTTACTGTGTTACTGTGTTTCACTCCCATCCTTTTCTTTTGCTCTTTCTGAACGTTATCAGATCTATTTTAGGTTTTAACATAGCTTTTGGGAAACATAAATTACAAAATATTGTTTACATTGTTTACAGTGATGGTCATCTTGTGAATTATATATCAGCTATTATATATTACTAACTAATTAACTTAGTGTAACTAAGTGCATGTACCCATGAGATTGGAGAATGTTAAAATGAAAGGCTGACCACAGCTTCCCTGAGCTGCATGATCTAGGTTGTGTTTGAATTTCTACCCTGTCATGTGCCCTCTCTTTGATTAAATTAAAACAGAGAACGTCAGAATTGATCAACTGTAAGGAAGCAATCAGTCTACTGTAACAGAAAATAGTGCAATTTGTCTTACAAAAATAAAATTCTTGTCCTTACCCCTCTGGCATTCTCATATTACACCAGATTTTGAGACAAAATTGGAGGGGCTGTAAGTCACCCTTACTCAGTTGGCTTCCATTGGAACTGAGCTGATTTAGGCCAGCAGAAGAGGTCAGTGCTGAGAGCTCTGAATGCTGTCAGTCATGAAACAGGTCACTTACAGATCATTAGGCTGGCTTAAAAGTGATCTTACCAAAGTACATTTTGGCTTTTCTTTCTGTATTTTAAAACTTTGGTATCCACTGAGGTCACAGTGAGTGAGCTCTCTGCTGATTAAAATGTTTGAAACGTATTTAAAGAAGGGACCAAGGTTCTTACCGCCACTTTCCATCAGTAAACTTTTTTTTCCCCTCCCACTGTCACAGAACGCCAGCCCCACAGGAGTGAGTCAAAAAGTCTTGTTATACAATTCTCGCAATGATACAGTAGTCGCAATAAAAAGTATCCAGCCTGGCAACACTAAATGTATTGTAACATGTCCTTAAAAAGGCAGATATCTTACATGATGAGGTCAAATCTAGTAATATTTTTTCATGCAAATTCACCCTGTTTTCTGTTTGCCTTGAACTGTTCTTAATCAGTTAAGGACTGAGAGAGAAATCAACGAAAGGCCCCATTGTCAGAACCCTTGTTATCCAAACCTGCTTTTTGGGTCTGGAGACAAGGTGAGAGGGGGGTAATTCTTCACCTGGGATGCCCCCAGAGCTGCCTCTCAAATAAGCTCAATCTAGACTGTTGTGGATTTCCACATACTCATCTGCATGAGCACATGCACTTGTACATATGCATATGTACATAGGCACTTGAGATTGTTCAGTAGCTAAGTCATTTTTGGTGCAGTAGCATCTGAATATTGGATCACAGGATATGTCAGGTTGGAAGGGATCTCAGGAGGTCTCTAGTCCAACCTCCTGCTCAAAACAGGGTCAGTTTGAGGTTGGATCCTGGTGACTCAGGACTTTATCCTGTCAGATTCTGAAAACCTCCAAGACTGGAGAGAGACTGCATATTTTCTCTGGGCAGCCTGTTCTGCTGTCTGGGCATCCTCATTGGAAAAAAGCTTTTACCAGTCTAAACCTCTTGTTTCAAGTTATGCCCATTATGTCCTGCCCTTGCATCATGCACCATTGTGAAGAGCCTGGCTCCATCTCCCTGTAGGCATTAGGGTTTGCTGTTTGGGGGACTTGACCCCAAAGCCATTTCTTCTCAAGGCTGAACAAACCCATCTCCCTCAGCCTTTCCTCACAGGGCATGTGCTCCAGCCCCCTGAACATCTTGGTGGCTCTCTGCTGAACTTGCTCTAGTTTATTGATATATTTCTTATACAGAGGGGCTCAAAACACATTTACACATCTAATGTACTGGTGAAACACTTAAATGATTTTGAGGCTTTTCCAATCAGTCTGCACGCTAAAGGTTGTGATACAAGTTATAAGAATAAGGAGAAATGAAACAGCTTTGGTAAAATGAGATCAAACTGCACTTGATAAATTGGAACATGAACTGCACAAGATTGTGGCATTCTGCATAGGAGTTTTGATTTCTCCAAAAGTGTATCTATAATTGTAAAATGTGTTGTAAGAAAGTAGATGGGAGCATTTCAATCTTGTTCAAGATGAGCTGAAAAATGACTTTTGACCAGCCTTAAGTTACTATAATAGGTTTATGATAATATAATTGTTATCACAAGTGGTTTTTTCTTTCAATGCAAGAATCGCAATACCTAAAAAGTCATGTCCTTTTTCATTTTATTTCAGAGTGCATGAGAACAACCAAGCAGGTGCTCACTGTCTCAATGTTACAGTGATATGTACAAACTACTCAAGATTTGCTTTTTGGGGGGACATATTGCCAGTAGAAATCACTGATGAAAACAAAACTTCAGGCTCAGAATACTGTTATAAGATTGCACAGTGAATTGCAAGTCTGAAGCCTCACTGTGCTCATAACAACTTATGCTAGGGGCTTTGCTGATATAGGTACGTAAAATATGACAATGTGAGTACCTCCTATCAAGAGAAAGCCTATACTTTAACAGTACTTTGCATATTTATTATGTTATTATTACTAGTGTACTAGCACCTAAAGGAGAGATTTGATTCCTGAGAAAGTGCTTAATCACTAAGACTTTTAAGGAAAAGATGAGTATCAGATGTCTATATTTTGTGCTAAACTCAATGTAAATTTGATGTACTCAGATGTATTTGTTGGATCCATCTCCTGTGAGGAATTAAACTTGTTTGTACTGTGAATTCTAGATGGCCCCTTGGCAGAGGGGAAAGGCTCTCAAATCTTCAAGATGGCTCTGGTTTTAGCTCTGTGAAATAGCAGAACTTCAGATACTTTGGTAAAGTTTTGAGATTTAAAGGTGTTTATGCAGTTAAGGATGTTTTTGACTACTTTTTAATATTAGATGCCTAAATTGTACTGTAGGGACCTTTATACTTTTCTGGGTGTTGTTTGTTGCTTAGTCACAAGCATCTTGTTCAGCACTATCTAATTTAGCATGTCTCAGCCAAGATAATTCTCAAATTTGCTGCAAAAGCTCTGACAGCATATCTTCTAGCCCCCACCTCCAAAACACCACCTCCAGACAAGTCTCTTCCTCCTCTCCCCTCCACTCTTCGTAGACAACTGTCCTGGTTCACGCAGAGGGAGCAAGTAAAGCAAATTGATTCTCTGTATCTGAAAGGGGCAGCACTGTCAATGAAGGAACTTTTCTTCAAGATTGTGATTGTCACTGTTTTGCCCTGGTGAGGATGGGATATGTGCAGCTGTAAGAGTGCTGCCAATGGAGCGTGTGCAGCAAACCTGCTAAAGAAGCAAACCCCCTTAATGTCCCTAATTTAGCAATGAAGCCAATCAGTTCTAATTACTTTGTGATTAAAGAACTAGCTATCTTCTAGGTTCTGGGAAGAGTAGTGTTTGTGGGTAAACTGTCTTCCTGTTTTAGATTGAAATCCCCTTCCAGAAGCCAATTGTCCCTGTCCTGTTCATGGCATCAAGCAGTCCATTAACTAGCTGCTTAGTTCTAATTTATGGTGCTCTTATTTTTATCAGGTCCTGAAGAAACAACTTTAATTAGAATAGTGGGGAAATTACAGATTTTCACATGTTGAAAATCTTGTGTTTCAGCTGTTGTCTACACAGCTTGTAGAACAAAATTATATTTCACCATGTCCAGAAAATCACATAGGTTTACTTTGACAGTAATACATGACAAAATTATAGCCTATAGCAATTCAAAGCTCTTGAACCCATGTTTTACATTCTGATCATCAAAAATTTCCTTTTGTCTTACAGAAAAGTGAAAAATTGAAACAAAAAAAGTGTTTAATTTTCTATGACACTGTAGCATTTTTTCCTACTGGTTACACTAAGTGAAATCAGCTATTTCTTTTCCTTATCATGCCCTACTTCTCGCATGTGTGATGGGATCATTGAAATGGGACACAGCAGGAAGAGACAATGGATACGGCAAAGGGAAAAGTTAATGCAACATTTTCTTCAGCTTTTAATACTGTAAAAATTTACTATTGGATCTTTTATATGCTTAAATTGGTAGTTGTCCTTTTGCCAGCCATGAAAAGCATTCTTTCCCTTCTTTTTCTGTTGCAGTTGAAAAAATCCTCCCACTGTTTCTTCCTGGCAAAAAACCACTCTATTTCCACATATGAACTCTGTCATGAGTTCCTCTATCTTGTCCAGCTCCACAAATTTCCTCTTGGAAGCTTGATACTGTGAATACAGACTCAGCAGTAACTCATAGTGAAATTATTTTAAGATTTATTATTACATTTATTTTCATTTTGCATTGGTTTTTGTTGCATTTGTCTTGAAATCTTTTTGCATAATTGTCTCCTTAGCAGTAACGTGCAGCCCTGTGAATTAATCCAAATATGACATATAGTCTCATAGCTATAGTCAGTCCTTGCAACAACTGTAAGAAAACATAACAACTGAATTTTCGTTCTGCTGGATCTCAGTCCCTATCCCCATAGCAGCTGACTAAACAGTAGATAGTATGTGAGATACTGTTTTATACTAGCAATAGGCTTCATCTGAGGACTGCAAAGTTGTCACACAGACCTGCAGCAAAATGTGATGAAAGAGCACTGGGATGATGACAGAGTAAGCAAAGGAAAATAATACAGGTCACTGAGGATGAGCAGGAGGTGTGAGATGAGTGGGCTTGTGGCTGAGGGAATCTCAGGTCTTGGCTTAAGGGAGCGGCACCAGGGAGTGAGTGGAGTATGTGGGGACAGAGAAGCTAAACAGTGGAGGAGAAGCCATTCTCCAATGGAAATGCTGGACACCACGGTGAGTTTATGCAAGGCTTAACAAAAGGGATATTTTGTTCATTGAACTCTGTTTAAATTCAAGATTAGCAAAAGACTGATCCTTTTTTTTTAGCTGGGGTTTGTCTTGCATAATACTACTTCTCTAGGAGTTAACTATGTAGTCTAACCTAGTCACACAAGAAAGTCAGTTCAGGAGGGCACTTTAACCCATTTTCTTAAATGCTTATTTTCAGAGAGGGTGAGTGAATGTTCTCCTTGGAAACAAAAAAGCTTTCTTTAGGTTAGACAATTAACTGCTAGATCACTAAAGCTGCATGAGATGCATCCTGCCTAAGAAATAACTGCAAGGAAATACCACAACCTGATGAAAGCTCCCTTTCAGGAGCAACCAAAGTTATTCAATACTTGATGTGAAATCTTGATGTCAAAACACTTATTCTGAGTGGGAATTCACTGTACATTCCAAATCTATATTTAAATTCTCTGCATAAACAAGCTATCAAATATTCGTTCCAGAAGTGGCCCTTATGGGATGTTGCTGCCCCTTAGCTTGCAGACTTCAAGCCAAGCCAGAGCAGACATCCATTACACGTGGACCTCATTTGATGCAGGAGCAGATAATTCAGCCCAGCTTTCTGATACCAGAGAAGGGGCTCCTATGTAAAGCTCTTTCCATCAGCTCAGCTGAAGAGGCCTTAAATTCCTATAGAAGGATTAGTAACAAGTATCTATAGGTGATAAAAAGAGCATTATAACATCTCAAACTGATACTTCTCTTTTCTTTGGTAAATAGTTGCCTATGAATTCTTCGCAGCCTAATAGTCTGCTTTTGTGGAGCTTCTCATCAAACTAAAGGAAAATGCTTAAACCTCTGGTCAGTAGTCATTAATATGACTAGTTCAAATGTTGCAATATTTTTGGTGAAGTCTTGCTGTAACTTAACTCTTTAGTCTCCAAATAGACTCGTACCAAATAGTGGCCACAAATACTTAAGAAAGTGATGTGCTTGGGTACCTCTATGTCTGCTTATACTTCCGAAAAATGCTTTCCATTTGCAAGAAAGGCCTTCTTAAGCAGGAACTCTATCAAGTTTGTAACTAAAAATAATACTCCTGAGGACAAAAGTCTCTAGAGTTTCTGGTCTGAAGCTTAAACTTAAAAGCTCTCATGGTCAATAAGCAGAGGAAAGGATTTTTATACACACTGTTGCTATGCACTGAAGGTCCTCTGAGATTAAATGCTAACAGACAATGAATAAATTCAGTTGCTTGTACTGAATCTTTTCTCTTGCTCATAGCCATTGCTGTAGGCTTTGTAGTTATACACTGAAGTCTGCATTAGAAGTGCTTGCAGCCTCTGGGTTTTTAGAGTGATATCAGTTATTTCCACCTATGTGCCTGGACTAGTACACTAGCAATTTCTTCCCATAGTTAGAAATTTCCCATGGGTAATCTGTGTTAGAAAATGTAGGTTCTGTCTACATACTCACCTCAAGATCTGAAAAGATGCACCTTTTTTTGATTTGTTTTCAACTTGAGAAATTCAGCAAAATATTTTGTTGTCTATCCATGCTAACACTCACCCGTATACTGACGCCATTCTGAGAGATAAAGAAAAGTGGGATTTCTCCAAAATTTTGTGTTCTTGCTTGTCGTACATACCTAAAGAAGTATGCTAGGCTACCGGGGTGCAGGACTAAATTGCTTAGCATGTCTTTGGATCCCTGTTATGAAATGAACAGGATACACAGCTGTGGCAAATTTTCACAGACTTTATAGAAGTTGAAGTAGGATGAAGACTGACAAATGCTTTCACGTTATTGCAGTTTTTTATCTGCTATTATTAATGAAAACATTTATATTTATGGGTACAGAAATACAAGGTAGAGTCAAAAAGGTTGACCTGACTTTGAGAGTTAAAGTTCGAACAACATTTAAAATGTCTTCGATCAAATAGTCCTTAGATCTCTGTGTTTATCTCGTGGGTTGAGATAAAGACAGTTTCATAGGTAAAGCAAAAGCCGCGCACGCAAGCAAAGCAAAACAAGGAATTCATTCACTCCTTCCCATGGGCAGGCAGGTGTTCAGCCATCTCCAGGAAAGCAGGGCTCCATCACGCGTAACGGTTACTTGGGAAGACAAACGCCATCGCTCTGAACGTGCCCCCCTTCCTTCTTTTTCCCCACCTTTATTTACTGAGCATGACGTCACCTGGTAAGGAATATCCCTTTGGCCAGTTTGGGTCAGCTGTCCTGGCTGTGCCCCCTCCCAGCTCCTTGTGCACCTCCAGCCTTCTCAGTCAGTAGAGCATGGGAAGCTGAAAAGTCCTTGACTAGTGTAAGCACTACCTAGCAACAACTAAAACATCGATGTGTTATCAACATTGTTCTCACCCTAAATCCAGAACACAGCACTGTACCAGCTACTAGGATGGAAATTAATTCTATCCCTGCTGAAACCAGGACAAGCTCAAATAAAACTTTTGACATGGTCTGATTATGACAAACACATCTCTTTTTATAGCATAATTACAAAATTTTTTTCCTGTGCCATTTTGATTTGGTCAAAAATCAGTAAAATAACATTCCTCATTCACAAATCAAACTGACAACTTTTGAGGCTGAAATTCCCTATTTTTGTAGAATTTAGGGAATTATAATTAATGGTAAAACTCATGGTTTTACACTTGAAACTGAATTTTGTTTGTTGCTATGTACTGATATACGTAAAATAAAATCTTAATTCTGACAAATATATAAATTGAACTTACTTCTGCGTTAGATTTTTATTTTTATAAGTAAAGCAGAATAGATATAATTAGAGGGTTAAAAAAGTGCAATACCACAGTAAGATAGACTCAAATCAACTGCATTACTTTAATACATACTAAAACTAGAAATATAGAGGAATGAAAGAGACAGTGGATCACTAACACTTCTAAATAATATTTAGAAGTGTTCTAAAATTTGCAGAAGTATAAGACAAACAAAACTGAGATGTGAATCTCTGACTTCAGTGTCTTTTCTAAAACAAAAACAGAAGCAGCAAGATGGGACTTGAGAGATATTTAAATGCCTACGTAAATATTTAGTAAACCTGCAAAATGCATGGAATGAATAATAAAGAAAGTTTTGCAAAATTTGACTGTGGTTTATTCTCTGGCATAAAACCTGGAAAAAATCTAACAAAACCTATTGTGATGTCAGATTTATTAATTGCTGTGGATCCTTGCTTAGTAATGCAATAGTCTCTCTCCCTCTTATTTAAACTTCTACAGTGTCTTTCTTTTTTCTGCAAGTATATCTGGAGTGGGTATATGCTCTCAGGTTGTCAGACATATTGTAGCTACAAAGTGAACCAGTATAGGTGAACAGATCTCTGCCAGAGCACCATTTTTAGAGGGCAAGAATCTTCTGGCAGTAACATTGGTAATGTTCTACCTGCAGTTTCAAAGCTGCAATCTGTTGATAACAAAGACATATAACTTTTTAAAACGTTATACCCAGCTTCATGTTTTGTCCACACTAAATAATATATTCCTTGATATATTCTATTGATACTTACTAGGGACGTGCCCGAAAGAAATATCCCACTGTATTTTTGATACACCTTTTCTTTTAAATGCATGGTGCGTTCTTAGTGTGCTTGGCAGAAAACATATCCAAAGGTGTCTCCTCATTATTTGAATGCAGTCATTATTGCTTAGCCTAACATATACATCGCAGCAAATCTTGGCCAGCAAGACGGTATTTTACACAATACTGCCGTTGTTAGATGTAGTAGACTCAGGTTTTAAATGTTTGAGAGTTCTGAATGCCTGTGTTCTCCAACTCTATACACTGTTTCAGGGAGCTATAATTAAGCAATGTGAAGGCATTAACTAGAAAAGGGAAAGTTTTTCTCTCTGATAACATTCAAACTGTTGTTAGGGACCCTCTCAAAGCACAGAAATGAGGAAAAAAAGAATCTTCTATTAGCAATGCAATTTCAGTTTGTTTTTCTAAGAGAAAACACTCTAGTAAATGTCACATATAGTAGTAGGAACAGCAAAAAAAACCCAATATGGCTAGAAAAATGGTTTAATTCCACTTTGATATATACTATTGTGCATTTGTTAGAAGTGTTTTGCTGAAACAAATTTCTGATTTACTGTGAAGGTCAGGAAAAATGTTATGGTATTTATAATGAAAAATGTTTGTGGGCAGGGATAGATTTTTTAAGGTACTTCATTTAAAGAACCAGGTAAACAAAAGAGCTAGTTTCTCATTTAAGGTGATGTTAAAGTGAAAAATTATTGAAACATATTCAGTTACATTAAATGTTCCTTTTGCTATTTTCTGTTTGAAAAGTGTTTTAAAAATGTGAGCTTTCAGCCCAGTTCTGGGTAAGAAGTATTTTAAAATCTCCACATTATTCTAGGGATTAAAAAACTGTTTCTTTCTCAGACTTTCGCTAATTGGTCTTGCTGTCTTGTTTTTCTTTTTTCTTTTTTTTTGTGAGTTGGCGTAAAGAGGCATAACCTCAGAAAAATTACATCAAGTGCCAGTTCATTAAACCACAAAACCACATCTGTCAGTTGTTGGAGAAGAGTAGACAGTCAAACTGCTTCATTTCACTATCATTGCTTCTACATTCTCAATTTTCTTTTTGGAATGGCTGAGAAAATTGATATAATCCTTAACTTCCTCTCTGAATTGCTTCCTAAACCGACACCATACATTACAGAGGAGCCACAGGTTTTGTGATGCTCTCTGCGAACTAACTCATGCACAAAACAAGCATCATGGTTACCATGCAGCTATTAGAAAACTCAACTACCCCACCATAAAAGTATATCATCCCCTTAAGTTTGAGTAACAGAAGATGATGATCTCTACTGCATTATCTATTCAGAGAGAGCAAACTCTATAATGTGTGAGGAAAACAGCTGAATAATCGGGAAAACTTCAATGGGAGCAATACATGCTCCTGGTGCTT
>NW_008825545.1:1064431-1069569 GCF_000699105.1 Pygoscelis adeliae
CGAAATGGCTTACAGCTACAGATGCCAACTTTCTGAGGAAAAAAACTGTTGCTGCAAAGATGGGAAGTTCTAACCAACTCTGACAAATAGAGGACAATCATGCCTGAGCTGAAGAGTAGTGGGAACCTGCTTACAAATTACTGTGATTTAGTTGTGATTGTGATTGGCATACACAGAAAGATCTCAACACAATAATATTTATCTTTGATTTCATTTGCTTCCAAGCGTAGCTTAAGTAAAACTGTTTTGTGAGTCAAGTAATGGGGATAAATAATTTAGCAGTGAGTAAAAAATGTGAATTGTAACTGTGAACTGAAAAAAATGTTACTAGATATCCAAGATCCAGACTTGTCAAAACAGAGGTTTGGAAAAAAAACCCCAAGAGTTGCACAGATGCACCAACTGTCTTTCAGCAGTAATTATGCACAAGCATATATAACAAAGGCAGGTAAAGGGAAGCAAATAGAATAAAAGCTGTTTGTGAGTAACTATTTTGCCTGTTACCATTTTCACAATAATTTTATTTTAATTTTTCTTCCCCCCTCCACATTACTTGTCCTCCCACCGTTACCCCAGAAAGATTTCTCTCTTTATTTAGAGCACAGTCCATAAAAGAGCTGATTTGCCATCAGCACATGCAAGAGGGGACAGAGAGACAGAAGACTGGATGGGAATGTGGAAAGGAGGGGGGAATACAAGCTCTCGGAAAGGGATCTTTCCTTGCTGGTGACAAATCCACGGTTAGGAGATTCCTGGCCCTCCTGCAGTAGGACTTCTGTCACTGCGAAGCCAACTGTTCACATTGCTGTTCCCCAACTGAAGGACAAGACGTACAAGTCTTGGGTGGGTTTTTTTGAGCTTTTTTTTTTTTTTTCCCCCCCCAATAAATACTGATTTTAACTGAAATTACCAACCATAAGAGTAAGATACATAAATCAAGCAATAGCAAACATAGAAATGAGTGGCTTAAAATAGTATAAATGGAAATCTATAGTCAGCAGTTTAGTTTTTCAAGCAGACATAGAATATTAGTTCATTGCTAGATGTATCAATAATCACACAGAAAAATCACAAGTATTACATTAATATTTTTAGGCTAGTGAAATAAAGGATGTAACCCTACCAGATGATGATGAAAAAGTAATTTCCATTTTAACTAAGTGAAAGACTATGACACATTGCAACAACTAAAGGTGAGAGTTTTTAACAAGAACATTTCTATAATTTCCAGCTGAGAGTTTTCAGAGAGGAAAATTGGAAGTTTTCTGAGTTTTTAACTTTGATTTTGATAAGCTTTTGAGAATTAGTACCCCAAAACAATGGAAGAAGCCTTATACTGAGCCAATATTTGAACTGAAGGTGAAAAGTGTGCTGGCCAGTTGTGTTCCAATCAGTCCCAGACAAAACAAAGAAAAAATGATAATAAAGGAGATTGACAAGAAAAAAAAAAAGCCATTGACTAGAGATTAGGAAATCAAGACAGCACCTTGAAGCATCCTATTTCCTACATGGAGCTTCCTGTTCCTACTCTTTTGTGTTTGCCTGCACTATTTTTCTAAGCTTGGAACCTGAGTTTATGATTAGGATCCTATTCCCATGCACACTGCATCCCTATACCAGATATCTCTATTCCTCTAAACCATGGTGCCCCACTCCTGTCTCCCAAAGTTGTCCAGTGCCCAAAACCTTTCTCAAACCCTGCACCCTCACAACATTGTTCCAATCTGAAGCTCTAACCAACTCTGTATACAAGGTTATTGACTTCAAACTTTTGTCTTCAAGTAGCATGAATTAAGATTTTAACTAGGTATATGGGATGGATTCTTGAAACTATAGAAATAATCATGAGAGATAATGTAGGCTGCACTTTTACATAAATTGCTTTCCATAATGCTAAATGGAGACAGAAAGATTTGAAGTCAATAACCTTGACAGAAATGTTAGGTGAACCAGCAATTTCCAGAAACAGGGCAGTTAAATAAATATTTTTTCCCTATATCACAAATTACAAAAGAGGTATATCCATTTGCCTTATTCAGAATTTTTTCTGTTCTTAAGAGAATAATAACTAGGAACTCTGCTCTGAAATTTTCCTACTGCCATGGACTTATATGTGCACAGAAGTTACTTCTACATATGCTTTAAGATCATGATTAAGAACATGGTTTCTAAAACTTAGATGAATTATGCAACATTTATCACCAAGCAGATTAGTCCCCTGTTGGTGAGATCAGCAACTTAAGTTTTGATTGTTTAAGATAGTTGTTTGTATCCCACAGGTGATATCATCACCATCATGAATTATCTTAGCTATATTACATTAATCTTTACTTACTGTATGCTGTTATTAAGTTTTTAATTAAGATACATTTTAATTTGTTGTTGTAAAGGCCTAATTTCTTTTGATTATGTTCCCTGAAATCTCTTGATTCCCAGTTCATACCTGGGGAATTGACAATGTCACCTGCTTCACCTTCCCCCCAGACTAGTAGCCCCAGCCACATCCATTTATCGACCTAATCCACATCTTACCTTACTACTGTTATGCTCCTTATCTTTCCCTGTCATAGGTGAGTTCCACCATCCTGAGCAGGATGCACAATTTTTCCTGCAGCACAGGAACTACAGAAACAAAGGGGGAAATGATTAGAAGGTATGGAGGCAATACCTCCTGCAACAGTCCAGCTTGTCACTTGCTCAGGAAGTGCAAGAGCAGCTGTAGCAACACTTTCACATGTACAGGCTCTTACAGGATCATTCCTGTGCTCACTCTAGGGTTCCCAAAGGAGATTTCAAATGGAAGGAGCCAGGAACAGCTGACGCTTTTCCTGGGCTAGTGTTACAGCTCTCCTAGCTCTTCTCTAGCCCAAGATGATAACATTAGTACATGTGTCTATGTATTTTCTCCATTGGTTGGGGAAAGTCTTGACATCTTGCTGAAATTCCCCACAAGCTTGCACTTCTCAACAGCTGGATTGGAAGACCTGCTGGAAAGCACTATGGCACATTTCCCTGGGTTTTCTTTGTTTGGAGATCAGAATAGGGAGGGATAGTGTGAGCCCAGTTCTTGTCTTAGTCCTTGACACGCTGTCAGACCATGGTGGTATCAAGTGCCCAGGTTCAAGAGTTGGAAACATCTCAGTCTTTCTGATGAAGGCACAGCCTAAGCAATTTTTCCAGAGGAAAAACTGTAGGATGAGAAATTGAAGTGATCATGAAGAAAGCATTAAAGCATTTCTGTTATGAGATACAAATTGTTATATTCTTTCAAGTCAGCAGTGTGTGTAGAAGCATGCCTTGTAGAGCTCAGAGTCAAGCTATAAATGATACTGTTATTACTTGATATACAAATCTGAAGAAAAATTATAACCACGACTTCCAAACGTAATATTATCTCTGTAGTAGCTGACCATATTTATGGCTTAGACAATATGCATCATTTTACTGCTGTACATTAAAATTTATTTAGGGCAGTGTAATGTAATTTAAGTTGATGAGTTCTTGCCATCTTTATAAATTATTGCTTTAGATTTTTGAGAATTCTAGAAAGAGAAGATGAAGAGAAACCTCAAAAAGAAAGAGCACATAATCCAATTTATTGGGTTTTTTTTAGTTATACAAAGCACAAAGACTCTTCTTGTCTATTGCCTTCTAGGTTTGACAGGTTTAAAACTGATAATTCTGTGGTATTCATCACCCCTTTTTATGTAAGGAAACACATTCAGTCCTAATAATTTTTTTTTTCTCTGTAATTTATAAGATAATGTAGTTTATTATCACATATCTGTGAAGAGTAAAGGTAAAATGTTACATTGTAGAAGAAATTTATGCAAATCTTATGTGTGTTTAAACTACAGTATAACAAAGGGGAGTGTAATACTGATTTTTTTTCCTTTTAAAAATCTGTACCACTTAGTACAATAGACTTACATAAGTGTTTGCAACTTTTAGTGTTTTATGACTTAGCATTTATTATAGAAAATTATTCCCTTCTGTCTTTCACCAACCCTCCACCCTTCAACATACACATCCATCCATCTGATGTGTGAGGGGAATTACATTTGGTTTAGCAATTAAAACAGATATATGCCCTTCAAACTCCTGCCCTGACCATCTTGTTTAGAGGATGAGGAAGCTCTTGGGAGCACATACAGGTAATTGAGTGCTGTGTGCCTGCAGGAGGTCTGTAAACCCTGTCCTTCACTTGTTGTCCGGCAGTCCTTAACAAGGCAGGAACATTTAAGGTAGGGATCCTGAGATCTACCCATCACTTAACGTTGGAAGCTAGTTCCCAAGTGAAGTAAGTTAATAAAGTTGCAATCTAATGAAGGCACATCTCTTCCATCCTTCATATCTTCTTTTATGTCTGCGAAATCCATTGCAACAAATTGTGTAATTTTCAGCGTGTGCAAGGAAAAGTTTTTCTGTTTGTTTATTTGCAGTAGAGTCGCATGATTTACTAATTGTTTGCTAATCATTAGATAGCATGTCTTGAAAAGTGTCTATGAAGTTACTTGTAACAAATCACAAAAATGAGTTATATGCTTTCCTCTCCAACTGGTTAGTATCTTTTCAAGAGGTAGTGATTTTAGTTTTTTTTCACTAATCCCTGAGGAGAAATAAAAGCACATCATGATTTTTCAAGGCTATCTATCTATCGATCCCAGTGCTCAGCGATGTTTAAAGCACAAAACACTACTGATTGTCAGATTACAAATTTGTTCATATGTTATCACTGTAATGTGAGACGGTGGCACTTGAAATGCAGCAGGCAAACAGAAGAAAGGCTTCTGAGTAGACTCCCTGGCTTTCTTTTTTTTCATGTCATATGGGTTTGCATACTTTGTCTAAAGAAAGGTCTTGCATACAGTATATTTTCAAGCATAAACAATGCACTTTTAAAAACTTGGATACAAGAAAATTGATATCTTGAACTGATAAAAGCTGTGTTTAGAGATAAAAAAGAAACAAAAAATAAGATATGGAAAGTTAAAATAAAAAAAAGGTGCATAAACTTTTGGTTCATTTCTAAATATTCTTAAATAATGTGAATGGATTATTTTCAAACTGAATGGGTTGTTAATCTGGTAGATAACCTAGGTGTTTAATCTTGTGGTCACTGAGTCAATGGGAACTTG
>NW_008825545.1:1069590-1084545 GCF_000699105.1 Pygoscelis adeliae
TTTGAGATCTGCAGAGCCCTCTTTCCCCTTGTAAATGAAGATTTTGAGCCTTTGAAACCAGTGGCTGAATTCCTATATAGGACATGGGATTTCGTGTTGGTTGTCTACTTAAAATATAATTTTCCTGAACTTTATTTTTTAACTTTTCCACTTAGTACTATCACCTATGAATGTAAAAGATTCTTTGGATTTGGACATAGATGATTAATGTGGGCAATTCCCACAGAATCAAAATTTCATAATGTATTGAGTTGCTCTGTATTCCCTCTGAAGGAAGAATGTCCCTGTAGGAAATAGCAGACAGTACACGGTTCTCAATGTGAAGCATAATTCACTAGTAAATACAGGAAAAAAGTCTCAGAATAAGCACTTTTCAATATGGAGACAGATGGCCACATCACTTGGCAAGCATTCAGCTTTTTTTCCTGACATGTTTAAATAATGTTTATCAAACAACAGACAAGGATAAAAATCAAGGTAGCCTTAAATTTATCTAAAACAAAATGGCAGGCTGCTGTAGAAGTGTCCTATAAATAACAATAAACAGCTGTTGAATGAAAGTCAATAAGGTGGCAAGAAAGCTTTTCTACTGGATTGTAGAAATATATATATCTATATTTCTTTTTCTTGTAACGAAATGTTCTGTCCTCTTTCCCAGCCCAGAACTCAACATACTGTTTATATACCTGGCACAGTGTACAATGATTAGAGGCAAAACCAGATGGCCATATTTTTCCTTGTCTTGTTTATTTAGGTGACGGATAGATGAGTCCTAACTTTACCTATCAATCTGACTGTAATTATTTATGTTCTACTGTGAATTTTTGCACGTAAATACTCATGCATGTACACACACACACATACAAATAGAAGTAAACTGACTCTTTCTCTTTCTTCCTTAGGCTTAGAAAGAATCGCAAGAGATTCAGCCTATGAGCAAGAAGGAAAAGTTCAGTTTGTAATTGATGCAGTATATTCCATGGCCTATGCACTACACAACATGCATAAAGATCTCTGTCCTGGATATATTGGTCTATGTGCAAGGATGAGCGCAATTGATGGTAAAGAACTACTTAGCTATATCCGGGCAGTAAACTTTAACGGTAAGTTACACGTACTCTTTTTTTCCTCCCTTTTTCTTCTTTAATGTTTCAGAAGTGACAGGATGTGTTTCCTTCTTTATATAGGATGCTTTAAGGCACAGTGGAAAACAGGATTAGAAGCAGTTCTCATTTAGTCAGAACTGTGAGTTTTTCCACCTGCTTTGAAACCCCAAGTGTATTTTTCATCTTAACATTAAGCTGCTCCCAAAAAAGACAGATGTTAAAAATAAGAATCTGTCGATCAAAATATTCTGGTGAAAAGCTACTATTCTAGAAACAAGTTGAGGACTCATGCAGTCCTATTGACAGATTAAAATCCTTTGACAGAGGTTGCTTATGTGTTTGCAAGAGAATGAATTGAAAAAAATACCCTTTTGAAAATTGCCGCCTTCTGAAATTACTGTTAACAATTTCCTTACAAAAGAGAACAGTTAGGAGTTTGCTTTCAATTTGCATATTTAAATCTCAATTAAAACACTCACTAGCAGTTCCAGCTTCTTTTCCATTTCATTGTTTTTGACTCAGTGATTTAGTGAGCTTTAACACAGCTACAATTTATATATTTAAAAAACACTACATAATATTCTGTGCAGCTGGGATCTGCCTGCTGGGGAAATATAGTTACAGATGCTTATGCTGTTAACAGTAGAGGCCAATAAAGAACAGGATTAATTTATGAATATGTAACTGAAAAGGGTAGAACATACTTGATGGTGAAATAAAGCTGCTGAAAACTTACATTATTTCATTAAAGTCATAATTATTGTAGACTATATTTACCATTATTTTATAAAGAAATGGAACAATATTCTTTGCTGTGTTTTGGTTGTTTTTTTCCCTACTTGGTGGTAATTCACGTACTAGACATGCCTTCTAACTATGCAGAGAGAAGCACTGTCTATTACAATTTATTCCAATGACCTCAGCTGCCAGCCTTTTTGAAAAAAGCACAAGGTCATTTTGAATTTAGATTCTGAGTGGAAGCTTTTTTTGCTTTACGTACTATACCAGACCATTTGGTTGATATGAATGTTGGCTGTAGTTCACAGTTTTTTCCTCTTCTAAAACTTTTCTCTTCCTATGCAATTTTCATGAAAAGGGAATCCCTGTCTCCAGGAATATAAAAATAGAGGGAGTTTAAATGATTCTTTAGTGATTTTAAAGAAAACTTGGAGCAAAATATGTTGCTGGCAAATGGGAAATGTTGTTATGATGACAAATGTAGGCAACATATTATAAGGTTTGCAGTGATAATTATCTGCATTTCTAGTAGATATTCTTCTGGGTCTGTGTTGTTAACGCACAAAGAAAGTGATCTATTTTCATTTGGTGAGCATGAAAGTTTAGCATAAAAAGATAAGCCGTACATTTTCTATGAAACCTTTCTCTCCCTAGATTGTTGTATTTCATCAATATTTGTCATGATTTCTCTGGCTGACTCTAAGTATTGCAACAAGGGGAGATGAAAGAGTAGGATAAAGCATTCTGGACACTAATGAAAAAGTATCTGGTTTTGAACTAGTGATTTACTGAAAGAGAGGAAAAAGGAAAAAAAAAAGAAACATATCTCTGAGGTTAACTTTCTGTCCCATGGGATACGGTAACTGTTCCCTGTACTAGGCTAGTCCAGATTATGTACTGGTGTACCAATTTTTTGGGTGTGTTATATGCCCAAATATTTCCTTTTTTTTGGTCATGTGTTGGGAGGCATAAGCCAAGGACAGTCTTTAACCCTTTGCCTTTTCCTATTAATCTCAAATTCCTGTTCCTCAGGACAGCACTGCTGTTGTGTCTGACTTGGTTTACAGAGGTGAATATTTACATAGATTGCTAGACCTCTTGTGCTGGGAGCTGACAGCAGTGCTGTGTGTGGATTTTGATGTGCATCCTGGCTTTCACAGCCATTCAAGGTAGCATTTTTCTATCCTAATAATCACAGGATCACAGCATTGCTGAAGTTGGCAGGGACCTCTGGAGCTCACCTACTCCAACTCCTGCTCAGATCAGGATCAGCCAAATCAGGTTACTTAGGACCATGTCCAGTCAGGTTTTAAATATATACAAAGATGGAAAATCTTCCAAAATCCTCTCTTAGCAGTCAGTTCCAATATTTGGTCATCTTCACAGTAAAAAAAGTTTTTTTATGCTTAGTCAACTTTTCCTGTGTTTTAGAATCGAACCTCTGCTCTTCAAGATGATAATAATTTCTAATATCAAGGAGTAACTGGCATTTTTGAGACAGGCAGTTTTTATTTTTATTCAATATCAGTTTCCCCACATGATTCTACCCTTATGTGTATTAAACCAACTTCTCACCTCTCTTAATTCAGTATATCCCTCTTAACCAAGGTAGTAATGAGTGGGTGCAAGTCCAATTAATATGCCGTCACATTCAACTTACTAGGTTTCACCTCACAAAGTATGACCTGTATTACGAAGGACACCCGTCTGCCTTATGGAGGGTGTTTGCAAGGGGAAGAAAACATACGTATTTCTGTTTATTGGAGTAACTGTTTTGCTTTTGATTTCACGTAATTACTTTGAAATGTGTTTATTTTTGTTTAGCCTGTTTATTTTTATTTACAAATGATGTAGAAGATTTGTTCCCCTGAAGGATTCATCTGTGTAATATTCCATGACACCTTCATGACTGAAGGGTGATCATAACTACCAGAGCACAGTGTACTGATGTAATTGATACGACATTTGTTTCTGCTTAGATATTCTTCTACCAGTTGTATGCTAAATGCAGAAAATCTCACAGTTCAGCATGATTTTAAAGGGGATAGAACTTCTTCATTTGTAATAGGAACAAAAAAATTTATTTGTACATAAGATTTGAGTTACTGCTGAGTGTAGTCTCCTGTTTTACTATTGCCTGTGTTTTTCTTAGGACAGCTAGCAAAGTATGGTGTCTAAAAACAATTGTTTTTCATTTATAATGGGAAGTTTAATAATTAATTTAATTTCATAGGAAATCTCTAACATGTAACTGGTACAGCCTATTGCTGTGTACATCAAAAGAGTTTTTAAACAACAGGAAAATATAAAACCAGTGTGCTGAGATGCAGCATATTTAGTTCCCTGTGTTCTTGGAGGTCACTGCTAGTAGGCTGTAACCATCCCTTTCTGGTTATTTGATCAGAATACTTAGAGCTTTCGGAAGTTTCATGCTCCTACTTATCTTTGTTTTTCCCAGGCAAAAAGTGAATGTTGTCACTTTATGGTTCTTATTTTAATAAATGTATCACATTTGAAAGATTTTCCCTACTGGTTTTTGTATCCAAACAAAATGAGATATTTAAGTGACACCGGTGTTTCATATTTAAAGTAATGTAAAGCTAATAGTTTTTCTGTTAATTAGGTTTATAAATGGTGATATGTGCAATAGTGTAATTGTGGCATGATTCAGTATGTTCTCCCATCACATTGCTCTAGTGTTCTCACTCTAACTTCATTATTCTGTCTACAAAATAAGCAGATGTTTTCTAAGAGTTTTTACCCTGGCATGTGCTGAGTGTTTTATGAGAAGTGCTGAATTCAACGTAAGTGCTCATCATTTAACAGAAACAGGACTTGAACATGCATTTGTGGTGGATGGTTGTGTTTCAAAGGTGGTTTTGTTTTGGTTTGGTTTTGTTTTTAAAAAAAAGGTTTATCTTTGTACTTCCGGACAAAGCAAAAAAAAAAAAAAAAAGGATGACAACACAGACAGAGTGCTCTTTCTTGGGTGGGAATAAAACACAAAGTGATAAGACTGATCAGTGGTCCCCTCCCCAGCTGTCCCACTACAAAAGTGAAGATCAAAATTTATAGTTAAATTCCAATGATAAAGATCATTGCTTATATTGTACATAAAACACTTTATATAGAAGAAAGTTCACTCTTTATATATATATATATTTATAGCTAGTATAGGGTAGCAGTTTTTTGCCTACCTTTAGTCATATATTTGTATTTATATTTATATTAACACAGTGTAGTAGTTCCAGGGATAAATATCGAGAAAACATCACACACTATAACACAATATATTTACAGATATTATAATATAAGTCTTTCACTTAATCTTAAAGGTAAGGGCAGAACTTGGCCTATACTCTCACACATGCAAACGGACATCTTATTTGCTTATCCAGGTGAACAGGGATACTTGCTACTTTGACATCTTTTTAGGCGAGCAGGAATAAGCGAGACGGGAGCAGAGAATAGGTGGAAGCACTGTCTCCCCCCTGCCGTCAATGCTTAGATAAATATCTGCTTCTGCCAGAGTTCACTGCAACATCACTTCCCCCTCCTGGTGAAGAGGAGACTCAGGAAATAAATTCTGAGCCTGACTGCAACCTTTTCTCTGGTCTTCTCTGGGACAAAGTAAAGCAACTATGTTGCTTGCTGGGATTTTGTGACAAGTCTACAATAATACTGGAACAGGTTGCCTGGAAAAGTTGTGGAGTCTCCATCCTTGGAGATATTCAAAACCTGGCTGGACATGGGCAACCTGCTCTAGCTGAGCCTGCTCTAAGCAGAGGGATTGGACGAGGAGATCTCCAGAGGTCCCTTCCCACCTGAGCCATGCTGTGATTCTGTAGCCCTAGCTGGACTTGAAAGAAAGAAAAGCATATCACTTACATTTGCTTTACAATATTAAATGAACATATGTTACCTTTACGCTATTCTTCTGAAACTAATTTCATAGAATAAGTGGACTAGTAAGCCTTGTTGTTATTTGGTTTTTAGATATGTTAATTAAATGCCTTTGGGAAAAGATTAATTTTGGCTACACACACACACAGACACACGCACATGCAACATCAGCCCCATTTAAAAAGCAAACATGCAAAATTTCAGCCTGAAATGGCAGAATGATACCAGGGAATGAGAACATATGAACAGAAACTAGCAGGCAAACTCAAAATAAGTTGTCAACACTTGTAAACTAAAAATTAATGATCATTCTACATTGTAATATTTTTTTCTGACAAAGCAGTATCTATAGAGGATAGTTTTTAAAAAAAAGAAGAATGGGTTTTCTCATGAAGAATTTTGGTCCCTCAATAGAGTCATTATTGTGGAATCAGCCATTTACAAAATTCATCTTCTCCTTCTATCTTTTGAACTTGCTAAGACATCAATCTGTGCAAAACTCTTTTGACTTAATATTCAGCTCAGACTGTTTTAAATGTTTTCTTGAAGAAAGCTGACACCTCTCTATTCTTTCACTGAGTACAAAATTTGCATTCTCAAATCATTATTTATCATTAAAACAGAAGCTTTAAAATGGTGCCGTTTGAGGCTGATAAGTTTTGACATTTTTTAAAGCATTAAGCACAATAGAACTAAATGTCCCACTTAAAATGTACTGGAGCTATACTCCTAACTTAGATTTTTAAAAATCCAACTCTCAAATCTACAGCTACCAATAGAGAAAAAGACCTTTTTGAAATAGTTGAAGTTGGGCACATCTGTGATTTTTAAAGTTATGAGTTCTTATTGTCAGTTCATAATTTAAGGGTTTGTACTGTCAGAAACCCTTAGCATCATACGATGCCACTGGTACCATATTCTGATAGGGTTAAAAACTATCTAAGTATAATGGGAGATAATAGCAGATGAGCAGATAGGGACAAACAAGATTAACAATGAGTTGGGAAGGGCTGAACTCTGCTGACCTTGCTAGGATTCACTGCGGTAGCAACTCTAGTTTCACTAATCTGTACTCTGCTGAAGAAATAAAGATACTGCTTTCAGCTGCAGAATTAGGAGTGGAAGGGGGAATGTCTGCTGCAGTTTTACTAAGATCTCTGATGTTTGTTCTGTCATAAATTAATCACATGACATAATTCCATGTAATTTTTTTGAAAATCTTGGTGGTACAGAGGAATGTTTGAAAACATGGCTAAAGCTTAAACTAACATAGACCTGAACTCATAAAATCCCAGAATTCAAAATAGTTCATTCTTTTCATGTACTTTTGTCATGGTTTCAGAGATGTCTAATTTGGTTTATGAATGCACTGGGGCTATGGCAGACCATTTGTAATAAAGAATCCTGATGTCCAGTTTCCCGTACCTTTATGCTAAATTAAGGAAGGAGATGTTGTAACCTCTGTTAATTTATTATTGGGGATGCGCAGGGGATGATTTCAAATAAGTTCTGCTTTGGCATGCTAATTATTTTAATGGAATTAATCCAGGTGGCTATACAAGAAACTAAAATTGCACAGTGGTCTGAATCACTCTTAATGGGTTCAAGTAATCTATGGTTATAACGTAAGCATGCGCAGCAAGCAAAGCTTGGAGCAGCTGTGATTCTTAGGTACCTCACAAATCCATGTGATTAAAATCAGAGATTATGAAAATGCTGGGTGTGAAATTAGAAGGTAGAACCTAAAAGTAAGTGCGATTTATAGCTGTGCTTTTGCTTAGGTACTGATCTTAAGTACAGATTAATTGAGCAGTGTATATGCTCCACAAAGAAAACTCATGATGTAGAATGTGACTGAGGTCAATTCTTTGTTTTGAGGAACAAGGTCTAATTCATAAGGTATTTTAATAACTAATATGTAAAGGAAGGTGATAAAGGATTTACCCTCATTACCCATGAAAATGGATTTGCTTCTCCTGATAGGTGAGGATATTCAGATATATTAGAATACAGTTTTCTAATATGATCAAGTGAAAAACTCAAGCAATAGTGAGGAGTAGTACAACCTAACCCTTGCCATTCTGAGTGAGAAGGTATCTGAGTGCAAAGAAACTGGATCCATAATGCATGTATTTTTTTACCTTTTAGTCAGTGTAAGAAACACCACAGCTGCAGTTCTGTAGCGTTATTAAGCCCTTCAGATATCCTTATCTACCTTTCTAACAGGAAGAAGGTGTGCCCCATGTTTTGAGGAAAAAAGTACCTTGACAAGCTTCCTAACTTAAATGTTTAAATTTAAAATCTCCTTTTAAATCTATCAAATCAAGTAAGAATGTTTGTACAAGTTATTAATTTTTCCATATGTCGATTTATGACCCGTTTGGTAAGATGGCAGTTCTGTAAGCCAGCAGGACAGTCATGAGGGGAAATGCATTGTTTTCAGTACCTCTGTAACAGAATAATATGAGCCTTTTTCATTTTCCTACAACAACTTTTACTTACAAAATGAAATAGACACATTAGAGAGGATATTAAGGGAAAAAAAGCAACAAGGATTTTATTAAGGGTATTTGGTAGTATAAATAAGCCGCATTTATAGTTCATTCATGTAAAAAGTGATCTAACTGGTAATGGCTGATAACTGACAAACAAAAAATAGAGCAATTCTTCAGGGAGGTCACTGTCAGTGAAATTATCTTGACAAATCTTAGATTCTTGTATAAGGAGGAAAATAACCATTTCTCTGTGTTAAAGGGAATGACAGTGAAATCAGGTAGACTTAATGCTGTAGGGCAGCAATTACAGTGAGGAGAGAATAAATTTATAATTAACAGACATTGCCAACATCATCAAACAACACTATTTAGTTTTTCTACTCTAGGGAGATGTATTCAACAGTAATCAACCAAGTTCAGATCTATAGTCAAAGCAGTACTGGATTCAAGAGCAAGTTAGACATGTTAGACCTTGCTACCAGATGTGATCTTAAGCAAAAACAGGGAGAATCCGAGCAAACTAAACAAGACATCCAAGAGAAAAATGACAGGATTCAGTTCAGCCCTCGCAGGCAAATAGGTTTCCCTCAGTTTCAGTAGCTGGTGAAGTTTGAAGTAAGTGTCTAGTTCTCCATATAGCTGATAGGAAAGGCTGATACCTCTAAAGGCTACCAGAGAGCGAGCCTGTCCATTAGCATTTAGGCACCATAGCAACTCATCTACTTCTGTATGTTTTTCTCCAAGCAGCTGTGAGTCAGAGAGATTTTCTCAAAGGCTGGTTAAAGTATTTCTAATAGTATGAAATATTAAATATGTGGAAGATATAGTTTATCTCAGAAGCTTCTCTAATTTACTCCAACAGAGGAAGCATTTGCTGTTATTCCTGAGGATTAAGGTATCCAATCATTTTGGCCACACAGCAGGTTATGTTTTATGCTGAACAGATTGGACCCAAAATGTTGCTCCCTGTAGTCTTAGCCGAATCTCTCCCTTGTAAGCCTGAAATAAAATGGATTTGATGCACAAATTCCTGAGGTGTTCTATTTTAAATAAAGAAACTGTTTCTCTCAATTGTCCTGTTATCTCTATCATCAAAATTGAACATTTGATAATTAAAGGTAAAATAATTTGCAGTAAAGGTTTTAGTTGCAATTCTGTGGATTCTGTACATAACACACTTCCAAAGTGATGATGCATTAGTGAGGCTTCCATATTAACATTTTTCAATTTGTGCCAATTTCTTTAGGTTATTAACTTTTATAATTACATTAGCATTTAATAAAAAAAAATAGTTTGGAATATAGGAAAAACAGAATAGTCTTTATTATTAGTTACACTTGGAAGCTTAAACTCTTTTAAGCCACGCCATAAGAGCCTACACGGTCAGATGGACTTGAAAATGGTGCTTCTCTCTATTACTTACAGCTCTATTAACAAATTATTAGTGTGACTGGTACTCTATTTGAATACAGTTTTATTTGCTGGTGGTTGAGCTATTTATGTAAAGGTAAGATTATTAGAGGATACTCAGCTACATTTCAGAATATGAAAATTTGGATGTGTTTTTAACTACTGTATCAAAATTTACACACCAATCATAGCTTCCTCCTTAGACCCACCAATTACAGTGCGTGAGGTTTATTATCCAGTATGATTAACTTTGATGCTGACTTGCCTAAATTTTAGGAGTTCAGCTGAAGGGTAAAAGGGTGTGGTACAACCTTTCTATGTTAAGTCAAAGGGAAGAGTTTTATGACTCTGAACAGTTCCAGAAGGGAATTAGAAATATATAATACAGCAGTGCTAACTCTGCTTTGAGATGAAGATGGTAGAAACACTGGAGCTTGGTCCTTCCCCCAAACTTTTCATATTAGTTTGGGATTCGGATGTTCACTAAAGAAATAAAGTAATTGACTCCTAAGCCTTTAACCTAAAGGAGACTGAAGCCATGTCGCAGAAGCATGCCTTAAACAAGTATAGGACATGTCTGGGGGGATATTCTTTAGTCTGGTTGCATTTGGGTCACTGTGCAGCTAAGAATGCAAGACTTCCTAGAAGTCCTATCCAAATGGACTCTCAATATCCTATCTTAGTAGCACTAAGTGGTTATTAGTTTACATAAAGTCATAGTTTCTATTGTATTTTTATTCTAGTGAAAGCAGAATCGAAGCAGCTATAAATGTATGACTCCATATTTCTACCCAGCCAGCACTGAAACAAGAAATCTTAGTGCAGTACAGGATAAATTTTTGCCTTTGTTGGAGATTTTTTCGTTGTGCACTATACACAAAGAACGACCTATCATCAACATCTGGATTATTTTTCGTTTTCATTCAGATGAATATTTTATGTTTTATAAAAGATGAATTACAAGGTACCCTTTGGGATTAAAGCAATATATCTGTATTATCTCCAAAGGGTTAGAGAAGCTTGTGTAATATTTAAACATTATTTTTTGCTAATAAACATTTTTTATCATTGTCCAATAAGAAAACAAAACAAGCTAAACCAAAACCAACCAACTTTGGTTAGAGAAAGAAACTATCAACATATTACCATAGTTTTAATATAAAGGAGAAAATTTAGGTTTAGGCCAAACTAAAGAGTTTTCATGTAAAATGATAGTTGATTATTCCATCAATCACTTTTATTTTCTTTCAATGAGCAATGAAAATTTAGATGTTATGCTATCATGAACTGAATATCTTCCAAGTTTCTTATAACATCCTTGCAATGTGTGAAATACAGCTTGATTAGGTAGCACCCTGATCAAAAGAACTTTCACAGAAATGGGAGTGACTAGTTAAGTCCATTCTTGCAAAAACCCCAAATTTTGCAGTTTTTCAAGCAATAGTTTTTCTATGTCTCTGTTCCTACAGTACTTTTTTGCATTTGCAATTCTAGGTCTATGCTATCTACATATCTCCTTGTAACTTTTCCCACATGTTTTAACTTAAGACAAATAGGGATTCAAAATTGCTAAAGAGATTTGTAATTAGAATTTATCAATATAACCAGCAATAAAGAAGTAGAAATTCTGATCTATTCAGGTGTTTAATTAATTAAGGAAAAAAGGTTCTTAAAAAGATGATTGCAATAGATCTTTCATCTTTAACTAGTGATCTTGTCCTAAAAGTACAATAACATGCCAATATCACAGCAGATAGATAGAAATTGGTATTGATTATTACTGTCCAGATGTTACCAGTGCCTGGAAGCATTAAAAACCACTGAGTCAACCTGAATGCTCTGAGATTATGAGTATTCAACTACTTTGTTAAATTAGCTCACCCTTTTTATTTCACATTCTGAAATGGAACAATGTCATTCAGTTGGCTGAAATAATTCTTGAAAAATAGGTAATAAATATTACCTGTTCATTACTTAATTGAGAAAGGAAAATCCATCAGCTAACCAGGAAAATGCAGAAATATTATGTTTACCAACACTAGGTTTATAAAGTTCCAACTGTAGTGTCGTCAATAGAAAATTTACTGTTTATTTTTGTGGGTGTTAATCAACCATACTGGAAACCAACTGTAAAATAGTAGACACCCTAACAATTGTAAAGAACTGCTAAAAAAGTAAGTTAAAGCAAAATCAAGGTCAGTTGGCAAGCAAACAGATAGCAAAAACATTTGCAATTACAATTACTTATTTTTATTATGAGTATCATCTAGTCACTTAGATGTGGCTTCAAGGTTAGGTGTTGTGCTTGCTTTGCACAGGAAGACAGTTCCTAAGAGTTTGGAAAGCATCATAGTAACATAGCTGTTACCTGACCTGTCTGGGGAAATCAGAACATCCTGCGTTTAAAGACATGCTCTCTGTCACATATGTTTATCTGCAGGAGTAGAAGAACAACACAGTAAGAGACAGTCCTTGACATTCACTAAATGAATATTCCCCTGGGAGCTGTATGTTTTTCAGTGGAACGGTGAGGGAGTTTGTGTTTGCCTGTGGCAGGCAAAGGTGGAGTTTGAATAGACTCGGTGGAAAGGAAGCAGCCATATATCACCCACACACTGTATCCTGCTGCCTCCTTAGTATTTATTTTCTTTAAAGGTTTGCCATACATATACTCATCAAACTCTTTAAAATAATAAGAAATCCACAATTCTGTATGTTACATCTTATGGAGACTTCAATAGCAGATTGCTTTCCTTTGACTGTAAGGCTAAGCAAACAGATATAATCGTGGAAGACACATTATTGCTCACTCTGAGCTCCAGCTGGATCAATGTTTGATTTTTCTGTTTGGCCCTGCAGCCACTCTAGGACTACCATGGCTTTGCTCCAATATAGTTTGATCCTGAGTTGACAGACAAAAATGTATTGGCACTGTTCCCATGCCACACATAATCATATTTTATAAATATATCCCTAGGTAACATTAAGTCACAACTCATAATATGGCCATTTATGGTAGCTGTGTCCCACTTTTTGGAGGTAATTATTATGCATTTTAGTGGAAAGTGAAAATGATGTATGGAACCTCAAGTCATCATCTGTGTGCAGGATATGCAGCTACAGGGCAGTCAGACTCCTCAGCACATGCCAGACTGTGCAAACTTGGAAGGCTTATTTAGTGCAGTGTCTGTCATGGTTCTTCCAAGTTCCTACCCAGAGATCTGAAGAGAAAGCCTTCGGATATTAGAGTCTACTGCTTATCATGTTGGAGAAAAACAACTAAAAAGGTGCTTGGAAATTACCCTTATATTGACATACAGCCACCGTGGGAAGGTTTCTGCTAAGCCAGCTGGCATTTAAAGGTTCCAGCTCTTGATAGTTACAAATTGTTGTATTGATCCTCCCTTATGCATGGACTAACTGCGGCTCAAACACTTGTAACTTTTTCTGTGTTTTGCACATTCACTGTTTCTCACCAGCAAGGGGTATTGTTCATGCACAAAGTGCTTAGGCAAGATTTCTTGCTTACCTGAGCATAAAACGCACATGGTTTTGTTCTTATTGTAGTAAGCGGGTTCTCCTGAGCCTTGTATAGTGAATCAGAAAATTCTGAGGAATGTGCAAAATAAAAAGAAAGTAATCTTCAAGCAGATGTTCCCAAACCTAAGAAAGTTGTTCATTTTTTAGTTCCACTTACAGCTGAATGTTGAGGTTCTTCCCTATTTCAGCCAATTTGACCTAGACCTAATTTGACCTTTTGAAGATTTCTCATGTTTCTGTGTTGTTTGTCTGACGCCCGGTGACTCTGGGTTACTGCATTATTAAGACAAAAAGTACTTACAAATTTTTTTTTTTTTCCTTCTTGTTTCTTTATTTAAGTAGTCCTGGGACAGCACTTTAGCTTTTCAAGGCATTTTTAGACAATGTAGATATTTTTTAGCCAGTAAGTTTCATAAGTCCACAAGTGCTGGGAACTGAATTTTCAGGTCTGCTAAAGTTCAATGTCGCAACATGTGAAGGGTCAGAGCAAAGATATATGCCTTCTGCCAGCTATCCTGTAGCAGGCATACCCATCTGCAATATGCACCTACAATCTTTGTTATTTAGGGATTCAAGTTCTTAATGCTTTTACCAATTTGCACAACAAAAGTGAAGGCATATGTGTGAATGTGTTTTAACTACAGTGTTTTAATGTATTATTGCATGGTATGTAGCAGACATAACTGGCTGTTATCTTAGTCCACCAAATTTTTGAATTAAAGGCATGAATCATTCTCTTTAAATAAAGACTCTGAACCTGTGTTTAGAGGTGATTTAAGCTAACTTATTTTGGTTTGAGTAGCAGGAACTTGCCCCTCCTATGGAGATGAGAGGTTGTAGCTGCTGAAAAGGAATAAGGTGAAGAGGGGGAGAGAAAGAAGGTAGCAAATGGCAGCTGAGAAATTCACCTTCTATTTGAGTCCTCCAAATACACGAGGAGATTTTTGTGTCTTCTATATTCATGTATAATCAGATTAAAGATTTCCTACAAAGATAAGCTGATAATAGACATTGACTGTACTTGCCAAACAGTGAATAACAAACACCAGTGTCACTTGAGAAGTTCAGACTGTTTTTTCCATGTATGGAGGAGGTGGCAATTTGTTTTTACAGAAGTGGCCCACTAACGCCTATAAACGCATACCATGTGAGCTCCACAGCCAAGGTCTAATATCTACCCGAGTGCACGCCATGTTATGTGAATAGAAGTCTATGAGTCTGTGCAGCCAAGAGGTTATTATGCACTCCTAATAAAGTGTATTGAAGTCAGATTTTCCAGCATCAAACACTTAAAAAACATTTTCATAATGTATGGGGGTGTTTTCAGTAGTTCATGGAATAGAATCATAGAATCATAGAATCATAGAATCATAGAATCATTAAGGTTGGAAAAGACCTCTAAGATCATCGAGTCCAACCCTCAACCCAACACCACCATGCCCACTAAACCATGTCCCTAAGCACCTCATCTACACGTCTTTTAAATACTTCCAGGGATGGTGACTCAACCACTTCCCTGGGCAGCCTGGTCCAATGTTTCACCACTCTTTCAGTAAAGACATTTTTGCACGTGTCCAATCTAAACCTTCCCTGGTGCAACTTGAGGCCATTTCCTCTTGTCCTATCACTTGTTACTGGGGAGGAGAGACCAACACCCACCTCGCTACAACCTCCTTTCAGGTAGTTGTAGAGAGCGACGAGGTCTCCCCTCAGCCTCCTTTTCTCCAGGCTAAACAACCCCAGTTCCCTCAGCCGCTCCTCAT
>NW_008825545.1:1086414-1094758 GCF_000699105.1 Pygoscelis adeliae
CACCTCCCCTGGTAGGCTCACTTACAAGCTGTGTCAGGAAGTTGTCTTCCACACACTCCCATAGTATAGTATATTCTAATTTTCAAGTCATTAAATGCCAAAAAAGACCCAGAAAACCAAAAACCTTATAAAATAGTTCAGTTCTTACACTGGATTGAAATAGTATTACAAAGCATAAATGGCCTTTAGAGAGAAATTTGTTTATGCAGTTTATCTTGTGTCACCTGAAAAAAAACAAAAACAGGCTTTGATTTGAAGGATTTTTGTTTTCCTTCTGCTTATAGTTTAATTGTTTGATTTTGGCCTGAATTAAGCTAAAATCAATTTTATGAAGAATGAGAATCTCTCCAGGCTCTAAAGCTGTACTGGTGAGTGATGTTCTTATCAGTTCAATCACTAATGAAAACCAGCAATTAATTGACATTCCTGACAAGGATGTTGATTTCACTGAGCAATTGCAAGAAACTCTTTCTGTGGCTCTGGTCCTTGAGTGAAAACTTCTGGGAAATCAGTTCCAGGAATGGAGTCTCTTAGCTTCCAATATTGCTAACCTTCAGGGGAGGCCCATCTGAATTTTGGGCAGGGCGCCCTCGTGCCAAGGTAGTGCCATGTCAGCAGAGCTGAGAGTTGCCTCCCTCATCAGCCATGATCCCTGTGAGTTTGTAGCTGCATTTCTCTTGATTTCTCTCCAGAGAGGAAAACTCAGATCAGAGACATAGGCAAAAAAAAAGAGGGTTGCCTCTCCCTCTTGGGTCTGAGCTGCAAGGGGGGTGAAGAAGAAACTGTGTGCCTCACTGGCTGGACTAAGGATCTTCTGAAAATGGGAGTGTAAATGCTGGTCCTTCAGAAACTTGGATGTGCAAGTCAGTGCCACTTGGACAGTTCTTGGACAACTAACTTCAACTCAGGTCTTGGTCACCAAAATAGGCAGCTGAAATTTTGACCTTCCTGTTGCTCCTTCTCCTGTAAAAAGTTCTTCCTGTTTCATATGGGTGATTTTCAGATTGTGAAGTCCTTGCATTCTGTGATAACACAGACCTTGTAAATATAGATGTATTGTGGTTAAATGGGAGATGGTCAAGAAAGGCAGTAATTCTCATGGGGTTCAGCATCTTCAGAGATTGCATGTAGATCTTTTATTGAGGCTCATATATGAAAAATGAATACAGATCTATTGTTATAAACTTTCACCTTTATTTTCTTGATTTGGTATGTGCATCTGTTACTCCATGTTGTAAAGATGATTATAAATATTCTTAGTTTTTTTCCCTTGTTACTGCTACAACTGCTTCTTTGTCCTCCCTCAGAGTTCCCTCTGCCAGAATCAATAACATCCAGATCAATGGAAGAATATTTCTGAAAATGTAAATCTTTCATCTTCATGGTCCTGACTTACTAATGATTTCTAATGGAGTGTTTAACAGGAATGAGCATAGACCTTGATATGACTTGCCAGACAGATATGTAACAAGAGGGGTTCTGAGTAGGGAAATGTAGAAGGATAATGAAACCTGACAATAATAGAAAACTGTGGACAAAGCACTGAGGGTGAGAACAAATGAACATGACTCCCATAGGACAGGGTCACAAGCTGGTGCCTGAACCATATGATTTGTTGCCAGGAAATGGAAAGTAATAAGGTTAGGCACAGAAAAACAGAAGGGCTTATAACTTCAGCAGATTGACAAACTACAAATATTGAACAGTAGATAGATTAGAGACAAGGGCTATTTATAATGGTATTGTTTGTTTGTTTGTTTGTTTTTTCCCCGTGAGAAATAACAGCAAACAATATAGACACATGGTGATGTAGGTGATAAAAGATGCAGTTTTTCCTAGCATTGTAAAAGATAGTAGGAAAACTACTATGATCTGTTAGGTTCACCTTGTTTCATGTGTGTCATGCAACTAGATAAAGTGGAAGAGGGGATAAATATAAAAATGGAATACTACAGGGACACAGAGATTTTAGCTATTTATAAAGCAAAACAGTATAGGAATGGAATTCAATTTATTTCACATTAGATATGTACATTGCAGATGTCTACACTTTAACTAGTTGATTACACTGTTTTTATAGTGAATGGAGAGAAAGTCACTTATTGGGGCATGGTTCACCTCATCACTTGTCTAAAATAAGCCAGATGAACTGTGTTGTAGAGGTGCATACAGCAGAGCAAATCTATAAAACCATATCAGCTTTAGATATCAATGCTGTAGATTTCTGAAGACAGGTGAGACAACTCCAATTCTATTCTGTTTTTTGGGGAAAAAATGAGCTTGAGGAGGGAAACTAGGAATAAAGTGATGAGTTATTGTTGTAAAACATCTGAAAGTTGTCTACCAAATGCAAGAAGAAATGGCAAAAATTTAGAGTAGGTGCAAAAGCCATATGATAACGCTACTTTGCAGAGAGATGTTAATCTAATTACAAGTAACAATACCAGTAAAAATAACCATAAATTATTTAATAACAAAATTAAACTACTAATTTGTGTCTGCTTTAAAAGCAGTGAAAGGAGAAGTAATCCATATGGAGTTCTCCCTCATATACACAGAGATTTTATAGACTAATTAAGACACATCCAAATGATAAAATCTCCTTTCAGACAAAACTATTAACATTGAGGAAGATAGTTAAAATGCATCTTGTCAAACAAGATCTTAAATTACACCAATATGAAAACACCTTTAAAACTGAAAAAAAAGCTGCAGGTTGCAAAGCTGACAGTGGGAAAGGAAGAGGGGAGGAAACACCAATAAGGAAGAAGATGAGGAAAAATAAAAATAAAATTAGTCTCAAAGAGCCTACCAAATACAGCAGGAAAAATTGGTGCACTGAAACACGTAAATGCAGAATATAACATATTGTATGTCTTACAACAGTTAGACAAGTAATTCTGACAATAAGTGACAGGGGTTGACAAGGCTGGGGGACTGAACATTAAACAAGAAAAGAATGTGCATGGGAGCAAACAACAGTACTTACAAAATTTATTTATTATTTGGAACTCAAGCAAACTGGAGAAGTTACCTGGCAAAAAGAATTAGATGTGGTAGAAGAGTATTCTATTTAATTCTGGAGACTCTGGGGAGCCCAATGAGATAATGCTATTTTTCAGTTGTCATTTGTCAACACTCTGCTAAGAAAGGGAGGAATTTTGACAATCGTGGCTACAGAAATGAGATGAGGAAAAAAGTTATATAACTCATTGTTCTGTAGCATTCACCCAATCCATCATTACAGCATCTGTCCATCCAGTGCAAAATGACCAAATATTTCCAAGAAAGAATGCAGTGTATTCTAAGAAATGTATGTAAAATCATTTGATATGTGAGTGAAAAAGAAATAAGAATGAAAATGTAGACAGAAAGCTGGAAGCTAGATTTAGAAGAGACGAATTTGAAAGTTTAATAACAGGTTGTCTTTCATAACTTCGTATGATGGCCTATTTAGGGATCTGAGATCTAGATCAAGTCCTTGCAAGATTTACTTCTCTGAGGCTACAGTAAGGAAGGTCTACAAAATAATATTGGGAAAAAGTTTGGATAATATAGAGAATCCCAGTGTAATTATATTAGAGATCAAAATATGAAATAAAAATAGTTTTACAACACTGTGAAGGTAGATAATACATCCTTAATGTGCCTGCAGAAAGAGACTGAAAAGAAAGACAAGAATCTAGTGTGAGATTTATCTGAACTGTTAGATACTTTCTCTTCTCTGGTATCTGGAAACACATGTACTCTGTACTCTTAGCAAAGTTCCTGTTATTAGCCTGTAACTGCATCAGAATATTCATATCATCTTATTTTTTATTGCCTCAGTCCCTAAGATTACCCAGATTCTACCATGTGATGTTTGACCTCGTTCTATATTACTGATGGATCCCATCTTCACACTATTGGTACGTTTAATTAGCACATTCTAAAATGCCCTTTGGGGGCATAGTCACCAGTGAAAACACTAAAGTTTTCCAAAATAGACAGTGAAGAACTGCACAGGGAACCCACCAATACCCACACACTTTCAGCACAACCCATTTGATCTCTTTGATCAGTTCCTTATCCACTTTACAGTCCAGATTCTGATCCCCACCTTCTCTATTTTAATGAGTCATTTCCCATGGAATAAAATTCTGAAATCCAGAGAGATTATGTGTGTCATGCTTTCCTTGTAAAGTAAATAACTTATCTGTCAAAGAAAGACACCAGGATCATTGGCATGATCCGTTTATGAAAAATTTATGTAGCTTTTATTCTCATTTGCATTTCTGTCTGTATCACCTACAGAGATTTCTATATGGGTAGAATAACTATCAATCGTGAAAATGCAGCATGAAAGACTATATCAATAAAGTACAAAAAGAGGAATTAAGAACCTGTTTGAAGAAATTAGAGATTTACTTGTAGATAAGTGATTCTGGCACAAACCTCATTCTAGCTTTGGTGTGTCCAGAATTGCCTCTTGAGAATATCACGGAATTGTTTTGGGAATCTAGTCAAACAATGTGTCAGAAAACCTGACCTCAGTGGATTTTTTTTCAGAAGACAGCAGGCAGTAAACAAGATTTTCTGAAGCACTAATTTCAGAGCTGACTCTGCCTGTTGGCAAACTGGATTTGACTAGTGGTATCTGGAGACATGTTAATGAATTTCAGATTAACACAAGTGCTAAACCTAATGCCGTAATTAAGAAAGGCCTGCCAATCACTGCCTTTTTTGCACTGGCACAATTTATTCTGTAGATTTCTGTTGCAGCATTATCATCTAGTGAGGACTGCAATTAATTGCTAAATGGATCCTAAAAGAGCAGTTCACAGGAATGAGAAAAACGACTGTAACAGAAGAGTTTTACAGCCCATTCCATTGTGTATATACTAAGGTTATATAATTTTGTCTGCAATTTTCTACACTGACCTGTCCACTGTCATTCCTGAAAGCAGGTCTTCTAAAAAGTAGCACTTCTAAAAAAATTGTCTATTTTTAATTAAAATTACTCGTATTAATTTCTGGGAATATTCAGTGCATTATCAATAATTATCTATAACAGACAAGATCTGTGGAATTGCAACAAAGGTTTTCACTCTCCCCATGTGATATGCATTTTTTTCATCATTTCATTGGACCTGTTACATGTGTCATATTGTCTGCTTCTTTTTCCGTTGCCTTAGCTGAAATTGCAAGGAACATTGTAAACTTCATTTGGCTGTGGTAATATCTATCTTTTGTATGCTTTAAAAATTAGAAAAAAATTACCTATTAGTTTCTAATTATAATCTAGAGCTACATTTTTACAGAGAGATGAAACGATTTGTTTCTATTTACACATATCTTCATCTATTTAGTTTATTATTCAATCTTACTTGTAAAGAGAAAGCATGATGCATTTCCATGCCAGAGTAAGCATAAGAATTATACATATCATGAGTGCCTTGACTACAGGTATAATTTCTTAAATGCCTGAGCCTTTGTTAGCTCCTCCAACACAAAGCTATTGAGGGCGGAGCTCCTGAAGCCTTTCCACTGGGCTGACAACAATTAATAGCGTGGGTGTTTCATGGGTCATCTTCTTGTCTCGTTCAGGATTGTGTAGTCTGCATTGCATAGATTCACACAGACAATACATGCATAAAATTATATCTCTTTGCATTTAGAGATGAGGCTCATGAAACATTAGGTTAATTTTTCAGGTATTCCTCATTTGGTATTTAACAGTGGGAAATGAGGTAGCAAAGATGGCTCTCTGTGCCTGTTTTACACCTGTCCTGGATTACTGGTGTAGTCAAATGGCTGCAAATATTCATGTCATTGTTATTGATCATTTGGAACTTTCTGAAAGTCTGGGATCACTAGACTTCAGAAACAGAGTTATTGCTCACAAAAGCACAGAACAGTTGAGGCTGGCCCTTTGGAGATGTCTAGTCCAACCCTACCTCTGCTCAGAGTAGACTGAACTACAGCAGTAGGTTGCTCAGGTCTGCATCCAGTTGAGTGTTGAATATCTTTAGGGATGCAGACTCTATAACCTCTTAGGGCAACCTATTCCACTGTTTTGGCTGCTTGCATGCTAAAAAAAAATTTTCTTATGCTTAAACAGAATTTTCTGTGGTTTGGTATGTGCTTATTGTCTCTTGTCCTGTCACTGGACATGACTGAGAAGAGTCTGGCTCCATCTTCTTTACTTCCCCCCATAAGATATTTACACACACTGATAAGATCCCCCTCACAAGCCTTCCCTTCTCCAAGCTGAAAAGTCCCAGCTCTCTCAGCTTCTCCTTGTATGACAGATGCTTCAAGCCCTTATTCATATTCGTGGCCCTTTGCTGGACTCACTCCAGTATGTCCATGTCTCTCTTTTACTGGGGAGCCCAGAACTGGACACAGTGCTCCAGCTGTGGTCTCACCAGTGCTCAGGAGAGGGGAAGGATCACCCCTTCAACCTCCTGCTCAGACTCAGCACCGCATCTGCTACCAGCACACTGACCCTGTTCTGTAGTTGCCCATCAGAGAAGGAGCTTTTCTCCTGCCGTTGTAAGTTTCAGGCTTCAACATCCTGGGAGTCTCCATTTCTGAATCTAATAAACACAGACTCTTCCTGCCCCTCTTTCAGCACAGCTCCTCTACTTGGTAATGTGGATGCTCCCCAGCACACGTCTCCTGCAGGCAGGGAGCCCATCATCCCCTGGCCCTAGCCTCAGTAAGAGGCCTGCAGAGATGCATCCTCCATTGGGAGCTTGGTCTGCGTCTCTGATGTCCTAGGGTAGTTGCTCAGGTGTGTGCTGGGGACGCACTGTAGCACACCACCACCACTGCTGAGCACATAAGCACTTCCCTCAGCAGCAGGGTTTCTAGCTGGCTTTTGTGCACCCTCTGCAGAAACTGCTTCTCTGGGAACTACCCTCTCGGCTGGCCGTTACATGCACCTCTCCCAGCACCTGCTGCATGGGTGCTTGACTTGCCCTGCTCAAAGTCAGCTTGAAGCTCAAAGCACCCTTTGGTCAGGAACAGCTTCGTTAGAAGCTGCTGGAAGTCACACACCCCCTGCAGCTGCCTTTCCCCGGCACAGCAGGCACCCAGCAATTCCTCCAGGAGTTCCCAGGAGTCCCTGGCCATCTCAGAAGGACTTTACAGAAGATGTACAAGCAGAGCACAAAAAATGCTGAGTAAGCTTCTGTGTCTGCTGCCCCTGTTAACTCTGTTCTGCCTTGACATTCCTGTTCCCTTAGCTTTTTTTTACTCTGAGAATAGATGAAAGAAAAAAAATCTACATTCCTCTTTGTATCTGGTTTAAGTTTCTTCTACGTTGCTGCAATATTTATTACAGTTATGAAAACCTGGTAACTATTACCTCTAGAAACTGCAGGACATTGTTAAATGGACTTTTTATTTACATGGAACCAAACTAGTGCATTCTTCTCCATGATCAGTAGTACCTTTATTGACAAGGCTAGAGGTCTTATTCTACAAGAACAATCAGGTAATATACGTAAACATATTTAGATTTTTACCTATGATATGTTCCTTATGAAATGTTGAGACAAGTGATGCTGGTATACAGTATTATTGTTGTGCAGTCCTTGAGTGTTACAATGTTATCATGATAATTTATTTCACCTGGTAAATCTTTTAGTGGTCTTTGAGGAAAATGAATTTCAAGATTTTCTTATGGAATATCAAATAATATTAAGTCAGATTTAAAAAACAAGGTTATAACCTTTCATTTAGGCAAGCACTTAAGAATCTCCTTAAGACATAAAATTGCAGTTAACAAGCAAGTCATCTATTGACTCACTGAATTTAGTGACACTGTCCATGTAAAGTTATGCATGTGCCTAACTGCTTTGTTAGCGGTCACCTTAATGGAATTGTAAGTAGCACTCAGCTGGCAGAAATGTAATAAAGATGCCTTTTAAGCATAATAATAACTACTTTTGCAAACAAATAGAAATAATTTTGACAATATGAGAAGCTTCCTGGAAGTAGTGATCTGAATATCTTTTCTTTCAGGAATATTTATGTAACAAAGGATGTATGTATAAACAACAGAGATGAGATATAAGTGCTAGAGATCATTTTACGACTTCAGTTGACAAACACATAAAGTAATCTTTTTTTTTTTAAATCATACAATAGAATCATAGAATCATAGAATATTTTGGGTTGGAAGGGATCTCTAAAGGCAATCTAGTCCGACCCCCCTGCCATGGGCAGGGACATCTTCAACTAGATCAGGTTGCTCAGAGCCCCATCCAACCTGACCTTGAATGTTTCCAGGGATGGGGAATCCACCACCTCTCTGGGCAACCTGTGCCAGTGTTTCATCACCCTCAGCATAAAAAAA
>NW_008825545.1:1096217-1113307 GCF_000699105.1 Pygoscelis adeliae
TTGGGTCCCATGGACTTGTGTACCTTCAGGTTCCTTAGATGGTCTCGAGCCTGATGTTCTCCCACAGTGGGTGGCTCTTCATTCTCCCAGTCCCCACCTTTGTCTTCTGAGGCTTGGTCAGTGAGGCTCGAGCACTTGCCAAGGTGTTACCTGCTCCATATTTACAACTGAAGGACTTCATACAGAGTTAAAGTTACACCTTTTGATTAACTTGCTTGAAGAAATGCGGTTCTGAAATGAGAGGTGTTGATCAGTAAACAGAATTGTACTCGTTTGCTGTTAAGGGACAAAGAGGTTTCCATAGTCAGAACCATGGAAAGGAGGGGACATGAGTAGAGACCCCAATGAAAGAAGGGAGGAGAATAACAGCAGCTGTAAATCACTGCTTCTGCTTTGAGCAGCCCGCCTTACGGCTCCTTACCTACTGCAAATCCGGCACTAGCAGTGCAGTGAAGATGTGACAGTTTCAGAAGTTCTTGGATATTTTGTCAGTCACTGTTATCTGAAGGCTTGAGGAGTTTATCTTCTGAAAGAGAAGGACATGGGCTCTGTTTTTGGAAGGGAGAACATCAAACTGATATCTTCTCCATAATGCTCAATATTTGCTCTGGTTATATAAATACTTAATAACAATGTTAATGGAGAAGTCACTTAAAACCCATTAAAAAAAAGAAAGATGAGAAAAAAAAAGGGATATAATTTAATTCAAAATTCCTTTTGGTCTCAGATGTATGCTTTTTAGCCTTAAGTTCTAATGCAAAACTAAATCACTACTTGTGCAGACTTACATATTTCCCCTGGCCTCACCTCAGGCATAGAGGTGTTTGAGTTAGCAGTGTGGTTATGACTGAAATCTGATTCAGAATCACCTTTAAAACTTGTCAGACAGGTTTCTGCAGGTTGTGATGTAAAGTGGAACATTTCTGTTTCCATTCCAGATACCTAATATTGTGAGTCTCCAAATATTTAAAACTGGAAAAAAGGTTTTGATTTTGGTTTATGTTGGTGGTTTTGTTTGTTTGTTTGTTTGTTTGTTTGTTTGTTTCGTTTCGTTCATTTGGGGTTTTGTTTTGTTTTGGGTTCTTTTTTTGTTTGGTTTTAATGGAATCAGTATTACAGTACATTAAGCCATAATGTGTGAATGTAAGTCTAAGGAAGAATGACACTTTTAACTGCCCATCAGTTTTATTCTTTAGTAGAAACCTCTTATGTGTGGTTTTAGATTCAAATTGTTACGCCTCATGTCTGTTTTTTAAAATTCAGGCACTTATTTAATGATTTTCATAGTTTCAGACCTTAAGTAAATGCCCTGGTCAAGTTTCACCAAAAGTCAATCATACATGTTAGTTTTACAGGTAGTTCTTAAAAGTATGCTACTATATATTATATACTGTGACTTAGTCCATAAACTTCTATTTGTGTAGTGACAGATAATTAGCAACCAGTGTAGGATCATAAAAATAGTACAAAATAAATTTGGAAGTGATTTTGAACAGTTACCGGTTCTATCCTATTGTCAAAGCCAGGATTAACTGTACTGTTGTCACTGCTGACAGATGCTTGTCCAGCCTGTTCTTGAAAAAAATATGCTAGAGAGATTTCATAGCCCTTGCAGGCAATCCATTGCTTCACGGCCTTCTGCTAGAGAGTTTTTCTTTAGGTTTAACTTAAGTCTTCATTCTTGCAAATGAAAGTTGTTATTCCATGTCTTGGAATAATGATCTTAGATTTTCAGCTTATTTTAAACTCACATCCACAGTGGACAAGAATGAGAACTTTTTGCTTTCTTATTATTCCTACTTGTTTTACATTTTTTATACTATCATATTGTCCCTCAGTTTTTTCTTCTCTGGACTAAACAGACCTGGTTCCTTTAATCACTTACTGTAGGTTTTGTATTCTTAATCTTTCCTCTGAAGCTTCTCTTGCTGTTCCATATCCTTCCTAAAATGCTGTTCTCAAAATTGCATATAATATTCCAGCTAAAGCCTTGCTGGTGTTGAATGGGATGGAAGAATGTTTAAAAATAATCTCTTTATACATCTCAAAATGCCATTTTTGCATAAAATATTGCCATGTTCAGCTTGTGACAGTTAGAGCCACTGGTACTAATGGGATACTATTGCTCTCTACTGGTTATTCCCATTCTGCAATGATGTGGTTAATTTTTCTATCATGAAATGCAGATCTTGCCCTTATTTGTACTGAATTTTCTTCAGACTTCTTCAATTTGTTGAGATCATTTTGATCCAATGTATTTGCAGCTCTCTCAGCATGGTGTTGTCTTCCAGGTGGAATAACAATACTTTTGATTTCTTTATCTAAACTGTTAAAGAAAATAATGAATATTCTCAGATCCCTGTGGAACAGTACTGCAAACTCTTGTCCAGCCTGACAGTGAACTGTTAATAACGACACTTGGTAGTAATTACATCCAGGAAGTGTTTCCCTAGTTTGCTTATCAAAATGTCATGTGACAGAGCATCAGAAGGCTTTCTAAGGTAAAGCTAGTTGACAATGTGATTGTTTTTCCTCTATCCAAAAGGCCTATTATGCTATCATGAAAAAAAAATTAGATTATTTTGACATGATTTGTTCTTGACGAATCCACTGTCATTGTGTCTTGGTTTTGGCTGGGATAGAGTTAATTTTCTTCATAGTAGCTGGTACAGTGCTGTGTTTTGGATTTAGGATGAGAATAATGTTGATAACACACTGACGTTTTAATTGTTGCCAAGCAGTTCTTACATGAAGTCAAGGACTTTTCAGCTTCTCATTCTGCCTTGCCATGAGGAGGCTGGAGGTGCATAAGAAGCTGACTGAGTCAGAACATCTGACCCAAACTGGCCAAAGGGATATTCCATAACATATGATGTCATGCTGAACAAAAAACTGGGGACATTGGCCGGGGAGCAGGGACAGGGGTGGGGAGGAGTGGGACCGCTGCTCAGGAACTGGCTGGGCATCAGTTAGTGGGTGGTGACCAATTGCGTTGTGCATCACTTGTTTTGTATATTCTTTTATCATTATTTTCCCTTCCTTTTCTGTCCTATTAAACTGTCTTTATCTCAACTCACAAGTTTTACCTTTTTTCTGATTCTCTCTCCCATCCCACTGGAGGAAAGTGAGAAAATGGCTTGTGCTGTTTAGCTGCCTGCTGGGTTAAGCCACGACACGCTGTTTGTGTGTATCTTTGTATCTTTCTTGTAAGCGCTCAGACAGTGTTTGATTATTTGTTCTATCACATTTTAGGAGCTGAAATTGAGCTAATTGGCCTTGAATTTCATGGCTTTTCCCTCCTTCTCCAACTTTAAGACAAGAACCACGTTTATCTAATTCAACTTTTTTTTAATTTTATCTTCCCTCAGTCCTTATTAAGAATATTGTCTCTTAATAAGGAAAAGTGTCATTTATTAAAATTTAAGATCATTAAAATTTGTGAGAACAAACATTGTTTAAAATACATTAATTACAGTAAAACTCCCCTTTTATTTGTACTTCTCTAAATTCTGGCTTTTAGAAATGTGGATAAATCTTGGAGGCATGAACTAATGTGTTATTCTATATAGCACATTGCTATATAAGATAAATTATTTGGAAAATGTTAGAATTGTTTTAGAACAGTATAATATTTAGGAGAAATTTAAGAATCATGGAAGATGCAGTAAGAGGGCCAAACCAGAAGTGATCAAAATTTGCAATATTAAGAGTGACATTTAGGGTGTGGTTTTAAAAGGGCAGAAACTTCTGCTGTTCTCATAAAACTGGCATCAAATTCTTTTTGTGACCAACAGTTTTGAAAAGGTTCTGTGAGGAAAACTTTTCTTCTCAGTCCTTTCAAAAAAATTTCAGTGCTGATTTGCTTTTCAGCTTTCCTACAGAGAACTTCTAGAGTATTCATATTTAGAGCTGATAAGTGGATTACACAGAACAATCATAGGCCCAGCAATGACCAGCTGGTCCCTACGAACTCATATTTTTTTATGGCCTCTAATGAAAAAATTAATATTTCTTGAATAAACTGTAGTATTTTATGGAGGAAGTAGTCTCTAAAATTTAGTATTTTGATAGCATTAAGAGAACAAACTGAAAATATTTAAATGTATTCATCAGTAATTAAAACAGAAAAAAAGGCAAGGTTGATAACAGTCATTCTGAAACTACAGTGAGTTAGCAAATGGGTGAAATGATTGACATCTGTCCAGGGCTGTCTCTCTGCATCTCTACAGTGTTAGCTCTCCTCAGGTAAATTGTAAAAACATGTTCACTACAATCTTTCAACTGGAAGTTAGTAGAAATGTAAAATGGAATTTCAACCGCCATTTTCTTTCCTTGCTGTGGAATATAACTCCTTTTCAACTGTGATGTTGAATGATATTTTAAGGTAAATTGATAACGCTAAATGATGGTATGAATGCATTCCATTACAAATCTGTCTAGTTTATAAAAAAAAAAACAAACAAACAACCCTATATAACTATCATCTATTCATTCTAAATCTCATTTTACTCTAAATTTCTTTACCAGTTGCTCTTCACTATTGTAAGTCCTGTGTTGGTAACTTCTCATACTTTTTGTGTTTCCTGTGGTTGGAAAAGAGAAAATGAAATGGGAAAAAAAGAAAAAAAAAGATTATTATATTCACTGTTTTAATCAGTTGGTGAGATTAAAATCATTAAAACCTTGTCAGAACAACTTTACATTACATATTCAGAACTTTTATGGCATGGGAATTTTAATGCAGAAGACAAAACTCTAAATGTGCATGTACATGTGTGAGAAAGAGGGGCAGGGGGGAAGTGAAGTGACATTAAACCATCATTTTAACAAAATTCATGATAACTGAAGAGAGGTAAATTATTCTGTTCATAGTGGCATTTCTATCTATCTGGATTACGTTTGACTAGCGTTTCCTGTAAGCGTGTAACATCTGAGCTTTTGGAGAGTTTGCAATGTGAATTATTATTACTGAGTTCTTTGTGAAACTATCCATGTGAAAAGTTTGCTAAGCTGTCACCCTGATATTACTGAAGCACTAGCAGCTGCAATTCAGGACCGTTGCAATCTGCAATAGATTGTCTTTAAATACTCTGTATTTCTGTATCTCATTTTCATCCTGACAGTTTTCTCTAAAAGTTATAAACCTTCTATCTCTGCAAAGCGAGGATTAAAAAGAAAACAAAAAGGAAGTGAAACCTGGTTTAATTGCAGGGCTGAAAATTGCTTCAGATAGTTTTTGGAGCAGCAAATTATTCTTAGGTGGATGTGTTAAGAGAGTTTGCTTGTGTATTTTCAGACTTTTTGGCAGAACTTATTAAAATAAAATAACATATTGGATTTCTGTAGGAAGCACTTTAGAACAGGTACACTTTTACTGTTGGGCTGCTATCACCATTAATAATTTTCTTAACTGCCTTTTTATGCTGTGCATTTTCATGGGATTTACTGCATTTGTACTCCTAAAAATGTTAGTTTGCTGAAAATATACATAGATGAGTTTTTTAAGGCTTTTGTCTCAAGCAAAAATTAAAATGCAAGTTTTTGCATATACCTTTACTCATCACCAAAATCACAGATGTGAGAGGTAGGCCTGCTGGATTCTTACATGTGTTACAGTAATAAAACCCAATCCTTTACTCCTAATGGTTTAAATTTTCTTTGATTCCTTTCTACGTACCACATATAAAAGTGGTCTTAAAAAAAAGATGTTTTAGGGAGATTAGGAGCATGTGGTCAGTATGTATGCCAGGGCTTAATCTCCCTAAAAGTTTAAAGAACAGCAATAACAACAAATCCATTTTCTGATAAAGCTAATAAATAAACAAAAGTGAATACATCCATACTTTCAAGAGGAGGAATAACCCTATTTTTTCAATAACAAATGGATTTGCATACTAATATGAAGACTAATGCCAGTCTGCTGGAGGTGAGGAGGGATTAGCATCAACATATGTTTGAGCATTGCTGAGACTCCAGTGCAGGAGGTTTCTAATTCTAGCACAGCCGCTGTCAGACTCACCCTTGCCAGCCTCGAACTGAAGTTTTTTTCTACCTAATTCATACTAAATGGCAGGCTCTTGTAAATATAAGCATAGAAAAAGAGCGCCCTCAAATTGAGTCAGCATCAGACCTGTTTTTAAAAGACAATTTCAATCTGCTCACACTGATATGTCATGTTCTTTCATTGCCACGAAAACTACTTCTCAATACATTTTCTGCTCTGCCTTATGCTTCTTCACCAAAACAGTATTGTCTCTTGTTTCTTTCTTTCTTTCTGGCTAGTCAAAACAAGCCTGTCCTTTGAATGGTTTAAGAGCTATCTGATTCAACTGGATCTTTTGAGATGAAAAAAAAAATTCATAAACTCTAATACACTAATTATGCACTGCATAAATAGGACTGTATTTATACCACAACATTTCTGCTGATCTCTCTTCTTTAGCTCCTGGGTAGTGTTTTATCTGAAGGATAAACAACCTATAAACTTTCAGTCTATGCTAGCTTTACTATTATCCTGAGAATAATGAGATGTGGTGGGCTTACAGAAACCAAAGCTATCATTGTAGCTTACATCTTTTAAAAATAACTCATTAATTAGATGTGACTGGTTCAATACAGAGTCTCAAATAGACAGACATGAATAAGAACCCTAAGGCTTCTGTCTTAGAACAAGGGTTTTTTTCCTTTTGCAAGACCGTTCAGTTTTTAGGGATTGCAATAGCAGCCCTTGCCTAACCTTACTATGAAACTGTAAGTTCCATTTCCCCAGGATTTTTTGGGATAGTCACGGTTCTCAAGTGGGATATGTAAGGGAGGCTGAGAGAACATTGACAAAACCCTTTTCAACTTCAAAATGCTAATTTCTGGAAACTTAAACTCTTGCAGAAGTGCAGCTGTTTTGACCACACTTTCATCATGACACCTTCCTGTGAACACTTCCCAGGGAATGGAGATAGACAAAAATAAGAGAAGGGGGTGGGGTGGGAAAAAACATGATGAACAGATAAACAGTAACTCTTTGACTGGAATGTGTGAGACCCTGGTTCAGGGAAAGGACTTGTACTCGTGATGTACTGTGATCCCCTATCGTTTGGACTGTCTGTCTTGCTTTTTCTGGAAGATCCACAACCCAATAAAATAGTTTTCATTTTGTGTTTGATATAATGATGGAATCTAAAATGCTTTCATAGAATTTGTCTCGTTTTGGCCAGGTCTACTGTCAGAGGTGTTAATCCTCAGTGCTATAGTAAAGACTATGCTCAGGTCAGTGCAACATCAGAACAAGCTTAATTTAATTAGCCATCTACATAGTATTTGATAAAGGGTGTACTCTGTAACAACAACCCTTTTTACTCCTCAAAATACTGTGGTGCAGCATTAATGTTGTATTAGAAGGCCTAGTATGATTTTGAAGGTGATCAAACCTCTACATGTGCAGTTTGAACAGTGCTAACGGTCACATTGTTGTGTTAAATCTTGCCCCCACAAGCAGCCCAATCTAAATTAGTAAATGGAGAATGTAGTTGTTTACCTTCTGAGTTTTACAGAAAATCAGGTTCTAATGAAATATTAATTACTAAAGATGTGCTACACTTTTTTGTGTTTGGGGAACAGAATTAATAATGTAATCCTTCTTCTTTGCATAAAAAATTAGAAGGAAACCACAAAATACATTTTATGATGGGGAGCTGAGACTGAGTTCATGAGAAGCCCCTGGTACAGTTTTCTGGCCTGCTGTATCTTGTTGAGATGCCTCATATCATTTATGTCAGACTGCATAAAAGAACGACAATGATATAAATGGATATCATCATTGTTTTCAGTTCAGAAATTCAACATGACAGGAAATGTCTAAAATAATCTTGGAGTGGGGGGAATCAATTATTTTGCTCCTACTTAGAAAGCAGCTTCACTGGTTTTGTATGAGGTATGTGGATTGCCCAAGCACTCCATTAACATTTTAATGCTTGTATGTGACTGATGTTATGTTATCATAAGTCTGTACTTCTCATAACGTATTTATAATTTCTCCTGATGTCTCTTTGAACATTTAGATCCAAATTCTCATCCATCTACACAGGGTTGTGCATTTGTGAACTATCAGCATACTAGAAATCTCCATTTGTGCAATGATATTAACACCCAGAAGCAAAAATTTGCTTCTCAGGGTGCAACTGGTATTTGCAGATCAAACAGAAAATCCATCTTTGGTAGTAATTTATAAAAATATTTCTTGTGTTGCATGGTCTTTTGGGCTTGATTTTCATGGGCTGTCTCTTTACTTTGTTTCTCTAAAACTGCCTCTTCTCGCTTAGAAATGCATATCTGTTTTTTTGCATTTGCAGAATTCACACTTTGATGAGAATTGATGTTTGTTGCTCAGGGGGAATGACACACGCTCAGGTTTGCAGGTGCTTGTAAATACTTTATGTTTGCATATGTGCATCCCACAAGATCTGTGTTCTTTAAACATAGGGACTGTTTTTTGAGCAACATTTGTCTTTAGAGGCATTTAGCAACAGATGAGTAACTGCACTTCCAAAGTGGGAAATCAAGAGATTTTCCCCATAATCATCATGGATTATGAGGATTAGTAGGTTCAGTAGTGAAGAAATGAGTTTTTATTATTCATTGAACTGATCTTTTTCCAAACTAAATAAGTACATTTCACCCAAATTTTGCCCGGGGGCTGAAAGCTATATAACTGGCCTAATTCTGATCATGTGAGTCTGAACTTGAAGTGATATTATTCAAGTCAGGAGTGGGATCTAGATCTTCAGGATGCCATATGTATTACATCTGACCATTTGTCTTCAAGAGACATTAAATTAATTGCATTTATACTCCTTCTTGTTTGAGGAAGCCCTTGGGCAGAAATTTTGTGTTGTCAAGGCATAGAGCTAATTAATGTCATTAATTCACCACACTGAAAGTAAAAGCCCAGTGTCACAGATAGGAAAGGGGATGTCACTAGAGTAATTACTAAGCATTTTAAAAACCAAACTGAATGCTGTAATAGCCGTTGATTGCATAGATATCATAAGTAATGAAGAAAGGGATATTGTGATAAACTGATGTTAAGGATGTCAATGAAGATAATTTTATGAATGATTCACTATCTGGGACCGAGGTTTAAATTCTCCAAATTAGAAATCTCTGAAGCTAATTCAGCCATTGCACATTTTACTTGCATTTTTCTTAGGCATGATACTGCCTTTTATCTCAGCAGCTGCTTGTTGAAAGGTTACAACCACTTTTTACTAACATATGTTGTTATGATAGTATGTTAGTACAGTCTTGCTGGTGGCTTAGTGAGGTCACTCTTGCAGTGTGCAGTCCACAGCAGAGGTGTGAAATAGCTGCTGGTGCTGACGACTCTGTCAATGGGCTTTGTTTAAACTGAGGCAGATATGAAAATCTGTGTAGACTTGCTTCTGAGCTGACACAAGCATATATCAAAAATATAGTTATTGAAATCAATATGGTTATACCAAAATATTGTCAGTGTTGTTGCTTGTTACAGGATTGTAAGGCCTGACCTTGTCGTATTTCTGCCTGTGATTTCAGTGAGAACCATGCCTGCACAGTGTAGAATCAGATGTAATTTACTAGTCTTCTGCCTGACCTATTTATATATTGTTTATGTTGTTACATTTTATTAAAGACTGCCAAGGTCTCCAAGATACACACTTCTATGGAGAAAGGTGTTATGATAATTAAATTACTTTCCTCTCTATGTGATGCTAGTAAAGCTCACAAAAGAAGTGGATAAATATTTTTTTCATAGTAATGAGCAGCTTGGATACAGAAATGTCCAAATTGTTATGCAATCACTGTAAATTGGCTGTGGTCTCTGATATGCAAATCAATGACAGTTTTGATAGACACATTTTTTTACTCATAGTGATAACCATTTTAATGACCTGAGATCATATTTTGGACACCAACTCAAGGAATTTATAGTGGCTTAAATTTTGGAAGTCCTTTGGAAAAAGTAGTTGCCATGTGATTAATTTCTTTCACTATTTTGTAGACTCGGTGACGATATGGAAAATTACTTACGAAGCATGCTTAGTTCTTTTGAAGTTATGACAATTCCCCTGAAAACGTGAGCTGTGATATACTTCTCTGGGCATCACAGTGAGTTTCAAACTACGGCAGTAAGAGGACAGAGTCCTCTTATTTCATTTCTCCTGTTTCCTCCTGACTCCTAATAGAGTCCTCATGTTTTCTGAAAGCTGCTTCCTTGCCCAAATAATACCTTAAATTACATTAAAATCAGGATCAATACTTGCAGTTGTGTTTTCTTCCTGTCTTCTAAGGTAATGATCTCTTTATCTGAATTTTTTCTCCAAGTAATAAACGAATGTGTACTTTGGGCTACTCTGCTTTCCTAAATGTTAAAAATAAGTCATCATGGGAAATTGTAAAGAATGTAAGGTTAATACAGAGAATATTTACACTGGCAATTGTGAGACAGTTTCTTTATGTGTTGCCATTCTGCTTTGGCTCATTCATCTACTACTATCCAGGGCAGTATCAAATACAGAGGACTGACATTTTGAGTGTTATGAAAACAATTCGGTATGTGGATCGTATATCTAAGCAGTGGTTATTTGCCCGTATGATCTAAATTTGAAATAAAATTGAAATGGTAAAATTCTGGATAATGTCTATGCTACTATGTAAGACTTTTTCCTTTATCATGTTCAAATACTGGTGTCAGAAAATAGAGCGAGGTGAATCCTCAAGAGGTTGTTTAGTCCATTCTTCTACTACTGAGCAGGGAAAATATGTTTAGAAGTCTGGCAATTCCACAACCTTTCCCAAGCAGTTAATTTTTTAATTAACCAATGTCGCAACAGGTTTATAAGCCATCCCTCTCTTTTCTCTCAGCCTATCTTTACAGTCTTTTACTAGTCAAATCAGATGAATTAATACCTGAAACCCAGTTATTACTCTGGCCAGAATTAGGTCACATTTTTTTGATAAACATATTTAAGTTACTTCCCCTGAAAACTCTGGCAATATCCTATTATTGAATTTTTAACTCTTTGACCTTTCTTCACAAGCCCATTGTCATTTGGATGTCAAGCCTTTTATCCCTACCTGTCACGTCCCACCTACGAGAAGGGGAGAGTGACTAAGGTCCGCAAATCCCCTCGGTGTGGATTAAGGTGAGATAACACTCAAGGTCCATACACAAACATCAACTTTAATGGAACGAACACTCTATAAGCATCAACCCCCTGTGTATTAATATGTCACATAAGCTAAGCAGCTTTATGAGAAGCTGAGGTAGGCCTTGTGTTACTTAGCAGCATCAAGGGCAAAGAACGAGGGGGGGGGGGGGGGGGGGGGGGCAGGGGGAGAGGGGACCAGCAGGGGGTGTTGGTGTGGAAAGCGCCCTGAGGAGGCTCGTGTGTGCCCCTATTTATTGGCCCCAGTACAAGGCTTCTAGAATCTTCTCTCACCCCGGTTTCAGGAGTGCTTGAGACATCAGTCAAGGAGAGTGACACTGTGGGCCCCTCTGTGGCTGGCTTCTGGAGCTTTCTCTTGGGGCATTGTCTGTGCTCACAGCACAGTCGCTTGGGCCTCGTCCCTTACACTACCAGCCACGAAAAGCATGTTAGAGGCATGCTTAAGACAGAGCCTTGAAAATTTGCTTTTGCATGGAAAATTTTGCTTGAGCCAGAATGAGTTTCCTATTACTCTAAGCAGAGAAATTATGAGAGAGGTTTAAATATAAAAGTACTGATCAGAATGAGCAAAAAGGGGAAGGAAGTTTAAGGAAGGATCAAGAACTGACAACTGAAATAAATTTTTAACCTAACTTTGGGAGGTCTAGATTTATCTTCTTATATAACTCAGTGCAATGTAGTTGAAATGTACTGAGATTTTTATGTAAGATAGAAATTTAACCTTGTTATAGATATCTCCAGTTAAGTGACGTCAGAAGGTAAAACTGTAGCATTCCTTCTTTGCTGGATTCAGGTTACATTGTGCTATACTTAACACTAACAATTCACTTGAGACTTTAAGTATAAATATGAAAACTTCTGTTATGTGCCACTAGCCTTACAAAATTAAATAAAAAAAATCCCAGGGGAAAAAAGATCAAATGGAAATAAAGATAAGTTCTGATAGATTAATCGAGGAGGTACCAAAACCACAGCATTGCTCTTAAAGCTGCACTAGCTCCCTTCCGGGAAGCTCATGTCAAAGCTAATGGAATTCCATCCTAAGAGACAGCTGTGCCAACGCTCTCGGTCTCTCTCCCGCTTTAGCTGGGGCCCTCACATGCATTTACAGAATTGAATGACGCAGAAAAACAGTGAGATAAGCCTCTGGGGAAACAGAGGGAGCAACAGTGTATAGTTCTGTTGACAGTATTTCATTGCTTGCTTAAACACTTGGATTTATTATACAATTAAATTTGGTACCTGAACCTGTTTAAGAAATATATATTATTATGTTATGCTTGTTCCAAGTCTGCTAAATGGTTGGTATAAAATACATGTTCGTCTAGGATGCTGTAATGATTTAAGACCTAATTATGTAGTTATATTCCTACAATCAGAGTTCAATAAAATTATTAATTTCATAGCCCTTTTTTATAAAGGTGACTTGCAATGTGGAAAAATCTCATAGAATTCATTGGCAATCACACTTTCTAGCTAAATCACTGTCAATAGTGTCTGGTTGGTGTAATATCTCTTACAGCAATTAATAGAACATACTTGTCTTACTTGTGCCTAGCCTATGTTTCAGACCAATTTATTTGTGTTTGTACATACCCACCCAGCATATTTTATAAAAACATATATTTATAATAATTTATTATACATATATATAAAAATATGATAGTTTACCAATTTGTGATTTCAAAGCTGTACCAAATAATTTTCTTTCACTTCTTGCACAGATTGGGAATCTGAATCCCATTAACTAGCCTTGAAACTCTTACCTTTAGGTTATTTTTCAAAGTTCTGAAATTTTGTGAGAATGTTACCCAGATCTTTTTTCTTAGACACGCAACAAGGAAAAGTATCCTGGCAGTCTGCTGACTGGCAGCTCTGAGCTTGAGATAGCTATTGGCTGGTTAAACAGATCAGAAAACATGGACTCCTGAAATACTGTGATGTAAGCTTGGTTAAAAGAAGCCTGGGAACTAACCTTTGCTTGGATCCTGAAGGAATTAGGATGCTGTGCCTTCTTAATAAGTTATTACAAATGTTTAAGTTATCGCTTTCTTAGGGAAGACATTTTCAGTCCATCTGGAGAAAGCAGATAAAGTGAGACTCCATTAGAGCAGTACCCCAGTCCTGACTTTCACGTTCAGTCGGTCTGACTTTTATATTTATTACTGCTTCTTATCCAAGAAAGCTATAATTCTTAAAACAGTAAGAAACACTATAGGAAAAAAAAAAAGTGAAGTGCAAATCGGCATTTTAATTAATGATGGGCTAAAACAGAACTTGCACGTATATATATAATCTCAAAATGAAACCTGACTTTAATCTACAGATGTGTACAGTAGAAATACATGGGCATTGAAAAATACACCTGTGACCACTGGTCCAGTTGGATGAAAGAAAACTAGGAAAGTTGAGTGAAGCAGCTGCTGTTGGACATAACTTCAGCTGTTGATTATATTGGCAATAACAACTGTCTGGCGATTTGCTGGCAGGGCTGCATTGCCCAGATAAGATATTTCCCATACAAAATGAAATAATGTAAGAAAGTCTGGACATGCAGCGCTACATTCATTTGAATAGCCTGTCCCTTTCCTTTTAGCATCTGCAACTTTTCCATGTGCATCCTGAAAGATGCAGCACCAAATGTTTTTAGTTACTACTAACTTTGTCATCAAGAAAGTTTGCCTTTTGATACAAAAATATGTTCTTGGGCCCCAAATGTCCCTTCTTACCTTGAAAAACAGCTTTGGTTTTCAGAAGCAAGGTAAATATCTGAGTGGTATTCACTAAACTGAAAAAGAAAAATGAGTAGGAGCAATGACATTGGGATTTTCCATTAATGATTACCAAGACTTAAATTTTTCACATTGTGATAGCTACTGCTATAGATGATGAAGGAAAGTCTTTAACTGATAAGGAAGACCAGTACATTTTCTCAATTCAAAATACACTCTTGAAATTAAATCCTCTAAAAAGAAATCAGAAGATATCATAATACGTTTGAACCTGATCTTCCTGAATGGAAGATCTTTTCTTCATCTGCAGAAAAGAAAATGAATTTGAATAATTCAAATTAGCTGTTTATTTTAAAAGTACATTATGATTAATTTTTATCATGTTCAGTTATTTTGTTTTGTCTAGAGAAAAGTAGCCATGATGTAGGTCTAAAGAGCATTTTTTTTTACTTTTCATTACATACCCTAAACATTTAAAGCATAAGTTTTTTTCACCTAACTTTAAGTGTGCAAAAACAAGCATTTAGTTTAATTTAGCCATTTAGGCTCCTTCTATAGTTTATCAAAAATCTAGGTATCTTCATAGGGGTGATTCACCCTCTTGTATTAAAAACCAACTTTAGAATAAGATTAATCACCCTGTCTATCTCTTTCCACTTATTATATAATAATTTAAAATAGCTAAGTGAATTGTGATGAATCCTACACATGATGACTGAGTCCATGCTCTCTTAATTAATTGATCACATACTATACAATTAAAAATGCCTCTTCTCAAGTCCAACAGATACCTATGTGAGGCAGGTTTCTTCAAAGTGGGCTTTCCTTTGCTATTTCTAACCTAGGTTGGAATGTATGTGACCCTTTTAATCAATGATCATTAACAACTGATCCTTTTTGCTTTTTCTGGACAACTTTCAAATTAATCAGTAGATTACATTTTATGTTTCCTACTACTTTAATTTTCTTTCAATTTAAAATTCTTCACTGACTTTAATTAAACTTGCCCTTGGCTTGGAAACCTGCAAAACTTTTTAATGAGATGACTTCTGAACTTGTCATGATATATTAATAGCCTAATAATATGGGTATATGGTACACTATATATTTAATGATCTAAAATGTGACTTTGAATGATACAAACATTATATTAGCTGGTTAAAGAGAATGTTTTACTATATTGACACTTCCTTATTGCAAGTACAGATAAAGCATGTAAAGCAAAGTTAGTTTATATTTCACAGGAAAATCCAAAAATTAGGGCAAATCTAATCACGCTTGAGGGAATTTTTGGTTATGCTCAGAAATATGCATAGAATCAAAAGTGTCTAAGCAGTCACTTTTGGCTTTGAACAGGCATATCAATATCTGCTCCCTTTCAGTTGTTGCTCTTATATTATGCATCAGTGGAATCATAACACTGCATGTTCATATTTTTAAGAGCGAGCAAACTAATGACTCTTTGAAGTATGCTTCTTCTACATCTTTTGATATTGTCATGGTTTAACCCCAGTTGGAAACTGAGCACCACATGGCTGCTTGCTCACTCCCCCCCAGTGGGATGGGGAGGAAATTGGAACGGTAGAAGTGAGAAAACTCATGGGTTGAAATAAAAACAGTTTAATAGGTAAAGCAAAAGCCGCGCATGCAAGCAAAGCAAACCAAGGAATTCATTCACTCCTTCCCATGGGCAGGCAGGTGTTCAGCCATCTCCAGGAAAGCAGGGCTCCATCACGCATAACAGTTACTTGGGAAGACAAATGCCATCACTCTGAACGTCCCCTCTTTCCTTCTTCTTCTTCTTCCCCAGCTTTATATGCTGAGCATGATGTCACATGGTATGGAATATCCCTTTGGTCAGTTGGGGTCAGCTGTCCCGGCTGTGTCCCCTCCCAACTTCTTGTGCACCCCCAGCCTACTTGCCGGTGGGGTGCTGTGAGAAGCAGAAAAGGCCTTGACTGTGTGTAAGCACTGCTCAGCAATAACTAAAACATCCCTGAATTGTCAACACTGTTTCCAGCACAAATCCGACACATAACTCCATACTAGCTACTCCGAAGAAAATTAACTCTATCCCAGCCAAAACCAGCACAGGTATAAAAAGCCCCATTTTTCTCACTTTACCACAGCATTAATTAATTAGTAATTTTACTTAACTGCTAACATTGCTTAAAGATTTATCATCTTTTGTAGGCTTAAGAGAAAAATTACAGAAAATAAGCAAATGACCCCAAATCCATTGATGTTTTAGTGTGTGAACTTATATTCTGGACCCTACATGAATTATTTTTCTTTTTAAACAAAAAAAATCATATATTTAATGGACATTGAATTGTGTCCTAACGAGTGGGGACCGAGAAAATAATTTAGGACTTAGGGCAGATAGTCAGCTGAATCTCAGTTCACGGGAGAATTTTGGCAAGGAAACAAATGTGATTCTGAGTGTATAAATAGCAGAATGAAAAGTGTAATTAAAATTACTGTCTTTGGCATTTGTGGTATTATGACTGGAAGTCATTATCCATTTCTAGTATTCATTGTTTAAAAATGGTGCTCGCATATTGCAAAGAGACTAAAAAAAGTGTTACAAGACTTTAGCAAGCATTTTTTTTACAATAAGAAAATTGAGAATCTTTATCTAATGAAAGGTTACGATGTCTTTTGATTTCTTTCTTTTCTCATGAAGGAATATACACTAATAAAGGAGAACTTAATTTTATTTTAATTTTGCAAGCATGGCATAGTTTGAAAGCTGAAGCTAGACAAACTGAAACTAGAAATACTGTAATATTTTTAGAGTGTGAGGGTGCTTATATGGCCCTAAGATGGCAAGAAAGTACTTAATTTAGGAAGCAAACAGACAGAAGCTGACAATGTGATCTCCTTCAGGGAATCATAGACTCATAGAATGATTTGGTTTGGAAGGGACCATTAAAGATCATCTAGTTCCAACCTCCCTGCCATGGGCAGGGACATCGGTCACTCGGGTGGCTCAAAGCTCTGTCCAACCTGGCCTTGAACACTTTCAGGGATGGGGCATCCACAGCTTCTCTGGGCAACCTGTTCCAGTGTCTTACCACCCTCATCATAAAAGATTTCTTCCTTATATCCAATCTAAATCTACCCTCTTTCAGTTTAAAACTGTTGTACCTTGTCC
>NW_008825545.1:1113492-1127938 GCF_000699105.1 Pygoscelis adeliae
GAGTAGAGGGGCAGAATCACCTCCCTCGACCTGCTGGCCACGCTTCTTGTGATGCATCCCAGGATACGATTGGCTTTCAGGGCTGCAAGTGCACATTGCTGGCTCATATCCAATTTTCCATCCACCAGTATCCCCAAATCCTTCTGTGCAGGTCTGTTCTCAATCCATTCATCCCCCTGCCTGTACTGATACTGGGGATTTCACGGACCCAAGTGCAGGACCTTGCATTTGACCTCCATGAGTTTCACATGTGTCCACTCCTCAAACCTGTCAAGGCTGAAAGAACAGAAAAAGAAAAGATAATGCCTCTGCAGGTAAGCAAATGTGGAGAGGAGAGAATCCTCAGGACACATCAGCAGAGTTTGCCAGAAACTGGTAGATAAGACATGTGGAGACAGGATGGGTGGACTGCAGAGGACTTACCTGCTCAATGGGAGAGAAGGTGCATCTTGCTGTGCTTGGTTGGACAAGGCTAGGAAAACTGGTGCATTTCCCCACCACTTGAATTCCTTAACCAAGATCAGGCTTCTACCTAAGGGACATGCTCCAATCCATAATTACAGATTTGAGGCAGGATTCACATGATCAAATACTCTGGTATTTGTCAGGCAGGACATCACCCTTCTTTTGGTACTTGATATTCCCAGGGCCCCTTCTGGAATATCTGAGTTTCCTGCACTATGTTAATATGCTGAATGGATGCTTATAGCTCTTACTGCATTCTATGTTGTTATGCATTTCTTAAGGAATTTTTGTTTACATGCTTACAGAATGTTCCCCAGTGGCTTACACTTTCAGTGGAAAGTTGCTCTAGTGGGAGACAATGATATTTTAAATTGGTAGGATTTCACTGCTTTTGTTTTTAGACAACATGTTTTCAGCAGAAAAAAAACTAAAAGAGAAGAATGGAGTGCATCCTGTGACATTACATCTCAAGCCCGGTAGATCATTTCAATAGATGTATCCCAGCTAGGAAAATATGTTTCCATTGTTATAAATGAAAAGTGAATTAACTTAACTACATTAACTCAATTATGAGCAGATTAAGAAAGGCTTAGCCATCCATTTGCTCATTTCCATTCATCAGCAGTTGACATAAATCCAGAGGAAGTTTGCTGTGTATAAGATAAAAGCATTACCATTTTACTCACTTGTTCTTCAGTCTCATGTGTTTTTTTAAGGCAAAGGCAAATCAAAGTTTGAGCTTGGAAGTTACTTCTGTGTAGCAAAAATGTGAGCACAGTGAACTGTCTTCCTGCATCTTGCCTTGAGACACCAGAGAGTGTAATTTAACGGGTCTTTAATGTTCAAAATAAGTTAGGCAAACCCAATCCCTCCTTTCAGTGGGCTTACATTTTGTCACCTGAATCCTCTCTGAAAATGATATTTCAGACTCAGAAATATTCAGCCTGAAATGATAGGCGTAATCCCTTAATCTTACTTTTTTTATGGCTTAGGTTCTGTACCTGCAGTATGACCAGAGAGATGGGAGAAATGTGGGAAGTGGGCGATTACCTGACTTCCTTGGGTAGAAATCTAGGTATGTTAAAAACTTACTGGTTTTCATGGCAAAACCTGTGGGCCATCTGTTTTAATACAATACATAAAATGAAATCAAACTACCCCACCATAATATGGCTGAGATATACAGCTATATAAGTTCAGCAAGAACAAGGGAAAGTTTATCTTAGTATCTCTCCTGCTATCTTCTCTCTGCCTGATTTATAGGTATTTTCTTGGGAAAAAATAATTTTAAATAATATTTTAAAACACCACAGTTACATGTCTTGTACTTTTGAAATGATAATACCATGTGAACAGAAAAGAAAGTAAGGGGTAAGCATCAGTAAGAAAACTCCTCAACAATGGATATTCCTTTTGGGGGACTAACAGGAGGAAAGCTTAAAATGAATTTATTAGTTAACGTTTTGTATGTTAGTGATTTGTCAGGTTAGTGTCTGATGTGTACTTTGAATTATGTCAACAACAATATTGTAGAGCAGATTACACTTTGTTCTAAATGTAAAATTTATTTATGGCCAAGATGGTTGACTGTGTCTAAAATATAGTCATGATAAATAGAGAGAAAATTAGGTTGTGTTGACTTCAAGATTATTGAAAGCCCTTTAAGTTAATAAAATTATTCATATGATGAATAGGCATTGTGGATACAGGTGAGAAACTTGGGACTCAAGGAAATTCCTTACTTTAAAAATGTCATGAGTTTTAGTGTTTATAAATAAAAAAAAAAAAATCATGACACTTGCCATCCTGAACTGCCTGATATTGAGCAAGAGTCCTTCATGAAAAACTGCATCTTCTATCTGTTCAATATGTAGGAGAATTTTTTTGATATATTAGCTAAACTTTAAACAATTTTAGCTAATCTTATGTATGAGAGAGAACTTTTGAATAACTCTTCTCAATTTTCCATTATAAGTAACTTAGTACTTAAAATTTCTTGTTAAAAAATTATAACCTCTGTATATTTTTATGTGGTGATGAAACAGCAACTTTCTTGTTTCTGGAAGGAAAAAAAAAAGAATTGAAAAAATATTTAATGAATTAACTACATTGAAGTAAGAATTTTGATACTATAGATGTGTAAACATCCAGATGTCCGGCTAAAATTTAACATGAGAGAGAAAATAAAATAATGAAAGACTTTAAAGATTACCAGAGTAATTTTCTTGGCAATATTCTTTACCGCTGCCTTCTCTTCTCTCTTCCCTCTCACTCAAAGACTTTTGGCTTTAGCCCCATGATTTGTCATTTACAACATAAATACTTGTAGAGAAGGCATTAAGGATGGAAAAAAATGTTAGATCATTCTGTCCTCTTCTCTGCAACTTTCCATTTAAGAATTGAGATAATTGGTTTGTGTGGGACAAAAGTCAATGTGAATCCAAAATGACTAGAAAAAATGGTGGAGGTGTCCGGTATAATTTGAAGTATTTGGCTTTTAAGCCTTTTCTTCCAGGAATTAATATTACCCTAAGCGCATAGTGAAATTTTCTACCCTTCTGTTTGTCTTTCCTTTTATAGTTACTTCAAATTTTATGGTACAACAGACAGTGTTTATCAACTTGTTGTTATTCAATCTGTAGCAAACATTTTTTTCTTTGACTTCCCCTGAAAGCATGCAAAAAAAGCTCACCAAAAATCATGGTTTTTGTTTTTAAATTGCAGTCATTTGACTGTTCCTACAGAACGAGTGCTGGTAACAAAAGGAACAATCTTTTTGCCTAGATAAGGTTCTTCTGATGGCAGATTTGATATGGACTGCTAGATGCAAAAAAATAGCTGTATTTGACTTTCCTGTTTCAGTGAACTTGGGACAGTCCGCAGATTGGAGTTGGTGTACAAGATTCATGTTTTGCTATTCTGTGATACGTCTACACTGCCAAATGAGCAAAAGTTCCTTATTAGGAACTGATTTATCACAGTTTCTGTATTCAGACAAACTTGTGATGGAAGGTAGTAGCTTTATCAGTTTTATTTATCCATTGTAATAATGATTGGGAAATTTCAACTATTCCAAAATCTACTGTATATGTCGTATCATAGTAAAATTTTTGATAGCTTGTCTAGTCCTTGTGTTATTGTTTTCAATGCACTCAGTTCAGCTGTGATCTAGAGCAATCCTTTATCTGTCAAAATATGTGCAGGTCAATGAACAGGGATGTTAGTCAGTATGGTATAGACTGCACATAAGTCTTAGTCATTTCCATGTGTATATCTATATGGATACACTTTCCTCTTCTCTCCACTGAAACATCCTAGCCTTGGTATAAAGCTCTTTGTCTTTTAAAGTTCCAGGCAAGCATGTTTGTTCTTTCCCCAGCTATTGACATCACAAGAAAAAATCATTAGCTTATTTGGTAAGCCCTGGAAAGCACAGTCTAAGGAATGTCAGTGTGTCCCTTATTACACCCACAGATAAAGTCCACAGGATGTCTTTGAAACTGTACTCAATAACCAAAAGGATGTCTTTGTGCTGCTGTGCCTGCAGAATCCCTTTGCAAAGAGGAAATATGAAGTAAAACTTAACAAAACATAATTTTGAATTTTGAAGCCTATCTAACTAGGTTTTATTTGATTGGCCTTTGTGTGAGTATTACACAGATTTTTATGTGCCTATTTCTGCAATTTAGTATTACGTATACTGACATTAAAAGATAGTATCAGAGAAGATTTTTGTTTGTTTGTATTTGAAAAATTATATCTGAAATTGATAAAGATGTCTTGTATTTGTGTATTTTGTTGATTATATATTTTTTACATTTGATATTTCACTGCACATAAACCAGACACTAAAATACCGGATACTTGGACTTGGAAAACCAGAGCCTTGGATTTCTCAATTAAGAATACAATTATGAATTTATGGTTTTCTTAAACTGAAACAGGATTTGAGCCACTTTTAATATCTTGCAGAACACCAGGAGAGGAAAAATTGCTTCATTTCTTTTTACTTCTTGCAGAAATATGGTACATGTGACATACTTATTAATATGAAGTGGGTTAATGTAACAGGTCATAACAAGCAGCTTTAACAGTTCATTAATAGATTCCTTGGGGGCAGTTAGGAGGCCAGATAAATGGAGTTTCATGCCTTTGAACACCAAAGGTGTATACCAATGTTCTGATAAAATTTCACACAAAGTGTCTAATGGTGCTAAAATTGGTAATAAGTAAATAGCTGAAGGTTTGGATGCTGTGTGTAGTTCAAGAAAGCTTCCAAAGGTTTTCTTTACTGGATGTACTGCTTCCCGCAAGGTTAGCTCAACCTTTTACACTACGGTTTGGTCTAGAAATCTAGAGAGAATGCAAGGATGTGGTTTGTTTGCTTGTTTTCTGAGGATTTCAGCAATTCTGCTTTATTGTGAACAAAGCCTTACAATGAAATCTCTTGCTGTGGTAGCATGGAACAGTTATCACATTTTTTTTTCTTTTTTTTTTTCTTTCTTTTTTTTAATGCAGTGCATCCAGCCTTAACTCAACTTGATTTCTTTTTCTTTAAAAGTATATAGTTTTATATTAATTGATGTTATCTTAATATAACACATTTTTTAAAAATTTGGAAATCTTTTAGATTTTCACTGAAAAGAAATCTATGAAAATTTTCAATGAAAAGCCACAAAAATACTTTCATTGAAAAAAATTTTTGGTTGATAGCTTTCATAATAAAAATGGTTTTGTATAACTCTATTTTTAAGTTCTGGCATGAAGATTTATTTGATAGGAATTTTATTATCTTTAAAAATATTTACTACAGGAGTTATTTAAAAAATATAAGAAATATTGGAAAAAATAAATTTAGCAATAACATATCCTAAGTTCAAATCTGGTAACATTATTTATATCGTGCTATGAGACTCAGAGAGCTTTATAGTTAAATTATATTGCTAAAGAGTATTATTTTCTCACCATAATACCAAGCAATTCTGAAGAAGAGCATTTAGTTTTGTATGTTAACCTGTACATTCCATGACAATTTAAAGACAAAGGTGAAATTTCTTCAGCAGAAGTAAATGACAAAAATTCCTTAGTTGTCAGTGAAGTTTTTGACCTAGAAGAAAGAAACAGTCTGTATGAACACTGGGGGAATATTTAGATAAGCAGAATGTGATTAATTATATAGGACTTGGAGTTTAATGTCTGTGACATATCACAAGTGAGATGTATTGCTGCAGGTGGTAGCAGGTGTGTTTTCATATATTACCATGCATCACTGATTAGATTTAGGTCACTATATTAGGAAATGATCATTATAGACTTAGATGGATAGCCTGATGCTCTCTTTGTGGTGTTTTGAATCATTATCCTGCTCTTCTAAATGTTGTTCATTACTTCACATTCTCAATCCTGGAACGGATGGTGTACAGGTGGATTTTAGCTCCCATGCATAGCTTGACTGGAGCAAATTAGGATCTTCTTTTATAGAGCTTATTGTAGCTGTAAGGGCCTGTATAAAAAAAAATCTGAAGCTTTTTTAATATGTTGAATTATATCTGTAAAGAAAATCTTCTCCATGACCTGGCAAATATAGGTGCCTTTTTGCAAAATACAAGAGGGTTTTTGATTTTGTTTTTGTTCTTAACTTTGCTTTAATAATTTAACATCTGGACACAGGTTGTAAATATGATACTGTGAATAAACTGTTTTCTGGATAGATTTTTGAAAAGGTCGTGAGTGATCTATCAGAAATTATTAGCTTTGCTTTGCTCAATGAAACACCATTCCTCATTCATTTAAATGAGTCCATCAGATAATCAGCTAGTGGAAATCAGTTTAGGTGCATGAATTTGAGGAGAATGTTTCTCAAGAAACCAACTCATGATTTTGGTGATTACCTGTATTTATACCTGTATTTATTCAAGAACTGTTTATGAAGCTGAACTCTACCCTGTGACGTGATTTTGTTATTCTGATGGAGAGATATCTTAAAGAAAAAAACAACAAGAAATTAAAGCAGAGCATAAAAGGAATACAATGATCAGAACAGGATTTTATAATCTTGAGATACAAAATGTCACAGGGAGAAAGAGAGTGAAAAAAGAGCAACAGAAAGCAAAATGTGAAATATCATCCGACAGGTATGAGGGACAATCTTGCGTAACCATCAGGTGAGACCACTCCAGCTGAACCTTGGCATGTGAATGCCTATACTTTGATTGCAAGAAGAGAGGTGAAAATTCTCAGTCTGGCACAGTCAGAATTCACACTGATTGCAAGAAAACCTGTAAACCCTGCAGAACTCCATAGAATGCTTTCAGATATCAGAATGCAGGTGAGAATGCACCACGAGCTTTAGAATTTTGTTGAATATAAACTAGCAGATAATTAGAGGTAAGTAGCAATATCTGTGGTATTATCAGTTACAGGAGCAGAAAGACTAACTAACTGGTTAATTTGTGTGGCATGCACAGAATACCCTTCCCTAGTGGCACCAGGCACCAGTTTTTGTTTACTTACTGGGAGCAACTATGATCACGGTACCATTAACAAAGGCCTCCCTGCATGATTCAATCTTTGCCTTAGAGCTATATTGTAATAATGTGACAGAGCTGGCGGGGACCCAACTACTTTAAAGTTTTTCAGGTAACCAAACAGGAAATTTTAGCAGGCCTGGGGTCAGGGGTGGTAAGGATGCTGTGATAGTAACAGTGCTGGGAACAAGCCACACGCACAGAGTAAGCCATGAGCAGGAAAGTGAACAGCCTTTGCTATTCTGCTCTGCTGTACATTCTGCACACTACCTGTTGAATATCAAAGCAGGACAGTGCAGAACTATGACCAACTAAACAATATTTTACTTGGAAAGTTTAATCCTTGCTAAGGTTAGATATACAATTTGCAACTGTAAGTAACGTCTTTAACATGCAAGTGAAAAGGCAGTCATGAATAACTAGTAAGGGGTCGTGTGCTGCTCTGCTGAGGTTAATTCTTGTGCTGGAGAGGCCTGTCAGGATTCCCAGACATCCTTTTCTGAAAGAAACCTTGAATAGACAACTTTTCAAAGGTATCTTTTTTAGGAGCCCAATCTGCCTTCCTTTCCCACCTAGGTTCAGGTACTTGATTTGAGGAGTTGGGAAAATAGTGAAGAGACTGCATATCCATTTATTTTTTTGGAAAAAAAAAAAAAAAAATATACACACACACTCTTTTATTTCATTTGGCCTCTGCTTTTCTACAGTTAATTCCTTTAATGAGAGATAATGATGGGCTTTGGTAGTATATTTTCAGCCAGGGATGTGAGAGTAGAAAAGAAGTCAGCAGCTTTTACAATAGCATGGAGTATTATTATGTGATGTTTTCAATCAGATCAGCCAGTCAAGAACCGGTTAAAACTGTTTTACTAGACCTTTTTCTTCTTAAACAAATGCAAGTGTCAGCAACGCCCCTTTAAAGAGTGAAATTTCTGTAAATACTGAGAGACATAGTTCCAAATAATGAGCTATACAGCCACAGCAGATCAGATGATACACAGTGGATGGTGAAGGTCCTGGCTTGTACTCTCAGGCTTCACGATGTGGAAAGGAAAGTTGTGTAGGTGGTTGGTAAAGAAAGGAAACAGTAAAAAGGCAGTAAGGGTGTATCACAGGCTGAACAGAGGAAAGACGTGATGAGGGAATGTTTTACTTCACTGTGACTGCTTCGAGCACCAAAACTACATGAGTGCTGCAAGATGGGGCTTGCTGAACCTGACCCAGCAAGGTACTAATAAAGCTGTGTTGGTTATGGTGGTTGTGCTGTTAATGTACAATATGTACTATACTAATAGTACGTGTATAGTAATATACTAATATGTACTAATGTACTATACTAGCACATATACCAGGCATGCTGGCTTCTCTGAAGTAGCTCAGGGGATACCTTCTTGTAGTCTTTCCTGCCTACATGTGTTGGGAGAATCAGCTATAAATATGACCTAAGACTTCTTTGGGCTGTAGAAATAGCAAAAAGTCCAGATATATTTCAAGAAATCAAGGTTTTATGTACGTTACTTATTTATTTAACTTACTAGGATTGCAACTACATGCCTCATATAATCAAGTTTATCCTTAAAAGGACTAAATCTGAAAGGGGTCCAGATAACTGCAGCGGTAATATTAGTTTAAGAATCTGAAAAGGCTTTGTAATATTTTCCTGAATGGGAAATCACCTTTTGTTTCTCATATTTTATTGGGATTTTGATGAGTGATAAAGTGATTGTTCTAAGGGTATGTGATATGGACATGGAAAGCAGCAATATTTGAGTGGGCTGAACTGATGGAGTTTTTACTATAAGGGAAAGCAGCTGAAATCTGACAGGCTGTGGTAACAACAGAGTGTTGTTTCTCTGAGGTAGGATCCTTCCTTGAAGCATTTTTTGTAACTCTTTGGCAGTTTCTGCAAGATCAGCATCTAGCATCTGTCCTTGTAAGGGTTTGGGAGGGAATTAGTCTGTAAATCATCTTTTTGTGAAATTGGTCACTGGGATTAAAAGCCTCAAATACTGGCCATGTATAGTGTTAGCTGAAGTTTACACAATGGGATCAACAAATCCTAAATCTTCAGATCTTTGGACTTAACACTACCTATAGATACATGGATGCAACTGCGACTGAAGCTTCTGGAAGTTGTAATAATTAGCACAGGCTGTGTCCCATTGAACTTGCTCAGCTTATGGTAAGCAGAGATGCCCGCTATCACACTTTGGTTTTATTGTCTTTTAAATCACACCAAAATTTGGACAAAAAAAAATTGCTTTTTTTTTTTTTGTAAGGGGATTTGGCCTGCTCTGAAGGCTGCAGAGGCAAATATTGACTTTTACCCTTACAGGGTACAGAAGTCCAACTTTCTCACAGGGAAATAGCAAAAGGAAATGAGAATCTATACAAGACCTTTTCCAGTTTATGTCTGCCAGGTATCTGTTGCATGTAACTAGTGCAATAACAAAATAGTACAGCATTTCCTCTAACCACCTGCAAGAATGATCAAATTGTTTTAAGCAGGTAGAGCTCCAACTGGTAAATTAGTATTTTTACGTGGTCTTTGAAATAATTCATGGTAGCAGTTAAATCTTCATATTGCATCATAGTTTTCAGTGAAAACACTAGATTTACTGGCATATTTAAAATAGCAAGCTTGGGCATGATGATAAGTAAGCACACAATGATGTAATCTGTGGCTATTATTAGAGACCTCACAAGGGTTCAAACAGCTGGGAAGACTTTGCTTACATTAAATACCTGAGATAACCTATGGCTATATGCTTTCCAATAACTGCATTGAATCTAGGTACTAAACTTTCCATTATGAATTATTTTTAAATGTTCTACAGTAATCTTAGATTTTGGACACCTGGGCATAATCAGATGAGTTTGATAACACAATAAACACTTTATCCAAGTCAATCCTAAAAGCTTATTTTCACACATGCTGAATAATACCAGCAGCAAGATGGTCTTATTTTTGTCTTTCTTTTTTTTTTTTTTTTCCTTGTGTGTGTGTGTCTTTTTTTCAACCTGGTACTGCTGGGTTCAGCCCTCTTGCCAGGTATGCCTTTTGCCAACTCAAGATGTATGATTTCATCTCTAGGCAATTCAACAGGTCCCTGCACTCCACGAGCTTCTGATAGGCCTACTGACATTTAAATCAGATAAAAAATACCCTTTGTGATAAGCAGGTAATCAGGACAGTGTCATTAGTATGGTTGAGTATGAGCTGAGAGAAGAATGGTATTTGTTTTGGTTGCCCAACTGTGAAAATAGTATCTTTTGTAGGATTTAAATCCAAACCAGCATATTAAATGTTAAAAGCCTTTATAACAATGGCAAAAGAAAAAAAATGTTGATTTACATTTTTATGTGACTCTCATTGTCCAGTGATAAACTATAAAGATTTATTTTAGAAATTTTGAGCCAAACACATTTATAAAATCTCTCTCTTGTTTTTGTAACTTTTAAAAAACTTTAATCTTGTTTCCATACTGCAAATCAGTTGCAAACCCGATTTAAGTAACTAGTTAAACAGAGTTTATGTCTTCCTTATGATACTGAAGGAAGAAGTCAGCATTGTTTGATGAATATGTCTTTTAGTCATTACATATTTTAGTTATGTAGGGAAGATAATGCCAAGATTTGAAGGATGTCTAATGTTAACATTTTTCATTATATCGCTTACTATAACTAAGTATTGCAATTCCATGAGCTCAGATGTTTTGAGTCAGGCCCCCAAAGAAGCCTTTAAATTCTAAGATTAAAAATACTCTTGGAGCAATTCTTTTGCACCATCTATTTTTTGAATAGCAGTTTGGCTGCATATGAAAGCTTTTCTCTGTGGTCCTGAGGATTCAGAAATTTTTGAAGAAAGCTAAAAAAATTCTTCCACGTTTACATGAACCTAGTATTTGGGATCCAAAAAGAAGTTTTGTAAGATTAGCCATAAAATTTCAGTAATACTAAAAATGTTAGTGGTCAGTATTTCTACTTGTATTTTTTGGAATGTGAATTAATCATAGCAGTAGACAAGATTGAGATATACAGTCTCAAGGTTTACTGCATTAGCAATATGGCCTGTGTTATTCACTAACATTGATACAGAACTGTACCTGTAAGAATGTGTTACTGAAGTACACGTATCATCAGTCTCCTTGAATGGAGAGATTAGCCATTCACAGAGTATATTGCTCCTCTCATACAGATTTGCTATGCTGTTAAAAAAAATTGTGCTCATTTGTCTTCAACAAAAGTAAATTACTTCCCCATATATCAACAGCTTTTAATATGCTCCATGTAAACAGGTGAATAATCTTTTATCCTAGGCAAAAGAGTCCGTGAAAAAAATTCAGTTATACTCTTTCACAACAACCATAAAGGTATAAAATTAGTATAGACATTGCTATATAAGTTTTTGAAAAGTTAGTACCAAAAGATTCCATGGACTGACCTCCTGGAAGGTTAGTATGATCTCTAAAGCAGGGTCTTTAAAAAGTGGGAAGTGTGGGAGTGAGTATATAGGTTATAGGTGTATTAAATGACTTCACTTCCAAATTTAAGTCAGTTCTTCAGTAAGGCTGTGACCCATAAACTGCTTGTAAAATATTGTAAATTAAAATTACTTCTTAAATGTTTTACAGATGTAGCGTTAATATTGTTTTATGTCTTTGGAGATTAATAGCTCTACAATTACCTGAAATAACCATAGCAACAGAGTAAATTTTCACTGGGAACCTGTTACTCAGTAATGGTTGCTGTAATTACAAAGAAACAAGATAATATACCCCCAGAAATTATTTGTTATCCTTTGACTTCAATACATTAATTATTGCCGTACAGAGCTGAAGGACTCAGGAATTTCAAGCATTTTTTCCTTGCTGCAGCACATCAGACTTCTCAGTAACTGCTCTGTAGTCTGTCCTCTCTTTTCAGCACAAGGTAATACTTTAATGAATAACGTAGTATTTGTTGTGAATTGTATTAGACTGTTTTGCATGCTAGAAACATCAAACAGTAAGACATGACAAGGTCATGAGGCTGAAATAACATTACCTTGGATATTTTGGAAAATCTAAAGCTGTGATTCAGACAGGGACGTCTCTGCTTGATGCCTCTCTCCAGATTTTTTGTGATAATTGAAGCGTGACCTGAAGCTCTTTGTATGCATATGTGTGCATGGTTGTGTGAGTTTGTTTGTTTTCGATGTAGACTCTACAAAAGAAATCTAGCTACAAAATGGGTTATGGATATTTAACAGTTCCTCTTCGGAGCTGTGTCTTCTCTAAACATCAGAGTTTAAGCCCCAGCTGAAGCACTGGAAGGAAGGCCTTTTGTGATCCCTGTCAACTGATAGAAATCAATATTAGGAAATTCCCTGATATACTTTTAACCTGCTTAATTATCTTAATTATCACACAGTTTATTGCACTCAGGAAACAACAGGAAATAGCTTAATGTCAAAAAGGATCTTGTTCAGCAAGATGAACTAGCCTCATGGATGACTGATAGTACATTGGTTGTAATAAGCTGCACGTGAAGGAAAATGTTAAGTGGAGTTCGGTTAGACAGAGAAGAAAATGACATTCATGTTTCAGGTGTCTGTTAACTAAATGTTAATGGACTAATGTCTGTGTCATAATGACAATCCCAATGGGACAGAGGTAAGCATGCAGATGTGTCTTGTTTGAGAAATCTTAAATTATCTGTGTGCTTTCAGAACATCCTCATAGTTCATGGCTTTTGGCTGTGGGTTTGTATGTTGGGGTTTTTTTTTTTTTGGTAAAACAACTACACTTTGTAGAAGCTTTAGTTGGGAAATTGTTTAGTTCCTTAATTTTCTTTGTAACCCATTATTTCAACCATGATTATGTGACAATGTTTTTCTTTTTTTTTTTGTTTTCTATTCATTTTTATTCTAGCAATATATAATTTCTGGAAAAAGAATGAAGGCTTAGACATCAAATACCACGATCATTACATGTCAGTATTAACAAGATTAATCACATTTTGGTATCTGAGAACTGTGACCATGGTCTAGGTTAGCTAAAGGAGTGACTGTTATGCTTCCCCTCTGATTCCAATTTTTTTTTTTTTTGTTTTCTATTCATTTTTATTCTAGCAATATATAATTTCTGGAAAAAGAATGAAGGCTTAGACATCAAATACCACGATCATTACATGTCAGTATTAACAAGATTAATCACATTTTGGTATCTGAGAACTGTGACCATGGTCTAGGTTAGCTAAAGGAGTGACTGTTATGCTTCCCCTCTGATTCCAAACTTTATATTTAAAAATATCACAGTGAAAAAGAAGCTGATGATGGAAGCTGTGTCAAAGCCCAGCCATCAGGTTCAGTACAGTTAGCAACCTTAGTGCAGAGTAACTCCATGTAAAGACCTAGTTTGCTGAACAGAATGCTCATCAGGTAGAGACTTCAAGAGAAGGCCTGGAGACAGAGGAGCAGAATCACAAATAGAAGCTCTGCTGGAGTTGAGGCAGAAGTCCCTGTACTGGGGATGATGCCTGTCAGTGGGGCCATTTACCCCCTTTCCCATTTTTGATGCCATTTTAACAATTACTCTGAAGACGGTAGTTACCTTTCCTCACCAGGATGCTGCCTTGCTCCCCAGGCATCTATCATCTGTGGCAAAGCACTTTTATTTGCCTCCCATCAGCCTCAGGAATCTATGAGTAGTAGATTCCTTGTAGTAAGGTGTTGCTCTCTTTGATCCACCTCCTTATATGAGCCCCACCTCCATTTAGGCAGGGCTTTCACTTAGCTCCACATCTCCTTTCCCTCACATGGTTCAGTACCAGAGGTATTGTTCTGGCATGGGAAGGGAAGAGATCTTCTTTTCTGAGACTGTACAGGCACTTGCGAGTTACTGATATTCACTAAAGTTTTTTCTTTATCTGAAACACTTTATCTTAGTGTCTTTTGACTTCCAAAGTCCACAGAGGTGCGTATGTATCTGCTTGGCCAGTTTTCATCCTGGCCTGAAGTAAGTGCTCAGACTGGAGTCTGAAGTGGGAGAGTTGTAACTCATCTCTGCCTTCCCATATTCCGTAAGTGCAAGCTGATGAGAGAAGTCTGGTATCATCTGAAAGACACTCTGTCAATTGTCAGCTTGATAGGTTCTTAACTGAAAAGTTTCAGAGTGCCAAAAGTAAGATGCAGGGTAGAAACTATACTGCAAGCATACCTTTTAGTAGAACTGAGCAGAGGTGCTTATTCCAGAGGAAATAAGCTGATTATCAAAGCAAAAAAGGAGGAGCCTTATAAAACCAGAATATCACACAAAACCTTAGCCAGAAATCTTTGAAAGATTGAAATAATAAAGAGAGAGAGAAATGAATATTTATACTTGTATCTGTTGTAATAGGACCACTGCTGTATAATGATGTATGAACATTAATCCAGGAAGGGAACTTTTTTTTTTTTTTTCTCATATAATGCA
>NW_008825545.1:1127966-1147039 GCF_000699105.1 Pygoscelis adeliae
TGTACCTAGAGAGGACCTGCGTAACATGTGGACCCCATGGACCCCATGTGGAAGTACTGTGCATTCAGTGACAGATGTCAGTGGTACTGAAATAAGCACATCTGTCTGGGACTAGTAAAACAAAACAAAAAAAAAGTGTGTGTTTGTGAAGAACCACGCCACCATCCCCAAATAATGTCACAAAGTAGGAAAAAGGGAAAAAGTACAATAAGGAGGATCCTCAGTATCTCATGAAGCATTGGAGACTGGCTACTGCTGAAGACAGGGTGCATGCAGGGTGCACCCAAGCTCTTTGTGACATGTGGTTCTCACATATGTCTTGGTGTGTCCTTCTCGTATACCCTGAGAGAAGCTGATGGCCAGATCTATGGTCAGGTGGGAATTATTCTGTGCTTCCTAGGAACATATTAATAAGAGCTTTGGGTAATAAAAAACTGCTAATGCAGAAGTACATGGGCACTCCTGATGTCTTCAATCTCTTCTGATCTCTTCCAATGGCACTATATAGCTACAGTTTCTTGGAAGAGTTTTTTTGCCTGTAAAATCATGAAAATGGAAATATAGGATATGAAGACCCTTTTAAACTGGGCGTCTGTTGTACGGTTGTGTTGCTGGGGACTGGAGGTGATTGTGATTCTGTAGAGAAATGCACATTTACTTGAAATGTATTCATTTTGGCAATAGTGAAACAAGCAAGTTGCAGTTATATTTGTGGTAGAGATTCTTCACACTTTCACTCCCACTTACTTTCCAGCATATGTGTAAGATAGAGAGCTACCTTATTTTCTTTTTTTTCTTGTGGAAAATCATAACCATGAACTCTTCTCAGAAGGATTGCAGGAAATGTGCTTGCTAACTGGTGCTGAAAAATACATTTAAAAAGAAAAAATACCCAACAATACTTTTTAAAAACAGAAACATGTACTTGATAACATTAAAATGAACGTTTTCCACTCAAGAACATTTGATACTATCCAGTCTATAATATCATGCAAACAAAACTTTATGCATTTATTTAAACATTTGTATAGTTGTTACCCCCAAAACCTAACCATCCTCTTATAACTTCCTCTTCCAGTACAAGCTGTTAGCGCTTACCAGATAATGTCATACCACCTTGCTACTATTTTAGTATGTTACTAGAGTAATATTTATCTTGCAGTGGAATTTTATGTGATGTGTTGATTTTTAATGGATTGAGTTATGTGTTCCATATGCTCCGTTCCCGGAGCCTGTTGGCTTTTTTTGACTTACTGGGTTCTTCAGCTGCAGAACTGAACCAATCGTCTCTGGCACACAATGTATGCAATAGATTTTAAGATTAGACCTGTCTCTATGGATTTTCTGAATGCAGAATAAAAATAGTCTGGATTCTTCCAAGTATGCTGGTAGCACTGAGCTTTGTAGCTACATGTAGGGAATGGCAAGCTCTTTCATTCATCCTCTCTTCCCCCCAAATCCCCCTCCCTATCTACTATGATGCTGTTGTGTGGACAGGGCTGTCCCTTTTCCAGAGGTGGAAAGAACAAAGCTAAGGTGGCAGGGGAGTCCAAAGGGGCTCGCTTTCTGTTCCTCACTCGTTCCTACCCTATCAGAACCTCCGTCTTCACACTTCTTTCCTACGACTGGTGGATGCTACTGCCAATGCCACAGTGCTAATGCCTGCCTTGCTTTAGCACCTATGGGTGAAGAAGCTCATCTACATCTCCTACCCCTCACAGTTAGCCAAAAAGGGAAAGTCATTCACATAGCATTGCCCCAACTCTGGGAGGAGAGGTGAAAGTAGAGGCATAGCCTCACTGTGCAGATAAGGGGATCAGCCCAGGCTGGAAAATATAAAACTGCCTTCACAATACTGTATCACCATAGCAGGACTGGTGTCTAGCAATTTCAGTTCCTTATCTGGCAAAATATGAATTTTAATCCATTATATGGTTGTATTATAGATATCCTTACTGTCTGTTAATAGACTCAAGGTGCCGTAAGAAGAGGAGCTAGAGTTCTGTCCCTTTATATTCTGAAGTGAGTATTACTTGTTAGATGATATGAACAAAAATTTCACCAGTGTAGTACATTTGCTGAGAGTGGCCAATAGCAGATGCTTGGGGAGAGAATGTAGGCAACAAAGAAGATGTAGAAGAATTTTTCTCCTGTATATTCTTCTTGCAATTAGTAGCTGAAGGACTGCATGAAACAGAGTTGCATCTAGATCACTGCTTTTGACAACCACTGACAGACATACTAATGAATGATGGGGCAAATTGCTTTTTAATATACCTATACCATTGGCTGCAACAGCTCAGTCTCATCCCGAAATTTTATTCATTTTAGTGTAAGTTTTATGAGACATCATGTCTCTGCTTGTTGTGGCAAGAAGTTCTAATACATTCTGGAAGGAAAAAAGTACTACTTGTTATTTGTTATTTTAAATACCATGTGCTCATGATACCCACCCTGACTGATGTTCACATGCAGGGGTGGAACGAGCTGTTCCTTTCACAGAAGTACACATTTCTAATCATTCTCTGTGCTGAGGACAAAGACATCAAATAAATTACACCCATCTCTGCAGAATCACAACTAAAGTTCTTGTCCATCAGCTACAATAATATAAAGTTGTACTGCCTGACCTGGAATTGATTTATATCCATTTATTTTAATACCGAATTCTTTACTTTCTCCATGAGCCTTGTAGTGGGTACCACCATAATTTATATCACATATGCCCTAAATCTGTATATAATTAATTTCCTGTAGCACTCTCTGTTTCCCTTTGGTTCTATTTTGTGCATTCATACACAAACAGACAGAATCTACCCTGTGGTAAGTAAGATAAATTGCCTAAACATGGGCATCGAATGTCATTTCAGATACCCCAGGGTATCCATCTGGCCTCCAGCTGCTGCTTCGGAAAGTCGCAGGTTCTCTGTCATATGCATATTCTGCATATCTGTGTGGATGTCTCCAGTATCTTAGGATATTTAAAATGTCAGTAAGCGCCTGTGTTTACAGCAACTGGATGCAATCCTGTTTTATTGTCCCAGTCTTGAACTGAGACATTTAGGGTAAGCATAAAGAGAAATCTTTTCAGAGTTTAAATAGGTGTAACACAATCATAATTTGTTATTTTAGTAACTATATTGCTCATTGTTTGAAAACATCTTGCTGTATGGAGATTGAGCAGATAATGGCTTCATTTATCACAAACTTTACATAGCTTGATACAGTGTGTATTCCTCCTCTGTCTGCCAGCATAACATTCACAAATTAACTTTTGTTGGTTCTGATTACTTGTTTATAATTGTCTGGCTTGGTTTTTTTTCAAGTATTAAATATTTTAACAGCTGGTATTTACTCTTTCCATTGACTCAATTTTAACCTTCTATTTAATTTGTCTCATTGAAATACTTATCAGTGACAAATTTCTTGTTTAATTTTACAGACACATTCTTCTTCTCTGGGAACTCTCAGTACTGAAAGTTCAAAGGGTTACTGTCCCTTTTTCTACTTAACTGAGAACAATTTAATTCATGTGCATTTCTGTAGTACTTTTTCCTTTTAACACCTAATTAAAATGAAATGCTAATTAAAAAAAATCTGAACCCCCAACTCTAGCACTTGAAACTATTTGTATAATTAATGAAATAAGGGTTGATCCTATAAATCTGAGGAATCTTCCAGTAAAGCCAAATTCTGAAGTTTTTGATACACAAGAGTTAACTGTATTGTAGTGTACAATAAACTGCTTGACTTTTGTTTACCTAAACATACCCTTGAATCCATCCTGACTGCATAAGGATTCATAACAGAAAAAACAGCATATGTGGAGCAGCTCAAAGGATGAAGACTTAGCTTAAGTAATTTTCATTTCAGTTTAAAAAAAGCAATTAATATCAAGCCACTGAAATCTAGTGAAATACCAGATTTGTATCTGGTATCAAGCTTTGTAATGGAATCAGCTCCACCAGAGTTGGAATATTGGTAAATGGCAGTTGTAAGACTTATTAGCACAACCACTTTTTTACACTTTTTTTAAGGCACTGAAGTAACAGTGGCTCATAATAAGTAAACTTTTATTAGATGTTTTCATATAAGAAAAATCCAAGGCTGTTGATTTAAGAGTTTTTTTTTTAAATAAGGCTCACCACTATTCTTAATTTAGGATCCGTTACAGATTAATCAATTTAATATGCAGTTGGCCACTCTTACATGTGAACTTGTGGTTTCCAGTCATTCCAATTCTTTTCCACTACCTGAGATGTAAAGAAAACAACTTCACTGAAAGGCATCCGGGCAAGTGTACTCCGTAACCTCACAGGGAACTAAGATTACAGTTTGCATTAGGAGCGGGGATGTTTTAGATTCATGTGAAATGTAAATTGTTAAAGTAGGCACATGCAGGATAAGGTAGTTGCTGAGCAGCATCTTAAGAATATCAAGGTAAATGTTTAAGGATTTCTTCAGAAGAATATGAATTTTCAAGTTCAGTGCACAAAGGACCTGTCATAAAACAGTTGTTTATCAGAAAGAGTCCTCCTTGACACCAGTGTAAGGCATCAAAAATTCAAAAGGATCCATTGCATCCTTGATTCTGAATTTAAAACTTCATGCTTTTTTTTTTTTTTTTCTCTCCTCTAAATAACATTTCTGGCTAGTTTAGGCTGCATTTTGAAAGGCTTATAAACAGCTGAGGTCACAGACACATTGCTTCAGTAACGTTTAGCTAATGTATTAGTTTAACTCCAAGAGTTGTTTAATGCTGCTGGCTGTAAACTGGGAAGGAGGAGGGAGAATTTCTTTCAGTACCAGATTATTACTTTATATCTACAATAAGTAAATGTGTCTTTAGGCTTAATAAAATGTAAGTTATTCTTTTATGCCATGGATATGGATTTTCTTCAACTGAATGGAAACAGAACTATTCTACAAAGCATCCTTCTATAGGGTTTATAGAAGATTATTTGTTTAGTCTGATTTTGGAGTGATTTTGAAGCAGGATCTATTTATCAGCCATTCAGCGTTTCAAAAATCTAAGGGACTTGGTATGCAATACAGCAAAGACTCCAAAGATTTTAGGTGATCACATTATACTTACAGTATGTATGGCTGTTAAAAGGATGTCCAGTAGTAGACAATGTTTATGTTTATGACTTGAAAAACTCAGGACACCAGTTCAGGTGCACAAACCAGTTTTTCTTTGTCTATATTTTGAATGACATCATTGGATGTAGTCACAGCTCTGCTGTCCAGACAGTGTAATCGTTTCGTGCTGTGATGTCTTTGGAGTAGAAACATGGATGGAGCTCTGTCTCCACGTGTTTCCCACTGTATCTCATCCCTTTTGTCCCTTTTGGTAAAGTAGTTCCTGTAAAGGGAAATAAACACTTTCACCTTATGCTAACCATGAGACTGAACTGCTGGTCTTTCCTTTAGAGACTGAGTACATTAAATGAGCTACATTTTCCCCTTCTGTTTTACCTTTTTAACTGCAGAAGAGTGTGCTTTCAAAACAAGTTTGTAAACCTTTTGAACAATGCTTCATTGTGAAATTTGAAAATTTCCTTCCACTTATCCATCCACAGTTATACATCAGAAAAAATAAAAAAGAATTTCTAAAAGTATTCTGGAATTGCTTAGCAAAGAGAAGCTTCAGAAACAGATCTTGAACTAAGTTAGTAACTATGTTTGTATATTAAAAAAAAAAAAAGATTGGCACAAAGGAAATTTGTGAAGAAGAAGACGAAGGTTCACACATGATTTTCCATAGTTATCCTATTTCCATAGTTAGCTTATTATGTATTCTTGAAATTCTACCATGTAATTCTGTTTTAGGCATCCAGAATATATTAAAAATTTAGTTAAGATGGTGACAGATTGAATACAATTACCTGAGTCAATCATGGGTTAAAATTATGCATGGCAACATAACCACACAGAGAATAAAATGTGAAAGGGCCCAGAGGCACAGTTCCCTCACTGCTCTTTAACTATCTTGCTAAATGATTGCTGACAAATTATGAAAAAAAAAAAAAAAAAAGAAATTAGTGAAATTATTTAAAAAAACATGGGCTACTTTGTATTCTCTGAGGTGGTCTACGCTAGCATTACAGGGACATTTTTCCTAAGCAAAAGTAACATTTTCCTATGATGGTGCCCAATAAATGTGGTTCCTGGATGAGGATATCCAAGTTCATTCTTTAAGATAAATATCCTGTCCAAGAACTATTCAGTGTGGTTTCCCAAAATCTTTTTATATAAGCTGAAATTTATATAACCTGGGCTCACTACCTCAGGTCAGTGGTGTATTCTGTATTAATTTCTCTCCATAGTGTGTTGCATTTAGATTTAGCAGCCAGTCCTCAATAACCATTAAGTGGAGCAATTAAACACTCAATGACTTAAACTAGCACTAAGATGCAATTCCCTGTAATGGTATTGGTACAGTATAAGCATACGTGGCAGTACAGTACAGGATATCAAGAGTGCTCAATTCTGCATATCTGGTTGTCAAAAAAAGAGGCATTTGTACAACCCAATGGCTTTTGTTACAGTGTTATATACCGAATCTAGATGTGCCTCCACCTATGCTTTTAGTTATGGTCAGCTACAATGTTTCTCCACATGGTTTAATTATCTGATCTCTATACAGTGTTAATCAGATTTTCCACAGAAGTATTCACTTTAATTTGATAGACTATCCAACAAAATATATTTTCTTAGAAAACCTTTTCATTTGGTGGACTATCCATTCTCAGATGAACTTTTCATCTGAGAATATTCATCAGGGTATATTTTTCTTCAGATGAGATTAACATTCTTTTAAGAACACTAATTGACCATTTGTAATTTTTTTATATCCTTGAGGCCTCCAGTTTCATTCTGTCCTTACACTTTCAAGGCTTCTGCTACCATCTTGCATTCATAATTTTGGGAACCCTTGCTAAAATCCCCAGTTTTTCTTCAAATGCCTTTAAGCTTTGCTTTCCGGGTTATATAGCTAATCGTTTATCAGCACAATCCAGCCATGCATACCTCCTTGTTTTAGGTCCATTAAATGTTTAATTCCACAAAGCAACAATGAACTAAAAGACATATATAAATGATAAAACACATGAAATAATGGTCTGGTACTGCTTGCTCACAGTATCTACTAGTTATGGCAGCATTGCTAGTACATTATCAAATTTACTTTACGGCAGGCACTGTGACTGTTATTGTACTTTCTAAAAATCTGTTATTCAACAGAGGAATAGTACGTTCTTCCCAGTATTTGGGAGTCTGAATCTTCCGTGGCTTATTCCAGGTTTTAACAAGCTGTCGTGGTTTAACCCGACAGGCAGCTAAACACCACACAGCCGTTCGCTGACTCCCCCCTGCCCAGTGGGATGGGGGAGACAATCAAAAAAAGGTAAAACTTGTGGGTTGAGAAAAAGACAATTTAATAGGACAGAAAATGAAAGGAAAATAATAATAATGATGATAAAAGAATATACAAAACAAGTGATGCACAATGCAATTGCTCACCACCCGCTAACTGATGCCCAGCCAGTTCCTGAGCAGGGGCCGCACCCCCCCGGCCAACACCCCCAGTTTTTGTTCAGCATGACGTCATATGGTATGGAATAGCCCTTTGGCCAGTTTAGATCAGCTGTCCTGCTGTGTCCCCCTCCCAGCTTCTTGTGCACCTCCAGCCTCCTCACTGGCAGGGCAGTATGAGAAGCTGCAAAGTCCTTGACTTAGTGTAAGCACTGCTCAGCAACAATTAAAACATCAGTGTGTTATCAACATTATTCTCATCCTAAATCCAAAACACAGCACTGTACCAGCTACTAGGAAGAAAATTAACTCTATCCCAGCTGAAACCAGGACACAAGCTTAACTTTATTAACTTGGCAAAGGTTGTTTTAACTTCTGTTATATGAGAAAGATCTTGTTAGAATCAGTTGGAGTGGCAGCTGCATTCAACAGGATGCTGCATCCCTGTTGACTCAGGTGCACAGCATGAGATGCTGTTACATTCTAGATGAGAACACCACTATATCAAAGAGAAAGATGGTTCTGGTCTGTACTATAGTCTGTCTCTTTGTACATGATATTTCTAAAACCAGCAATAGAGTATTAGCTCACACTGTTATTGCTGAACATAAGAGTGTCTGAAGTTCCCGTTGGTCTTAAGTGATACAAAGGGCATTTTGTATCTGTTGGTAAAAGACATCTGTTCTTTCCATGAGCTTTTTAAATGCTGCTGAGTGGATAGATGAATTCCATCATTACTTGAGAGTAATATTTTGAAGGTTACCTCCATACCTCCATACCAACAACAGTTGAGTATGTGTTTATTGGGTTGAAGAAATTTATTGGTTCAACCTGCTATTTGAGCAGTGAAGAATAATTTCATTGTTTGGAAGATTGTAGACTGGCATTTTTCTTGCCCTCCATTCTGTCAAAGGAATTGGGAGCAAAGCATGAAGAGCTTTCCAAAATTTTATGTTGAGTCTCTTGCATCTTCATGGGGTCTTAAGTCTTTATCACACATAATTTTTTTATAATCTTCTTCCATGGTTGCTCACATCTAATTTTTGCAGCCAGAGTTTTGCTGGCAGAACTGTGAAATTGGCACAGTAGTTAATGTGCCACTTGTCACTCTCAAAGCACTGTTTATTTAACTGGATTTCAGTTTTGTATGAAAGCTGCTATACAAAACAAGAGAAAAAATATTTTATAGGAGACAGACAGACATACAAGAAGAAGTAATTGAAATTCTGGGGTATGTAGATTGCTGTCCCCGCTTCTACTGGCTAGCTTCTGCTTGATATGTACCCAGTATTTCAAGCTTTTTTGGCATTGTCTGGAAACCACTCACAGTGGACTTAGTCCCTCTAGGTGCTACATTAACAAGTCTTCTACTGTAGGAATTGACTATGAACTGGATATTCTCCTTTTCTTGGTTGTTCATATGGAGAAATGTGAAAACATTGGGAGGTAGGTTTTGTGGTGGTTTGTTTTTTTTCCCTAGTAAAGACAGATTTCATTCTCTGGTCACTGAAATAGAACTGTAACATACTTGAATTTGTCTTCAATGGACATAACTATAAATATGATTCACCTATACATATGAATTTGGGGGATAGGTGAAAATGACATTCTTTGTGTAGTTTTTGAAAAGTCTCTAGGGGTGCAGGTCCTTGATGTCACCTTGAGGTAATTAATCAAAATGTGTTCTAAATTGGCTGGCCTGGTTGCCAAGGTAGACATGTAGTTTTCAATCTTTGAACATTTTGTTGATCGAAGTAAGAACAGAGTGTCGATTCATAACTTTTGACAGCTTCAGCAATGGCCCTTTCTGTCAGGCAGTGTCATGTATAGAGGAGAGAGCAACAAGCACAACTGCTATCCTTAATTTATTTTGATAAAACACTTTTACACAGGTGGTCAGTGTTAGAAACTGATCACATTAACTATGACCAGGTTTAGACACTTACATCTCAAGGCCTTTTATGAGCGTTGGCTCCTAAGTTGATGATATTAATTTTATTTTCATACTTAATGGGGAAATTCTTTATGAAGTTCATTAAAAGATTGCTATTTTGTGCCTACTGCACTGTATTCATGCCCTAAAGTCAAATTGTGCCCTTCTGCAAGTCAAAAGGAGTTTCTCTACTTCTATTTTATCACAGAATTTCCTAATATTCTGCAATACACACACACAAAAAAACCCCCCAACCAACCAACCAACCAAAAAGATTGGAAAAGATTATCTTTTAAAATTGTTTTAATTAACCATAGATAGGATAGATTTTATGATGATGATAACAACACACATTTTCTCTTTGTGAGGTTTTTGGATTTATTACCATACTAGCCTTGCATTATGAAGAACCTGCTCAATCTCTAATTAGTATTTTTCCTCCAAAATATATTTTCTGGAAAACTGTTTTAAAGGTATTTATCCTAATTGCTTTTTAATTTTTTTTCAGGGAGTGCTGGAACACCTGTTATCTTCAATGAAAATGGAGATGCTCCTGGACGCTATGATATTTTTCAGTATCAAATCACCAACAAGAGTACAGAATACAAAGTAATTGGTCAGTGGACTAACCAACTTCATCTAAATGTAAGTACTAGTTTGATTATGATGCTGACATTAGAGTATACTCATTTAAGTATTACATTATTTCAAAGCACTTCAAAAATATTGATGATTTCTTCTCTGTCAGTTGGCAGAAGAAAGCTCTTCGAATCTTCTTGAGAAGACAGTAAAAATAGCACAATAACCTGAACCAAATTCTTTATATTTTAAAGTAGGTTGGGATGTGCATTTACTTGCTCCTTTAAATGATATTTTAGAATCATTATATATCAGATATTCCTCAGACTGATTATGAAGTTAGGCAGGGAAATAGTAACTCATCCTTCAAAAGATGGTGTCAGACACAATGATGGGTACATATATATTGCCCAGGTATTTCAAATAATATAAAGGGATGGAAATGTGTTTAGTAAAAGAGAAGTTTGGACTCTAACCACTTATGATTTAGTTGAAACACTGGGATGATGAACTACTGCAATAAAAATATTTATTGAATATAAAGGGAGAATTTGGAGTTTTTATATATAGTCAACTAGGATTAGTATAGTCCCTTATTACTTAATAGCAGAAGAAACAAAAGACACAACAACTTACCCATCCTTAGGAGTTGTTTCTAATTGCTACCTTAATATGTTCTGCAAGTTTTGTGGTAGTTAAGCCCCACCTATGCATGGAATTATATTTGTTTTGAAAGTTGCCATCCCAATAAGATTCAGAGAATATACTATGCAATAGTTGTATGACAGCTAAGCATCAAGCCACAGCTGTAACTTGAGAAGTTGTTGGGTCCAAGGCACTTCTTTCTGTCAGAAGATGGTTCCATGCAAGGAGAGTTACAGTCATGAGAAAAGCAAAATCAAGTTAACCTGTTTCCTTGTTAGCTGTGCAATATTTACGTGGTTTACTTGAGGTACGTTAGCCATTTGGGTAGCTCTGCAAGTGTGAAATATCAAGTGTTGTTTTGCTAAAGGCTGATGAGAAGGGCAACAGTGTGAACTGATGACTAGATTCACCAAAGGGAGTTTATTCAGTGACTTTAATCAAATCACAAAAAGCAGGTTTCAAACATCTCTAGTTTTCCATGTGAGAGGTTCCTGAAGAAGAGTAACAAAGACAGTGTAGTAAATATTTACAAATGGTTCTCCTGTTGAGACTACTTTGCAATAATTATCTGAGTGCTACCCACAGTAACACATATGATAACTCCCCATTTTCAGCCACAGCTGTTAAACCACTTTACCATATCTACCATTTAATATCTATAACTACTTGGCAAGAACTCATATATTTAATTCTTCTGCCCAAATAGAGAAAACCCTACCAACAGAAACTGTGTGCAGCAGATTGTATGGCAGTGTTATTTCCCTGCACTAACCTGATATCTGTCTGTTGAAAGGCATGAAGGGAAAAAAAAAATGGTTAACCAAGTTTGAAGATTAATACTAAATAATAATTTCTGGAAAACACTAGAGTTAGACCATTATCATAACTATTATGGCATACATTCCAGATCTTCATAATTGCTACAGTTTTCTGAAAAGTTAGTGTTTATTAAGTGAGCTGAAAAACTGATACACACATTTTGCACAAACATTAGTACTAGCATAGCAGTTACATACTAGTAGCTGAGAGATACCTTAGAATTTGCTTCAATTTTAATTCCATTTCAATCTACCTTTTTCTATCCCCCTCTAGACTGCTAAATTTTTCATTAAGCCTGTAGCTTTTCAGTCCCATTATTTCTGCCTGATATGTGTGTGTACTCCAGGGAATTGTCTGAAATATGATTAGATTGGCTGCTACTCAGACTACTGAAACCACACCATGCTAACCACATTGACCACAAAGCTAACAGGAAAGGATTTATCTAAGGACACCCCTTGTTAACTCTCATTAAGAATGGATGTGTTAGGATGTTCTTTGCCTCTCTTTTTTCGTCTCTTTTTTTCACCTCCATGAGCTCACATGCTGGACACCACTGGTTGTCCAAATTCGCGGGCGAGCTCTGTCTAACGTGTGAAGTTGTGGAGATGCAAACGGGTAGGCACACTACTCCACAGAGGGTGTTTCTGCTCCCAGCCTCTTGCCATGGCTCCGTTCTCATCCCACCGCCCCCTGCTCTGCTGCACAACCCTTGCTCACACGGCCCAGGGTGCGAGCAGGCACACAGGGCTCTGTCCCCCCGTGCATGGTGCAACTGGATTGATTCAGCAAGGAGATGTTTCTCTCCCTACCTTTCACTTCTGTTTCTCAGCTTACTCATCTTTCTCTAAAGCCTGGAAGATTTCTAAAGGAATTATTGGCCTTTATTTCTTAAAGTTTTTCATGGTTTGGGATGCTGGATGCAAGTCTCCATCGGTATCTGCAGGCACTGGTATAGTAACAATGAAGAAGGAAGTCATAATAGGGGTGGTACAGTTTGTTTCCATCTGTTTCTACATTCACTAAACTTACTTAGCACGTGTCGAAAATAGTTTATGCCACATGACGATCTGCTGTGGCAAAGCTGTTGTCTCCTCTCGCTAGACAAAATGTACTAAACTCAAGTAATCTTTGTGAATGATTGTCAATACTCCAAATCATCACATTGCAAATTAGGTAGTGCCTTTGATTGCCAATGGATCAGAGGGAAAACAGTGGATGTTTTCATAGAATCATAGAATGGTTTGGGTTGGAAGGGACCTTAAAGATCATCTAGTTCCAACCCCCCACTAGACCAGGTTGATCAAAGCCCCATCCAACCTGGCCTTGAACACTTCCAGGGATGGGCAACGACAACTTCTCTGGGCAACATGTTCCAGGGCCTCACCACCTTCAGAGTGAAAAATTTCTTCCTTATATCTAATCTAAACCTACCCTCTTAATCTACCTTCATTGGTTTCATTGATTTCAGTGAAAACATCTGTATTTATTGAAGGCAAAGCACTATTAAGGTGGCAGAGCACTTTTTACCCTGCTGTTTTATAAAGGAGATGCTTTTAAGATAGAATACTTTTCCCACTGTATCCTGCGTTTTCCTGCAGTTTCCTCTTAATGAAGACACATGTAACTATGATTTTTAATGAATCTCTGTCAGCTATATCCTCTATAGATACTTCTACTCCTGTTCTTACAGATATTTCTACTTCAAATTGTGTGGTTACATGTTGTAGCTATGACTGTGTTTATGATTGTGTTCATCTATACAGCTGGTATTGTGCTTCAGAAAAGTTATAGCTTTTATTCATTTATTTATTTTCTATGCCAGAAAAATAAATCATGAAAGTACCAGGTTTGCAGTACAGTTCAACCTTTAGAACAATTAATGTAACTAAGTTTAGAACACGTCTTGCATCTAAATAATTGAATCAAAGGGTTTCTTTTTTCTTTCTGACCTTTTTTTTTTTCCCCTCTTCTATTTATTTTCCTTTTCCTTAGGATGCTCTCTGATATTTTCTCTGTCGGGTTTTGGTTGCGAGTGTCTGTTGCGTGGGCTATGGCTCCTCAACCGGTGGCCAGCCCCAGTCCTGTCTCTGACCCCGACCCTCAGGATTCAGGATTCCTCTGCCGGGGTCTCTGGTTCCTCAAAGTTTTTGCTGACTCTGCAGGGTCCTTGTGGTCAAGCTTCAGACTTGTTCCTTTCCTGGTGCAGTGCTGGCTTTCCCTTTGGGCAGAAAGTGTTGACTCTGGCTAGTAAAGACTGTATCGTGTTCCCTAAGGGGCACTTGGTCAGCAGGCTTCACCAGCTGCAGAGACCCTTCTAGCTGCAATGCTGGTTTCTCCCTGTGGTCCTCAGTAACATTAATGCTCTCCTTTAGGCAGACTGACCTTTCAGATTTCCTCTGAAGCAGCTATAGCTTCCAGATATAGGAACCTCATGATTACTGATCAGTACTACTCCTGCAATTCTTACAAAACAAATGCATGTATGGCAACGCTGAGAGATACAGTACAAAAGTTAAATTAAAAAAGAATAATGATCTTCAAAATTTAAATTTCTGTGTGATTCTTGAGTTTGAATAAGGTATCTCAATCTTTGACAAATGCAAGAAAATTCTGAAAGCAGATATTTAGAAACATCAAATTTATAATCTCAAAGAACCTGATTGTCTTATATATAATTATCACTTTACATGATTCTGACAAAGTAAATTTACACCCCTTTTAATGTCCTTTTACTCTCTAAGGTTGCCTGACTTTAAATGATCTTAATGTACTGGAAATAACCAGACCCTAAAAATTTTTAGTATCACTTTGAAGGAGAAAATAATTGCCTTAGAACTTCTGATCATTGACGACACATTAACCGCCAGGGTTTTCTGTTGTTTGCTTTCCTCATTTTCTTTTCTTTATCAGTAGAAGAAGATAACTTATTTTTCAGAAAACTCTGATAGTTAAAATCCTTTCTTCCAAAAAATATTCTGGTTTTCATAATGAATAAAAATCCAGGAAAAGGTAGCTGTTTCTGCAAAAGTTATGTTTTATTCATATTGCAACAGTATTTTGCATACCAGGTCACACATAAAAGTTCCCTACAAATGTGCAGGTTTAGCAAATTTGAGCTCTCAACCATATAATCTCTGTAGGAGGAAAGTTGTTAAAAACAAGCTTGCTTTTCCTGGCACTTATGATTTGAAATCAACTTCCTTTTATGATTAATAATGAATTCCGTTTTAGAAACTGTGTTCTGTATTGCACGTGTTGTAATAAGGGCTAGATCGAGGTGTTGACTGATGGCTTTTGTCAGTGGTAGTAAATGGAAATAGTCCCAGTCCTAAAGTTTTAATAACAAGTTTCTCAGTTTTCTTTCCTTAGGAACCCATTCAGTTTGTTCTGGTTCATTTCTGAGGGACTTTTTTCCCCTCTTTAAAAGTGTTCTATTTTGAAACCTAAATGCCAGTTGGAAAAATAAAAGTTGAAATGTTTAAGAATTTTAAAATCTAATATTTTGACTTTAAAAAAAAATCCTTTTTAATATAGTTTAAAACATTCTCAGATTTCATTTCAACATTATACATTGTTTTGGTCTACCAAAATCTCTGTTTAAAGATCCTAATCTGATAAAATATGTAGATCCAAATCCATATTCTTCCAAGTTAGTAATTTTGGTTGATGGGACTTCAGGCAGACACAATTATTGGTGCTTTCAGAATCAGGTATTTAGCTGATGCAGTTAAAAAGCTCGAGTGGATATCCATTTATGTGATATTATTCCTTAAGAAAAAACCAAAGCATATCAAAACACCATATGTTTCAAGTGAAAACAGTGACATTTTAAAGACAGAATTCACTTGTGTTTGTTTTGTGTTTGTTTTTTTTTTTTTTCACCAGAGCACAAGAGTTCTGTAGAAATGCAAAACAAATTTTACAATAACAGATTTTTAACATTCTCTTAGAAATAATAGGATGGATAAGCTTTCAGATTTATGGAGTGTATGCACTGAGGATATGAATGACTCAGGGGCATCCATTTTTCTGTAATGGTCTTGATTTATGACTAAGAAAACCATAAATTAAAATTACACTGATGTGATGAACTATCAGAGAGACAGCCATAATCATCAGCAGCCTTAAGCACAGTGTTTGGTGAACTAGTAAAAATTGGGAACCCCACATCGACAATGAGCTTCCCTTCAGGCAGCCATATCACAAAAAATTTTGAATCAGTATTTGATTTCTCTTCTTTTCTAGGACTCTTGTAAATTATGTATCTAATCCTGAAAGAAACTATCAACACTGACATTAGTCAATTCTTTTTGGAAGTAACAGATTCAAAACACATCAGTTCCCTATCTTGTGACATGGTAAAAGAAAATGATTCAAGAAGCCTCTGGTGTTTTCTCTAACTGCAGCAAATAAGTTTCAAGCTTTGCTGTACGTCACTATATTTCATTAAAGAAGCCAGAGAGCCTCTTTTTCCTGTGGTAGCTATTATGTAATTGATAGATATTTTCAAATTGCTGAACCTAAGCCCTGTGTTTAACAAAACACGCTACAGTGAAATATACAACAGGAGCACTTAGTGCTGTATATGATTATATCTATAAACAAAATATGACAATCATACTGCCTGCAGGGTATTCTCCCCATATGTAACAGGGCAGTAGAGTTCAAACTTACACTCCATCCGTGTTATCTGCTTAAAAATTGTTGATACTGTGTTAAAAATAAAACTCAATGAGACAAGCAAAAATGTTTTAGGTTCTTCTATTCTTCCTGAAATTATACTGCTGTCTTCCTTTATTCTACACAGGGCTGAAAGTAGAAAGAGACTATCATGGTTTTTAGAAGACTGCTTAGGTTTTACAAAGCTAGTCCTGATCTTAGCACTGGTCAATAAGTATGACTCAGGATTTATTCTTCTTTAGTGTCAGAGTCTGAGATCAATATGAGACTTGTAGTCGCTAAGGACAAATGCTAGACTAAAGAGATGTCAACAGTAGACTACAATGGATGCAAATTGTAGACAAACCAACAAAACACATGAAATGTGAAATAAAATTGGGATTTCATAATTTTGAAAGGTTACAGATTGTATTATTAATAAAAAAATTACTTGGGGGGGGGGGGATAAGCTGAATACAGACATTGAAAAAGCATTGAATGTTTTTGAGATGTGCCTGTAGTAGAACAGATGCTATTTCAGACATGACTGAAAATCAAAACAGAACTTGGATTCAAGAGCCAATGACCTTAGAAGAACCCAAGAAGAATGACAACTTGTCTTCCTTCTGAAGCTTTTTACTTTGTTGGTCCTAATAGTCTTTTTTTTTTTTTTTTCCCGTCAATGAAACAGACATCTTGACTGATTCTCTAGAGAAAAAAAGAAAATGGAAAAAAGAGAGCTGCTAAGAAAATATCCTGAACTTGGATAACCATTTATTCTTCATTAAAATGATACCAGATTGCCAATGAAACAGGCTCTACTTGAGAGTTAGAATGAATAGGGATTTTTTCTCACCTTGTCAGGGGGAGTGAAAGTCAGGTTTCTCAAATGAAGCATGGGGTTGCAGCTGCACACTTGGCTGTGAATTTGTCACAGGATTCTTGAGTGGATGGTAGATATTTTATAGTTTTCTGTAATCATTCTTTGTAAGAAGTGTTATGGTTGGAATGTACTATTCTTTAAATAGCCATAGCCAACAGGACCATTGAGTATTCTTGTTTTTTTCAAAAAAACAGAACAGAGGCCTTGCCATGCACAACAAATAAAATAAATCACTTGTGTTCTAAAATATTCTTTTCTCTTTCACAATCAAAAGAAGTGTGCAGTGATAGAACAACAAAAAATTGGGCGCTTTTATATGTATTCCTGGAGAGTTCTGCATTCATATATGGGACTTCAGAGCAGGGTTAGCTGCTCCCCTGGTACCAGATAATGTTGTAACTTTTAGCATAGACTACTGGGCATGGCAGGTAGTTTGGATTATGCATGGCTGGCAGCAAGTCTGCAGTGAATTGCTTTGTGAGGTACCAGTGTGAAACATGGAGTATCAGCATGTTTCTTCCCTGGTCTCTTCCATCTTTCTCCTCTCCCCCACAGAAATCTATATATGTATTATAATTTGAAGATTGAGCTGCCCTTTAAAGCTAGAAGCAAAATGTTCATGCTTAAAAGCAAAAATGGTAGATTAAATGACTTTAATTATTGTTCATTTGTGTTACATAATGGAAGTCTACTAATAAATTAAAAATCATTAAATGGAAAATGAAAGAGACATTCAGTGGTTATGATATGATGAAAGGAAATAACCAGCAGTTAGCAGAACATTACTATATGATTATTTTTTCTGTTTGCTTTTCTGCAATTTCTCTTCATCTTGCAGTAGTACTAATTTCATTTCTTTAGGATAGTCATCTAATATTTATCCAGGACTTTCCATCCTGATAAATCCCCAAACACTGTTTTTTTTAAATTATTTAAAGACAGGGAGTGAATTGTTTTCCGCATTTCCAAAATGGTATCACTGGTTTTAGTGACGATATTGTGATAGTACAGCTTAAGGCAGGGAATGAAGAATGCGTAGCTAATCTCATTGTAACTTCAGCTTGCAGTAAACTGTCGTGGTTTAACCTGGCAGTTTAACCTCAGCTGGCAACTAAGCACCACACAGCCGCTCACTCACTCCACCCCAGTGGGATGGGGGAGAGAATCTGAAGGGTAAAAGAGATAAAACTCGTGGGCTGAGATAAAGACAGTTTAATAGGTAAAGCAAAAGCTGCTCATGCAAGCAAAACAAAACAAGGAATTCATTCACTCCTTCCCATCACCAGGCAGGTGTTCAGCCATCTCCAGGAAAGCAGGGCTCCATGCGTAACAGTTACTTGGGAAGACAAACGCCACCACTCCAAACGTCCCCCCCTTCCTTCTTCTTCCCCCAGCTTTATATACTGAGCATGATGTCACATGGTATGGAATATCCCTTTGGCCAGTTTGGGTCAGCTGTCCCAGCTGTGTCCCCTCCCAGCTTCTTGTGCACCTCCAGCCTTCTCAGTCGGTAGAGCATGGGAAGCTGAAAAGTCCTTGACTAGTGTAAGCATTACCTAGCAACAACTAAAACATGGGTGCATTATCAACATTATTCTCACCCTAAATCCAAAACACAGCACTGTACCAGCTACTAGGAAAGAAATTAACTCTATCCCTGCCGAAACCAGGACATAAACAGATTTAGTGTTGAGTGGGACAATAAGATGTGCCAGGAATGACTGGATCAAATAAGGAGGATTGCAGTAATGTTTCCAGTAACTCCATGAACTGATGTGAAACCCCCTTTATGGAAAGCATATGCATAAAGCTAAGCAATGGCTTTGGAATGGTTAGCTGGGATTTGCATCGCCAGAGGCCATTGCAGCAAGGAACTCCTATACTTGTGATGTAATCCATCTGTTCTCTTCCCCAGTGCTATGACCTCGTTAGCAGAACTGTGACTTCACTTTGAAAAGTAGAGTACCTGGAGAGAGTCCAGCTGCAAGCAACGATGATGATCAGCCGTCTAAAAGT